>NC_092707.1:408224370-408524370 GCF_047496885.1 Scyliorhinus torazame | reverse complement strand
GCTATGCCCCCTAGTTCTGCTTTCACCCGCCAGTGGAAATAACCTGCTTGCATCTATCCTATCTATTCTCTTCATAATTTGATATGTTTCTGTAAGATCCCCCCTCATCCTTCTAAATTCCAACGAGTACAGTCCCAGTCTACTCAACCTCTCTTCGTAATCCAACCCCTTCAGCTCTGGGATTAACCTAGTGAATCTCCTCTGCACACCCTCCAGCGCCAGTACGTCCTTTCTCAAGTAAGGAGACCAAAACTGAACACAATACTCCAGGTGTGGCCTCACTAACACCTTATACAATTGCAGCATAACCTCCCTAGTCTTAAACTAGCAATGGATCCCTCTAGCAATGAAGGACAAAATTCCATTTGCCTTCTTAATCACCTGTTGCACCTGTAAACCAACTTTTTGCGACTCATGCACTAGCACACCCAGGTCTCTCTGCACAGCAGCATGTTTTAATATTTTATCATTTAAATAATAATCCCGTTTGCTGTTATTCCTACCAAAATGGATAACCTCACATTTGTCAACATTGTATTCCATCTGCCAGACCCCAGCCCATTCACTTCACCTATCCAAATCCCTCTGCAGACTTCCAGTGGAGTGGACTTCCTAGTGGAGTGGTGCAGCGACAACAATCCCTCCCTCAATGCCAGCAAAACTAAAGAGCTGATAATTGACTTCAGGAAGCAAAGTACTGTACATACCCCTGTCAGCATCAACGGGGCCGAGGCAGAGATGGTTAGCAGTTTCAAATTCCTAGGGGTGCACATCTCCAAAAATCTGTCCTGGTCCACCCACGTCGACGCTACCACCAAGAAAGCACAACAGCGCCTATACTTCCTCAGGAAACTAAGGAAATTTGGCATGTCCACATTGGCTCTTACCAACGTTTACAGATGCACCATAGAAAGCATCCTATCGGGCTGCATCACAGCCTCGTATGGCAACTGCTCGGCCCAGGACCGCAAGAAACTTCAGAGAGTCGTGAACACAGCCCAGTCCATCACACAAACCTCCTCCCATCCATTGACTCCATCTACACCTCCCGCTGCCTGGGGGAAGCGGGCAGCATAATCAAAGATCCCTCCCACCCGGCTTACTCACTCTTCCAACTTCTTCCATCGGGCAGGAGATACAGAAGTCTGAGAACACGCACGAACAGACTCAAAAACAGCTTCTTCCCCACTGTCACCAGACCCCTAAATGACCCTCTTATGGACTGACCTCATTAACACTACACCCTGTATGATTCATCCGATGCCAGTGCTTAAGTAGTTACATTGTATATGTTGTGTCGCGCTATTATGTATTTTCTTTTATTTCCTTTTCATCCCATGTACTTAATGATCTGTTGAGCTGCTCGCAGAAAAATACTTTTCATTGTACCTCGGTACACGTGACAATAAACAAATCCAATCCAATCCAGTATCCTCTGCGCTTTTTGCTTTACCACTCATCTTAGTGTCGTCTGCAAACTTGGACACATTGCACTTGGTCCCCAACTCCAAAGCATCTATGTAAATTGTGAACAATTGTGGGCCCAACACTGAACCCTGAGGGACACCACTGGCTACTGATTGCCAACCAGAGAAACACCCATTGAGCAGTACCAATGAGGGGGAGAGTTTGAGAGCAGCACGGTAGCACAGTGGTTAGCACAGTTTCTTCCAGGTTCAATTCCTGGCTTGGGTCACTGTCTGTGTGGAGTCTACACGTTCTCCCTGCGTCTGCGTGGGTTTCCTCCGGGTGCTCCGGTTTCATCCCACGGTCCAAAGATGTGCAGGTTAGGTGGATTGGCCATGCTAAATTGCCCTTAGTTTCCAAACAGGTGGGGTTGTGTTTCGGGGATAGGGTTGGAGGTGTGGTCTTGGGCAGGGTGCTCTTTCCAAGGGCCGGTGCAGCCTCGATGGGCCGAATGGCCTCCTTCTGCACTGTAAATTCTATGATTCTAAGCTTGTGGTGTGTGTTTCCACCAATCAGTGACTGTTGTACATTCTTGGCACCCATCCATCATGCAGCCTCCCAGGTTGATTTGAGGGGTGTTTGCTACACCACCCCCTCCACACCAACGTTCCTTCTGAAACTGGGCTCCCAAAATTACCCATCATATTCCAAACCTGCAGCTTCAACACTGACAATGGCAGGAGTCAGAAAACTCCCACATGACCAACCTAATACACCCTGTGGTAGTAGAGGTATTACGGTACGTGGTAATGCTGGATCACCATTGGTGGAAACTGTATGCTTCCTATTGGTCACGATGTATGGTAGCTCCGCCCTGCTAGGCGGGGTATAAGAGCCCATGCCGCCCCAGCAGCTTTCATTCTCTCCCTGAGCTGCTGGGGGAAACATCTAGCTTATTAAAGCCTTCAGTTGGACTACAACCTCGCTTTAGTGGTCATTGATCGTGCATCAATTTTATAAGCTAGTTTTAAAAAAGGATGGAGCTCCGAATCATGCCGGAGTGTCTGCAACCAAACCCCCACGCGGCGAACTCAGCAGCAATCTTCAAGCACTGGCTGGCGTGCTTTAAAGTGTATCTTGGGACGGCCGAAAACACACCCACAGGGGAGCAGAAACTGCAAGTCCTGCACTCAAGGGTGAGCCTGGAGATTTACACCCTCATCGAGGAAGCAGAAGACTTCGATGCAGCAATAGAGCTGCTAAAAGGACATTATATTCGCCCAGTAAACTAGGTCTACACCCGGCATCTGATAGCAACGAGGCGACAAACACCTGGGGAATCGCTGGAAGAATTCTACCGTGTACTCCTGGTGTTGGGGAGAAACTGCAGCTGCCCGAAAGTTTCAGCGAGCGAACACACTGAACTTTTGGACCGGGACGCTTTCGTGGCAGGTATGCTATCCTCACAAATCCACCACCGACTGCTGGAAAAAGACACTCTAGGTCTCAAAGTGGTAAGGGGCCTTGCAGGCTCCGTGGATGTAGCCTCCAGAAACGCCTGCGCTTACATTCCCGACCGCGCGGCAGCCCCTTGTGTAGCGTGGAACCCCTCCGCAGCCGACCCCGAGACATCCCCCATCCCACCACAAGCTTGTGCTGCAAGGCGGCCTGGCAACCTGGGGGGGGGGCCCCGCTGCTACTTTTGCGGGCAGGCCAAGCACCCCCGCCAGCGCTGCCAACACGCGCATCCACCTGCAAATGATGCGGTAAAAAGGGTCATTTTGTGGGGGTATGCCAGGCCTGTGCGGTCGCCGCGGTCTCCAGCAGCGAATGCGGACCGCCACCACAAACCTCGCCATGGTCCCCGTGCGGCCAGCGAGCACTGCCATCTTCCTACTCCAGGGCCACGTGCGGCCCCCGGGAGCTGCCATCTTGTCCCATGGACGCCACGTTAGAGGGATTTTGTGCACCCCCAGCCATGTGCGACCAATGGGAGCCACCATCTTGGATGAACTCCCAGGACCCCAGCTCGGCTGACCACACACTGCCCGAAGAGAACACTCAACTGCTGCGATTAGCCTCGGTGACTCTGGATCAGTCTCGGCCTCGAACACTCTCAACTGATACAACGACTGTATTTATCAATGGGCACGAGACGTCCTGCCTAATCGACTCTGGGAGCACGGAGAGCTTCATACACCCCGACACGGTAAGGCGCTGTTCTCTCCTCATCTACCCCGTTAAACAAAAAATCTCACTGGCCTCCGGTTCCCACTCAGTGGAGATAAAGGGGTTTTGTGTAGCAAGCCTCACAGTCTAGGGAAGGGAGTTCAAAAATTTCCGTCTCTACGTCCTTCCCCACCTCTGCGCGGCTACATTCCTGGGTTTAGACTTCCAGTGTAACCTCCAAAGTCTGACCTTCCAATTCGGCGGCCCTATACCCCCCTTACTGTCTGCGGTCTCGCGACCCTTAAGGTCGACCCGCCTTCCCTGTTTGCGAACCTCACCCCGGATTGCAAACCCGTCGCCACCAGGAGCAGACGGTACAGTGTCCAGGACCGGATCTTTATTAAGTCAGAGGTCCAAAGGCTACTGAGGGAAGGGGTCATCGAAGCGAGCAACAGTCCCTGGAGGGCTCAAGTAGTGGTGGTAAAGACCGGGGAGAAGCATAGGATGGTCAGCGACTACAGTCAGACCATCAACAGGTTTACACAGCTGGACGCGTACCCTCTCCCCCGCATATCCGACCTGGTAAACAGGATTGCGCATTACAAGGTCTTCTCCACGGTGGACCTTAAGTCCGCCTACCACCAGCTCTCCATCCGCACTAGTGACCGCAAATACACTGCCTTCGAGGCAGATGGACGGCTCTACCACTTCTTAAGGGTTCCCTTCGGTGTCACTAGCGGGGTCTCGTTCTTCCAGCGTGAGATGGACCGAATGGTTGACCGGTACGGCTTACGCGCAACGTTCCCGTATCTCAATAATGTCACCATCTGCAGCCACGACCAGCAGGACCATGACACCAACCTCCAAAAACTCCTCCAGACCATAACGATCCTTACATACAACAAGGATAAATGCGTGTTTAGCACCGACCGCCTAGCCATCCTTGGCTACGTAGTGCGAAATGGAGTTATAGGCCCCGACCCTGAACGCATGCGCCCCCTCATGGAGTTTCCCCTCCCCCACTGCCCCAAGGTCCTGAAGCGCTGCCTAGGGCTTTTCAGTTACTATGCCCAGTGCGTCCCCAACTATGCAGACAAGGCCCGTCCTCTGATCCAATCCACAGCCTTTTCTCCTGTCGATAGAGGCCCGCCAGGCCTTCAGCATCAAAGCAGACATTGCAAAGGCCACGATGCATGCCATCAACGAGTCCCTCCCCTTCCAGGTCGAGAGCGATGCGTCCGACGTAGCTCTGGTGGCCACCCTCAACCAAGCGGGCAGGCCCGTGGCCTTCTTCTCCCGCACCCTCCACGCTTCCAAAATCCGCCACTCCTCAGTCGAAAAGGAGGCCCAGGCCATAGTGGAAGCTATGCAACATTGGAGGCATTACCTGGCCGGCAGGAGATTCACTCTCCTCACTGACCAACAGTCGGTTGCTTTCATGTTCGATAATGCACAGCGGGGCAAGATAAAAAATGATAAGAACTCTCCACCTACAACTACGAGATCTTGTATCGTCCCGGGAAGCTGAACGAGCCTCCTGACGCCCTGTCCCGCGGTACATGTGCCACCGCACAAGTGGACCGCCTCCGAGCCCTCCATGAGGACCTCTGCCACCCGGGGGTCACTCGCTTTTCCCATTTTATCAAGACCTGCAACCTTCCCTACTCCATCGAGGAGGTCAGGACAGCCACCAGGGACTGCCAAATCTGCACAGAGTGCAAACCGCACTTCTACCGACAAGAGAAAGCGCACCTAATAAAGGCTTCCTGTCCCTTTGAACACCTCAGCGTGGACTTCAAGGATCCCCTTCCCTCCACCGACCACAACATGTACTTCCTGAACATGATTGACGAGTATTCCCGGTTCCCATTCGCTATCCCCTGCCCTGACATGACCACAACTACCGTCATCAAGGCCCTCCATAGCATCTTTGCACTGTTCAGGTTCCCCACTTACATACATAGTGATAGGGGGTTCTCCTTTATGAGCGACGAACTGCGTCAATTCCTGCTCAGCAAAGACATCGCCTTGAGCAGGACGACCAGTCACAACCCCTGGGGTAACAGACAGGTAGAGAGGGAGAACGGAAAGGTCTGGAAGACCGTCCTATTGGCCCTACGGTCCAGGAATCTCCCAGTCTCCCGCTGGCAGGAAGTCCTCCCGGATGCCCTCCACTCCATCCTCCTGTGAGACTGTACTTATGAGTCCCTTTCACCCCCGCCGGACATTTTTTTAACGGGGGGTGAATGTGGTGAGCCACGTATGGCTATGTAAGGCTGTTGTATATATGTTCAGTATTGTTCTACTGTTCTATTAGTATTGATATCTCCACTGTTGTATATACTTATTGTTATTGCTGTTCTGTTATTGGTTGTTGCTGTTGTACTGTTGGAATATTATTATTGGTGCTGCTGTTGACTCCGCCCAGCGGTGGAGGTATATAGCCTGTTGACCTGGGTCAGCCCTGCAGTGCGGGAGGAGCTACAGGTCGGCACATATTTAGCTTATTAAAGCATTGGTTCGCTGCTTCTCAGCGCCTCGTCTGAATTGATGTCTATCAGGTACTTGCCCAGTGAAATCATTTTTAAGAAAATATGGGATATTTTTAGCCTATTACCCAACAAGTGAACAGAGTTGTATTTTAAATCAATCAATATATCCCGTTCACCCCAAAATGTATCATGGAGTTCAACCAACCTCCCCCTTTAATGTATTTGTTGCTTTTCCTAGCACACGGCTTTTTCCCTAGGTGTGGGATTACAATTATGGACACGTGGGTTTTTAAACACAAAACAACATTTATTCCATGAACTCAACTTAACATCTTAAATAAACATTGGCTCTCTTAACACCTCTTACTTCAAAGATAACTCCGAAAGTATTGCAACAGTAAATAATCCTTCAAAATGTTCCTTCAAAGTTCCAAGAGACTTAACACCTTTAAACAGAATCACATTAGGTTAAAGGCTTTATTATTATGAGTTTAAATCACCAAAATGATCCAGAGATAGTCTTTCATGGCAGAGAGCACAGCAAATCCAGCTCACTGCAAAACACAGACACTCCCCAAGCTCTTTTCCTCCAAACTGCAACTTCAAAATGGCTGACCGGAGCTCAGCTCCACCCACTCTCTGACATCACTGTTTTTTTGAAAGGTACATTGCTTAAACATCCATGTCTTAAAGGTACTCTCACATGACACAGGTACTTGCCTAGTGAAACCTGTTTAAAGAAAATATGGGATATTTTTAGCCTATTGCCCAACAAGTGAACAGAGTTGTATTTTAAATCAAACAATATATCCCGTTCCCGGATGTGGCACAGAGAAGCCTTATGGCCGTCAATCAGGTGGTCCCTTAAATCTTTGTCAGTCTGATGCAGAGTTTAAACTGGCTCTGTGCTGAATTCTTGGTCCAGTCAGTTGTCAGGTGAACGAACACAAGATGATTTATTAGGCGTGATGGAGAGGAAGTGACAGCAGAGAGATTGTTTGACCCGTGCCTCTGCTGATGTGTAGTGTCGACCCCGTCACAGAGCAGAGAGATCCTCGAAACATCCGCACTCTGGGCTGCTTCCAATCACAGCCCCAGCTACAGCCGTGTCAATCATCCAGAGAGCCACAATTGACAATAAAGCGGAGATAAACTTCCTGGTGAATAGATGTTGGGCGACAGTGAACTCAGACAGTCTGCTCTGACCAAGAGAGCTGTCATTAACACTGGCAGCTGCACCCAACAATGCAGGAAAACCCAACAACGACTTGCATTTATGCAGCGCCTGTCTCGACCTCACAACATCCCAAAGCACTTTACAGCCTGTGAGGCACATTTTGAAGTGTAGTCACTGTGGTGATGTCAGAAATGCGTGGGTAGCTTCCACAAACAGCAGTGTGATATTGACCAGATCCTCTGTCATTGATGTGTAAATATTGGACAGGGCACCTGGGAAAACTCCACTGCTCTTCGCCAACTTGGGCCCATAAAAGTGACAAAGTGTCATTGAATAGCGGTGGGAAACTCGGCAGCAGAACCTGCGGGAATCTCCTTGAAAAAGTCGCCACAAATTAACTTCAAAATTTTGCGGGAGAATCACCAAATATTCTGCGATTCTGCGCCATGTTATATTTGATGATGTTCCAGTGAAGGTGCCTTTTGAACTATTCCACAGATTGAGGGTGCTATATAAATGCAGGCTGTTGCTGAGATAAAGAACTGTGCCTTAACCACCCCCTTTAAACAGAAATAAAGCCAGCTACCGCTTTTTAGCAAAGTTCCAGACAGTGTAAAACATTGCTTCAAACATGCAGGATGTCTCCCCCCACAAAGATAGGGGGCGTTATTTAACCAAATGGGAACCATGTCCCATAATGAGCACGTTTAGCCGCGTGTTTCTCTGGAGGACATGCTGCGTCGGTTCGAGGCGGCCAGGACCCGCCTGCAGCGGGAAACACAACGCTATCTCTAACGATATGGGGCCTCAGTGGAGAAGGGGGTGGCCGAGGCCACACTTAGTCCTGAATCCTGCACCGCGGAACGCTGCTCGCCGAAACCCCGCAGCGCACGGAGCGATCGGGACATCCCCGATATAACCCCTGAACGCCCCAAGTCCCAACTCCCCAGGACCCCCCTCCCCGCACACCGGCACAGGGAACCTCCCCCTCCCGTCCAATCATCGCCACTCAAAATGCCCTGCCACCTGGCAGTGCCACCTGGGAACCTTGGCAGGGGTTGGGTTGGGGGGAGGTGCTGGCTATTTATACCTTAGGTAGGATATCGGAGTTGGCACAGCTCCTGTTCGAGCTACCAGTCTGCTATAGAGTCTGGAGCACTTTACTATTGATGTCACAGGGATATCACAATCCACATCACTCATTGGCATCCATTCATGACACTGCAGTGCTTGTAAAGGATGACATTTCCCTTGCCTCAGGACCATCCAATACGCTCCTCCAATACATCATATAGGAGAGCAGGTCACAGCACAGAGCGTTGTGTGCCTATTCTTTATGACCAGGATGGAAACTCTGCACTGCCATTCACTCAGAGATGGTTACAGCGCAAAGGGAGGCCATTCAGTTCATCGTGTCCACACTGGTCCGTAAAGATATGGGGCGTCATTCTCCGACCCCCCGCCGGGTCGGAGAATGGCCTTTGGCCGCCGTGAATCCCGCCCCCGCCCCCGCCGAAGTCTCCGGTACCGGAGATTGGGTGGGGGCGGGAATCGGGCCGCGCCGGTTGGCGGGACCCCCCGCTCAATTCTCCGGCCCGGATGGGCCGAAGTCCCGCCCAGAAATTGCCTGTCCCGCCGGCGTAAATTAAACCTGGTATTTACCGGCGGGACCAGGCGGACTGGGCGGGCTCCGGGGTCCTGGGGGGGCGCGGGGCGATCTGACCCCGGGGGGTGCCCCCACGGTGGCCTGGCCCGCGATCGGGGCCCACCGATCCGCGGGCGGGCCTGTGCCGTGGGGGCACTCTTTCCCTTCCGCCTCCGCCACGGCCTCCACCATGGCGGAGGCGGAAGAGACTCTCCCCACTGCGCATGCGCGGGAAACTGTCAGCGGCCGCTGACGCTCCCGCGCATGCGCCGCATTTGCGCCAGCTGGCGGGGCGGAAATCCCTCCGGCGCCGGCCTAGCCCCTCAATGTTGGGGCTCGGCCCCCAAAGATGCAGAGCATTCCGCACCTTTGGGGCGGCGCGATGCCCGTCTGATTGGCGCCGATTTGGGCGCCAGTCGGCAGACGTCGCGCCGTTGGGGGAGAATTTCACCCCTGATTACACTAATCCCATTTTCCACGGCTTGCCCCATATGGCAGCGCAAGTGACTATCTAAATACTTCTTAAATATCAGATATCACCACCATTACAGGCAGTGAGTTCCAGACTCATTTACAGTGCAGAAGGAGGCCATTCGGCCCATCGAGTCTGCATCGGCCCTTGGAAAGAGCAGCCCACTTAAGCCCGCGCCTTCTCCCCATAACCCCGTAACTCAGGAACCCCACGCAAACTTGTTTTTTGGACACTAAGGGCAATTTATCCACCTCACCTGCACATCTTTGGACTGTGGGAGGAAACCGGAGCACCCGGAGGAAACCCACGCACACACGGGGAGGATGTGCAGACTCCGCACAGACAGTGACCCAAGCCGGGAATCGAACCTGGGACCCTGGAGCTGTGAAGCAACAGTGCTAACCGCTGTGCTACCGTGCTGCCCTTTTCCACCACCCTCTGGGTGAAAACATTCCTCCTCAACTCCCTTCTTATCCTTCTATCATCTATCTTACATCTATGACCCCTGGTTATTAACACCACTACTAATGGAGAAAGAGGCTTCCTATCCACTCCAATTTGCCCCTCATAATTTTATTCGTTTTAATAAGATAGCTGCACCCATCTAACGGAAAGTAAATCTCCATCTATTGCCCCCAGGTCTGCCTGCCTGGTTTAGAGTGGCGGCAAGGGTGACGTCTGAAGCGTCGCTTTCTACTTGGAAAGGCAGTGACTCGTCCACTGCGCGCATCCCGGCCTTGGCGATGTCTGCTCTGATGCGGGCAAAAGCGTGTTGTGCCTCGGCCGCAAGGGGGAATTGGGTGGACTGGATGAGTGGGCGGGCCTTGTCCGCATAGTTTGGGACCCACTGAGCGTAGTAGGTAAAGAACCCCAGGCAGCGTTAGAGGGCCTTGGGGCAGTGGGGGAGGGGAATTCCATGAGGGGGCGCATGCGGTCGGGGTCGGGCCCGAGAAGTCCGTTTTGGACGATATAGCCGAGGATGGCTAACCGGGTCGTGCTGAATACACACTTCTCTTTGTTGTAGGTCAGGTTGAGGAGAGTGGCAGTGCGGGAGAATTTATCGAGGTTGGCACCGTGGTCCTGCTGGTCATGAAGCAGATGGTGACATTATCTAAGTATGGAAAGGTGGCCCGCAAACCGTACTGGCCGACCATTCGGTCCATCTCTCTTTGGAAGACCGAGACCCCATTTGTGGGGTCTCGAAGGCAGTGTATGGCCGGTCCAACTTCCGGATGGGGAGCTGGTGGTAGGTGGATTTCAGGTCAATTGTTGAGAAGACCCGGTACTGTGCAATCTGATTGACCATATCAGATATGTGTGGGAGGGGGTACGTGTCGAGCTGCGTGTACCGATTGATGGTCTGGCTGTAGTCCACGACCATTCTGTGTTTGTCCCCAGTTTTAACCACTACCACTAGGGCTCTCCAGGGGCTGTTGCTGGCCTCGATAATACCCTCCTTAAGTAGCCGCTGGACTTCGGACCTGATGAAGGTCTTGTCCTGGGTGCTGTGCCGTCTGCTCCAAGTGGCAACGGGCTTGCAATCCACAGTTAGATTGGCAAAAAGGGAGGGGGGATCGACCTTGAGGGTCGCGAGGCCGCAAACGGTAAGGGGGGGGTAAGGGCCCACCGAATTTGAGGGTGAGGCTCTGGAGGTTGCACTGGAAGTCCAGGCCCAACAGGAGTGCAGCGCAGAGATTAGGAAGGACATAGGGGCGGAAGTTACTAAATTCTACGCCCTGGACCGTGAGGGTGACTGTACAAAAGCCTCGGATTGGGACGGAGTGGGATCCGGAGGCTAGGGAGATCCTTTGATTGGCAGGGTGGACCGCGAGGGAGCAGCGCCTTACCGTATCTGGTGAACAAAGCTTTTGGTGCTCCCGGAGTCCAGCAGGCACGAGGTCGCGTGGCCGTTGATTTTAACCGTCGTCGACGCGGTGGCCAGGTTGTGCGGGCGAGATTGGTCCAGCATCATAGAAGCGAGCTGCGGGTAGCCATCAGATGTTTCGGGTGGCGAGCGTGTGCGGTTCCGATGTCGGGATGTCCAGAGACCCTGTGGGGGACAAGATGGCGGCGCCCATGGTGTGCACATTGCAGGGTCGGGACAAGATGGCGGCGCCCATGGTGCGCACATTGCAGGGTTGGGACAAGATGGCGGCGTCCATGGGGCACACGCGGCCGAAGGGGGACAAGATGGCGGTGCCCACTGGTCACACATGGACCCGGGAGGAGAAGATGACGGCTCCCATTGTGCGACTGGCGTGGGGGAGGGTGCGATCGCAGCGACTGCGCGGGCCTGGCACACCGCCGCGAAGTGACCCTTTTTACTGCAGGCTTTACAAACTGCAGTGCGGGCCGGGCAGTGTTGGCAGAGATGCTTCTGCTGACCGCAGAAGTAGCAGCGGGGGCCCCCAGGGAGCGCGGATCGGCGTGCGGCGCAGGCGGATTGGGAAGGCAGGGCCCCGGCTGAGAAGGTCATCCACGGGGTCCTGGAGGGGTAGGAAGGAGTAGAAGGGTGGGCAGCGCAGCGGGAGGGGTACGATTGTACGTTACGGGATGCGACCGTCATGGAGAGCGCCAAGGTTTTTGTCTCCGACAGTTGGAGCGTGTCCCCTTCCAGTAATCGTTCTCGGATGTGGTCCAACGCAATCCCCGTCACGAAGGCATCGCGCATGAGGAGATTTGCATGTTCGGCGGCCGTAACGGCCTGACAGTCACAGTCCCGGACGAGTGGAATTAGGGCCCGCCAGAAGTCTTCGATGGATTCACCCGGTAGTTGCGAGCGGGTGGCGAGTACAAGCCTGGCGAAGAGCGTGTTCGCCTTCTGTGCGTAATGTTCTTTAAGGAGTTCCATTGCTTTTGTGTAATTCGTGGCGTCTTGGATCAACGGGAACACGCTGGAGCTCAGTCTGGAGTACAGGACGTTTATCTTCTGAGCCTCCGTTGGCTCGGGGTCCGCAGCCTTGATGTAGGCCTCAAAACATGCTAGCCAGTGAGTAAAGTCTTTCCTGGCGTCGGGCGAGTGCGGATCCAGCTGCAGGCGATCGGGCTTAATTCTGATATCCATTCTGTGGGAAATCTGACTGTAATAAATTGATGCACGATAAATTGCACAAAGACTAAAGTTGGGGACAACTGTGGCTTTATTACAGTCAGATGCGTGGCCTCCTGCTGCAGCTGGCGAAATGGCAGGGCACTGGAGGTCATGCATATTTATACAGTTCTCCGTGGGCGGAGCCAGCCGGCAGGGGCTACCGGCGAACCTGTAGTGCATGCCCTACCTTACATCTCCCATTACTGTGGTTCACTACACCCATCAATCTCTCCCAGGACAGGTACAGCGCGGGGTTAGATACAGAGTAAAGCTCCCTCCGCACTGTCCCCATCAAACACTCCCAGGACAGGTACAGCACGGGGTTAGATACAGAGTAAAGCTCCCTCTACACTGTCCCCATCAAACACTCCCAGGACAGGTACAGCACGGGGTTAGATACAGAGTAAAGCTCCCTCTACACTGTCCCCATCAAACACTCCCAGGACAGGTACAGCACGGGGTTAGATACAGAGTAAAGCTCCCTCTACACTGTCCCCATCAAACACTCCCAGGACAGGTACAGCACGGGGTTAGATACAGAGTAAAGCTCCCTCTACACTGTCCCCATCAAACACTCCCAGGACAGGTACAGCACGTGGTTAGATACAGAGTAAAACTCCCTCTACACTGTCCCCATCAAACACTCCCAGGACAGGTACAGCACGGGGTTGGATACAGAGTAAAGCTCCCTCTACACTGTCCCCATCAAACACTCCCAGGACAGGTACAGCACGGGGTTGGATACAGAGTAAAGCTCCCTCTACACTGTCCCCATCAAACACTCCCAGGACAGGTACAGCACGGGGTTAGATACAGAGTAAAGCTCCCTCTACACTGTCCGCATCAAACTCTCCCAGGTAGATGGGGCCTCTGTTAGTGCAGCACTCTCTCATTCCCACACGGAATTGTCGGCCTGGATTAAATCAGCCGAGTGGGATTTGAACCCACAACATTCAAACTCTGATTGGAGGGTGCTTGACGCACTGAGCCACAGCTAATACCTCCCAGCTGTTTGCTTGGTGCAAAATACGCTGATGAATTAGCCTCTGGAAAGAATGGCACATTTCAAAGTTATTCATTACACATGGAGATATGAAGGAGTTCGGTATAAGTGGAAGACCATTATTCTTTTAGAATTCACACTTATTTATTCCCTATTTTTGTACAATGGTAAATAATTTCAGGCAGTTTTTCTGAGCCAATCTCTGTTGGGCAGGATATCAGTGTTATTTATATTAACTGCTGCTGGGAAGCTGCCACACATCGTTCATTCCCATTAATAAAATGCTGCGTACCCCTTGCACAGTCAGTCTATCATTGAGAGGCATTGCAAGGCTGCAGGTTGTCCTGAATCATCGGGACCACAATCGACAAGACCTGATTTAAGAGCTCATTTTTCAGCCTGGGTCAGCCTGGCAGGTTATCCCGCACTGCGGAGGTCCATGGAATTCTGCTCCTGTGAGCAGGCAATGGGAATGATCGCCACGTCCCGTGCTGGTTCCCTGGGACAGAGATCAGCAGAAGAGCGCCGGCAAATCAGCAGATTTAGGGCAGACATAAAATTTTAAAGATCTGCATTCCTGTCGCACCCTTTGCAACCGCAGGCCGACTGAAAGTGCTTTACAGTGAGTGAGGCAGATTTTCTAATGTATTCATGGCTGTGTTGTGGGGATATGGCAGCTAATTTCCACACAGTAAGATCCCACAAACAGCAACGGGACAATCACCTGGATCTCAAAAGTGGGAAACAGTGAGCGGAAATTCAGGATCTGACGGAATCCCAGCGTGCACCTCTCCAGCTGCACAGCCCAGTTTTCAGTCCCGATCTTGAGCAGCTCTGAACAAAAAATAATTCAGTGGGTGGGGGTGGGGGGGCTGAGGGGATAGTGGGGGGGCCTGATAGAGGCAGTGAGGTCGGGTCCTCAGAGATGGTGACACCATCAGTAAAGGCTGCCTCAATCATCTGAGAGACAGACCAGCCCCCGGTCTGCCCCTGCCCCAAAATCAGTGGGGCAGGGGCGGGGTCTCCAACCTCACCCACACCATGCCCGGGCATGGCACAGACATGACCCCCCCATCCCCCCCGGGAGCTGTAATTACCTTGACGCCATCGGAGACGTCCCCTCTCCCAATCAGGTGATGGCATGTTGGCGGGGTTTGAATACTCAGTGAGGGGGAATCATTCGGCGGCAATTGAAGTGTAAATGCATTGACATTTGTTCAAATGAGGTTCTCTCCCCTCGTGGCTGTAAAGCACATTACGGCACCGAAGAGAAGTGGGAGAAATGGGGAAACGAGATCTTGCCAGCGGGAAACACTTGTCCCAATTCTCCGAACATTTCGCTTTGCCATTCGCGCTGAAGGTGGACACGGCGAAAAATCACACCCCACCGGCTCACTTCTACCAGGGCTGTCCCTCTGGCAGTGCAGCACTCCCTCAGTACTGACCCTCTGACAGTGCAGCACTCCCTTAGTACTGACCCTCTGACAGTGCAGCACTCCCTCAGTAATGACCCTCTGACAGTGCGGCACTCTCTCATTACTGCCCCCTCTGACAATGCAGCACTCCCTCAGTGCTGACCCTCTGACAGTGCGGCACTCCCTCAGTACTGACCCTCTGACAGTGCAGTACTCCCTCAGTACTGACCCTCTGACAGTGTAGCACTCCCTCAGTACTGACCCTCTGACAGTGCTGCACTCCCTCAGTACTGACCCTCTGACAGTGCAGCACTCCCTCAGTACTGACCCTCTGACAGTGCAGCACTCACTTAGTACTGACCCTCAGACAATGCAGCACTCCCTCAGTACTGACCCTCTGGCAGTGCAGCACTCCCTCAGTACTGACCCTCTGACAGTGCAGCACTCCCTCAGTACTGACCCTCTAACAGTGCAGCACTCCCTCAGTACTGACTCTCTGACAGTGCGGCACTCCCTCAGTACTGACCCTCTGACAGTGCGGTCTCCCTCAGTACTGACCCTCTGAGAGTGCAGCACTCCCTCAGTACTGACCCTCTGACAGTGCAGCACTCCCTCAGTACTGACCCTCTGACAGTGCTGCACTCCATCAGTACTGACCCTCTGACAGTGCGGCACTCTCTCAGTACTGACCCTCAGACAGTGCGGCGCTCCCTCAGTACTGACCCTCTGACAGTGCGGCACTCCCTCAGTACTGACCCTCTGACAGTGCGGCGCTCCCTCAGTACTGACCCTCTGACAGCGCGGCACTCCCTCAGTACTGACCCTCTGACAGTGCAGCACTCACTCAGTACTGACCCTCTGACAGTGCAGCACTCCCTCCGCACTGACCCTCTGACAGTGCAGCACTCCCTCAGTACTGACCCTCTGACAGTGCAGCACACCCCCAGTACTGACTCTCTGACAGTGCAGCACTTCCTCAGTACTGACCCTCTGACAGTGCAGCACTCCCTCAGTACTGACCCTCAGACAGTGAAGCACTCCCTCAGTCCTGACCCTCTGACAGTGCAGCACACCCTCAGTACTGACCCTCTGACAGTGCGGCACTCCCTCAGTACTGACCCTCTGACAGCGCAGCACACCCTCAGTACTGACCTTCTGACAGTGCGGCACATCTTCTGTACTGACCCTCTGACAGTGCAGCACTCCCTCAGTACTGATCCTTTGACAGTGCCGCACTCCCTCAGTACTGACCCACTGAAAGTGCAGCAGTCCCTCAGTACTGACCCTCAGACAATGCAGCACTCTGTCAGTACTGACCCTCTGACAGTGCAGCACTCCCTCAGTACTGACCCTCTGACAGTGCAGCACTCCCTCAGTACTGACCCTCTGACAGTGCGGCACACCCTCAGTACTGACCCTCTGACAGTGCGGCACTCTCTCAGTACTGACCCTCTTTCAGTGCAGCACTCCCTCAGTACTGGCCCTCTGACAGTGCGGTGCTCCCTCAGTACTGACCCCCTGACAGTGCGGCACTCCCTCAGTACTGACCCTCTGACAGTGCAGCACTCCCTCAGTACTGACCCTCTGACAGTGCAGCACTCCCTCAGTACTGACCCTCTGACAGTGCAGCACTCCCTCAGTACTGACCCTCTGACAGTGCAGCACTCCCTCAGTACTGACCCTCTGACAGTGCGGCACTCCCTCAGTACTGACCCCCTGACAGTCCAGCACTCCCTCAGTACTGACCCTCTGACAGTGCAGCACTCCCTCAGTACTGATCCTCTGACAGTGCGGCACTCCCTCAGTACTGACCCCCTGACAGTGCGGCACTCCCTCAGTACTGACCCTCTGACAGTGCAGCTCTCCCTCAGTACTGACCCTCTGACAGTGCAGCACTTCCTCAGTACTGACCCTCTGACAGTGCAGCACTCCCTCAGTACTGACCCTCTGACAGTGCAGCACTCCCTCAGTACTGACCCTCTGACAGTGCAGCACTCCCTCAATACTGACCCTCTGACAGTGCGGCTCTCCCTCAGTACTGACCCTCTGACAGTGCAGCTCTCCCTCAGTACTGACCCTCTGACAGTGCAGCACTCCCTCAGTACTGACCCTCTGACAGTGCAGCACGTCCTCAGTACTGACCCTCTGACTGTGCAGCATTCCCTCAGTACTGACCCTCTGACAGTGCAGCAATCCCTCAGCACTGACCCTCTGACAGCGCTGCACTCCCTCAGTACTGACCCTCTGACAGCGCAGCACTCCCTCAGTACTGACCCTCTGACAGTGCGGCACTCCCTCAGTACTGACCCTCTGACAGTGCAGCATTCCCTCAGTACTGACCCTCTGACAGTGCAGCACTCCCTCAGTACTGACCCTCTGACAGTGCGGCACTCCCTCAGCACTGACCCTCTGACAGTGCAGCACTCCCTCAGTACTGACCCTCTGACAGCGCAGCACTCCCTCAGTACTGACCCTCTGACAGCGCTGCACTCCCTCAGTACTGACCCTCTGACAGCGCAGCACTCCCTCAGTACTGACCCTCTGACAGTGCGGCACTCCCTCAGTACTGACCCTCTGACTGTGCAGCACTCCCTCAGTACTGACCCTCTGACAGTTCAGCACTCCCTCAGTACTGACCCTCTGACAGTGCAGCACTCCCTCAGTACTGACCCTCTGACAGTGCAGCACTCCCTCAGTACTGACCCTCTGACAGTGCAGCACTCCCTCAGTACTGACCCTCTGACAGTGCAGCACTCACTTAGTACTGACCCTCAGACAATGCAGCACTCCCTCAGTACTGACCCTCTGGCAGTGCAGCACTCCCTCAGTACTGACCCTCTGACAGTGCAGCACTCCCTCAGTACTGACCCTCTAACAGTGCAGCACTCCCTCAGTACTGACCCTCTGACAGTGCGGCACTCCCTCAGTACTGACCCTCTGACAGTGCGGTCTCCCTCAGTACTGACCCTCTGAGAGTGCAGCACTCCCTCAGTACTGACCCTCTGACAGTGCAGCACTCCCTCAGTACTGACCCTCTGACAGTGCTGCACTCCATCAGTACTGACCCTCTGACAGTGCGGCACTCTCTCAGTACTGACCCTCAGACAGTGCGGCGCTCCCTCAGTACTGACCCTCTGACAGTGCGGCACTCCCTCAGTACTGACCCTCTGACAGTGCGGCGCTCCCTCAGTACTGACCCTCTGACAGCGCGGCACTCCCTCAGTACTGACCCTCTGACAGTGCAGCACTCCCTCAGTACTGACCCTCTGACAGTGCAGCACTCCCTCCGCACTGACCCTCTGACAGTGCAGCACTCCCTCAGTACTGACCCTCTGACAGTGCAGCACACCCCCAGTACTGACTCTCTGACAGTGCAGCACTTCCTCAGTACTGACCCTCTGACAGTGCAGCACTCCCTCAGTACTGACCCTCAGACAGTGAAGCACTCCCTCAGTCTTGACCCTCTGACAGTGCAGCACACCCTCAGTACTGACCCTCTGACAGTGCGGCACTCCCTCAGTACTGACCCTCTGACAGCGCAGCACTCCCTCAGTACTGACCTTCTGACAGTGCGGCACATCTTCTGTACTGACCCTCTGACAGTGCAGCACTCCCTCAGTACTGATCCTTTGACAGTGCCGCACTCCCTCAGTACTGACCCACTGAAAGTGCAGCAGTCCCTCAGTACTGACCCTCAGACAATGCAGCACTCTGTCAGTACTGACCCTCTGACAGTGCAGCACTCCCTCAGTACTGACCCTCTGACAGTGCAGCACTCCCTCAGTACTGACCCTCTGACAGTGCGGCACACCCTCAGTACTGACCCTCTGACAGTGCGGCACTCTCTCAGTACTGACCCTCTTTCAGTGCAGCACTCCCTCAGTACTGGCCCTCTGACAGTGCGGTGCTCCCTCAGTACTGACCCCCTGACAGTGCGGCACTCCCTCAGTACTGACCCTCTGACAGTCCAGCACTCCCTCAGTACTGACCCTCTGACAGTGCAGCACTCCCTCAGTACTGACCCTCTGACAGTGCAGCACTCCCTCAGTACTGACCCTCTGACAGTGCGGCACTCCCTCAGTACTGACCCCCTGACAGTCCAGCACTCCCTCAGTACTGACCCTCTGACAGTGCAGCACTCCCTCAGTACTGATCCTCTGACAGTGCGGCACTCCCTCAGTACTGACCCCCTGACAGTGCGGCACTCCCTCAGTACTGACCCTCTGACAGTGCAGCTCACCCTCAGTACTGACCCTCTGACAGTGCAGCACTTCCTCAGTACTGACCCTCTGACAGTGCAGCACTCCCTCAGTACTGACCCTCTGACAGTGCAGCACTCCCTCAGTACTGACCCTCTGACAGTGCAGCACTCCCTCAATACTGACCCTCTGACAGTGCGGCTCTCCCTCAGTACTGACCCTCTGACAGTGCAGCTCTCCCTCAGTACTGACCCTCTGACAGTGCAGCACTCCCTCAGTACTGACCCTCTGACAGTGCAGCACGTACTCAGTACTGACCCTCTGACTGTGCAGCATTCCCTCAGTACTGACCCTCTGACAGTGCAGCAATCCCTCAGCACTGACCCTCTGACAGCGCTGCACTCCCTCAGTACTGACCCTCTGACAGCGCAGCACTCCCTCAGTACTGACCCTCTGACAGTGCAGCACTTCCTCAGTACTGACCCTCTGACAGTGCAGCACTCCCTCAGTACTGACCCTCTGACAGTGCAGCACTCCCTCAGTACTGACCCTCTGACAGTGCAGCACTCCCTCAATACTGACCCTCTGACAGTGCGGCTCTCCCTCAGTACTGACCCTCTGACAGTGCAGCTCTCCCTCAGTACTGACCCTCTGACAGTGCAGCACTCCCTCAGTACTGACCCTCTGACAGTGCAGCACGTCCTCAGTACTGACCCTCTGACTGTGCAGCATTCCCTCAGTACTGACCCTCTGACAGTGCAGCAATCCCTCAGCACTGACCCTCTGACAGCGCTGCACTCCCTCAGTACTGACCCTCTGACAGCGCAGCACTCCCTCAGTACTGACCCTCTGACAGCGCTGCACTCCCTCAGTACTGACCCTCTGACAGCGCAGCACTCCCTCAGTACTGACCCTCTGACAGTGTGGCACTCCCTCAGTACTGACCCTCTGACTGTGCAGCACTCCCTCAGTACTGACCCTCTGACAGTTCAGCACTCCCTCAGTACTGACCCTCTGACAGTGCAGCACTCCCTCAGTACTGACCCTCTGACAGTGCAGCACTCCCTCAGTACTGACCCTCTGACAGTGCAGCACTCCCTCAGTACTGACCCTCTGACAGTGCAGCACTCCCTCAGTACTGACCCTCTGACACTGCAGCACTCCCTCAGTACTGACCCTCTGACTGTGCAGCACTCCCTCAGTACTGACCCTCTGACAGTTCAGCACTCCCTCAGTACTGACCCTCTGACAGTGCGGCACTCCCTGAGTCCTGACCCTCAGACAGTGCAGCACTCCCTCAGTACTGACCCTCTGACAGTGCGGCACTCCCTCAGTACTGACCCTCTGACAGCGCGGCACTCCCTCAGTACTGACCCTCTGACAGTGCGGCACTCCCTCAGTACTGACCCTCTGACAGCGCGGCACTCCCTCAGTGCTGACCCTCTGATAGTGCAGCACTACCTCAGTACTGACCCTCTGACAGCACGGCACTCCCTCAGTACTGACCCTCAGACAGTGCAGCACTCCCTCAGTACTGACCCTCTGACAGCGCGGCACTCCCTCAGTACTGACCCTCAGACAGTGCAGCACTCCCTCAGTACTGACCATCTGACAGTGCGGCACTCCCTCAGTACTGACCCTCAGACAGTGCAGCACCCCCTCAGTACTGACCCTCTGACAGTGCGGCACTCCCTCAGTACTGACCCTCTGACAGCGCAGCACTCCCTCAGTACTGACCCTCTGACAGTGCGGCACTCCCTCAGTACTGACCCTCTGACAGTGCGGCACTCCCTCAGTACTGACCCTCTGACAGCGCAGCACTCCCTCAGTACTGACCCTCTGACAGCGCAGCACTCCCTCAGTACTGACCCTCTGACAGTGCGGCACTCCCTCAGTACTGACCCTCTGAGAGCGCGGCACTCCCTCAGTACTGACCCTCTGACAGTGCAGCACTCCCTCAGTACTGACCCTCTGACAGTGCAGCACTCCCTCAGTACTGACCCACTGACCGTGCAGCACTCCCTCAGTACTGACCCTCAGACAATGCAGCACTCTGTCAACACTGACCCTCTGACAGTGCAGCACTCCCTCAGTACTAACCCTCTGACAGTGCAGCACTCACTCAGTACTGACCCTCTGACACTGCAGCACTCCCTCAGTACTGACCCTCTGACTGTGCAGCACTCCCTCAGTACTGACCCACTGACAGTTCAGCACTCCCTCAGTACTGACCCTCTGACAGTGCGGCACTCCCTCAGTACTGACCCTCAGACAGTGCAGCACTCCCTCAGTACTGACCCTCTGACAGTGCGGCACTCCCTCAGTACTGACCCTCTGACAGCGCGGCACTCCCTCAGTACTGACCCTCTGACAGTGCGGCACTCCCTCAGTACTGACCCTCTGACAGCGCGGCACTCCCTCAGTGCTGACCCTCTGACAGTGCAGCACTCCCTCAGTACTGACCCTCTGACAGCGCGGCACTCCCTCAGTACTGACCCTCTGACAGTGCAGCACTCCCTCAGTACTGACCCTCTGACAGTGCAGCACTCCCTCAGTACTGACCCACTGACCGTGCAGCACTCCCTCAGTACTGACCCTCAGACAATGCAGCACTCTGTCAACACTGACCCTCTGACAGTGCAGCACTCCCTCAGTACTAACCCTCTGACAGTGCAGCACTCCCTCAGTACTGACCCTCTGACAGTGCGACACTCCCTCAGTACTGACCCTCTGACAGTGCGGCACTCCCTCAGTACTGGCCCTCTGACTGTGCAGCACTCCCTCAGTACAGACCCTCTGACAGTGCAGCACTCCCTCAGTACTGACCCTCTGACAGCGCAGCACTCCCTTAGTACTGACCCTCTGACAGTGCAGCACTCCCTCAGTACTGACCCTCTGACAGTGCAGCACTCCCTCAGTACTGACCCTCTGACACTGCAGCACTCCCTCAGTACTGACCCTCTGGCTGTGCGGCACTCCCTCAGTACTGACCCTCTGACAGTTCAGCACTCCCTCAGTACTGACCCTCTGACAGTGCGGCACTCCCTCAGTACTGACCCTCAGACAGTGCAGCACTCCCTCAGTACTGACCCTCTGACAGTGCGGCACTCCCTCAGTACTGACCCTCTGACAGCGCGGCACTCCCTCAGTACTGACCCTCTGACAGTGCGGCACTCCCTCAGTACTGACCCTCTGACAGCGCGGCACTCCCTCAGTGCTGACCCTCTGAAAGTGCAGCACTCCCTCAGTACTGACCCTCTGACAGCGCGGCACTCCCTCAGTACTGACCCTCAGACAGTGCAGCACTCTCTCAGTACTGACCCTCTGACAGCGCGGCACTCCCTCAGTACTGACCCTCAGACAGTGCAGCACTCCCTCAGTACTGACCATCTGACAGTGCGTCACTCCCTCAGTACTGACCCTCAGACAGTGCAGCACTCCCTCAGTACTGACCCTCTGACAGTGCGGCACTCCCTCAGTACTGACCCTCTGACAGCGCAGCACTCCCTCAGTACTGACCCTCTGACAGTGCGGCACTCCCTCAGTACTGACACTCTGACAGTGCGGCACTCCCTCAGTACTGACCCTCTGACAGCGCAGCACTCCCTCAGTACTGACCCTCTGACAGTGCGGCAGTCCCTCAGTACTGACCCTCTGACAGCGCGGCACACACTCAGTGCTGACCCTCTGACAGTGCAGCACTCCCTCAGTACTGACCTTCTGACAGTGCGGCACTCCCTCAGTACTGACCCTCTGACAGCGCAGCTCTCCCTCAGTACTGACCCTCTGACTGTGCAGCACTCCCTCAGTACTGACCCTCTGACAGTTCAGCACTCCCTCAGTACTGACCCTCTGACAGTGCGGCACTCCCTCAGTACTGACCCTCAGACAGTGCAGCACTCCCTCAGTACTGACCCTCTGACAGTGCGGCACTCCCTCAGTGCTGACCCTCTGACAATGCAGCACTCCCTCAGTACTGACCCTCTGACAGCGCAGCACTTCCTCAGTACTGACCCTCTGACAATGCGGCGCTCCCTCAGTACTGACCCTCTGACAGTGCGGCACTACCTCAGTGCTGACCCTCTGACAGTGCAGCACTCCCTCAGTACTGACCCTCTGACAGTGCAGCACTCCATCAGTACTGACCCTCTGACAGTGCAGCACTCCCTCAGTACTGACCCTCTGACAGTACAGCACTCCCTCAGTACTGACCCTCTGACAGTGCAGCACTCCCTCAATACTGACCCTCTGACAGTGCGGCTCTCCCTCAGTACTGACCCTCTGACAGTGTAGCTCTCCCTCAGTACTGACCATCTGACAGTGCAGCACTCCCTCAGTACTGACCCTCTGACAGTGCAGCACGTCCTCAGTACTGACCCTCTGACAGTGCAGCACCCCCTCAGTACTGACCCTCTGACAGTGCAGCATTCCCTCAGTACTGACCCTCTGACAGTGCAGCACTCCCTCAGCACTGACCCTCTGACAGCGCTGCACTCCCTCAGTACTGACCCTCTGACATCGCAGCACTCCCTCAGTACTGACCCTCTGACTGTGCAGCACTCCCTCAGTACTGACCCCCTGACAGTTCAGCACTCCCTCAGTACTGACCCTCTGACAGTGCGGCACTCCCTCAGTACTGACCCTCAGACAGTGCAGCACTCCCTCAGTACTGACCCTCTGACAGTGCGGCACTCCCTCTGTACTGACCCTCTGACAGCGCAGCACTCCCTCAGTACTGACCCTCTGACAGTGCGGCACTCCCTCAGTACTGATCCTCTGACAGCGCGGCACTCCCTCAGTGCTGACCCTCTGACAGTGCAGCACTCCCTCAGCACTGACCCTCTGACAGCGCGGCACTCCCTCAGTACTGACCCTCAGACAGTGCAGCACTCCCTCAGTACTGACCCTCTGACAGCGCGGCACTCCCTCAGTACTGACCCTCAGACAGTGCAGCACTCCCTCAGTACTGACCCTCTGACAGTGCCGCATCCCTCAGTACTGACCCTCAGACAGTGCAGCACTCCCTCAGTACTGACCCTCTGACAGTGCGGCACTCCCTCAGTACTGACCCTCTGACAGCGCAGCACTCCCTCAGTACTGACCCTCTGACAGTGCGGCACTCCCTCAGTACTGACCCTCTGACAGCGCGGCACTCCCTCAGTGCTGACCCTCTGACAGTGCAGCACTCCCTCAGTACTGACCCTCTGACAGTGCGGCACTCCCTCAGTACTGACCCTCTGACAGCGCGGCACTCCCTCAGTACTGACCCTCTGACAGTCCAGCACTCCCTCAGTACTGACCCGCTGACAGTGCAGCACTCCCTCAGTACTGACCCACTGACCGTACAGCACTCCCTCAGTACTGACCCTCAGACAATGCAGCACTCTGTCAACACTGACCCTCTGACAGTGCAGCACTCCCTCAGTACTAACCCTCTGACAGTGCAGCACTCCCTCAGTACTGACCCTCTGACAGTGCGACACTCCCTCAGTACTGACCCTCTGACAGTGCGGCACTCCCTCAGTACTGACCCTCTGACAGGGCAGCACTCCCTTAGTACTGACCCTCTGACAGTGCGGCTCTCCCTCAGTACTGACCCTCTAACAGTGCAGCTCTCCCTCAGTGCTGACCCTCTGACAGTGCAGCACTCCCTCAGTACTGACCCTCTGACAGTGCGACACTCCCTCAGTACTGACCCTCTGACAGTGCGGCACTCCCTCAGTACTGACCCTCTGACAGTGCGGCACTCCCTCAGTACTGACCCTCTGACAGCGCAGCACTCCCTCAGTACTGACCCTCTGACAGTGCGGCACTCCCTCAGTACTGAACCTCTGACAGCGCGGCACTCACTCAGTGCTGACCCTCTGACAGTGCAGCACTCCCTCAGTACTGACCTTCTGACAGTGCGGCACTCCCTCAGTACTGACCCTCTGATAGTGCGGCACTCCCTCAGTACTGACCCTCTGACAGTGCAGCACTCCCTCAGTACTGACCCTCTGACAGTGCAGCACTCCCTCAGTACTGACCCACTGACCGTGCAGCACTCCCTCAGTACTGACCCTCAGACAATGCAGCAATCTGTCAACACTGACCCTCTGACAGTGCAGCACTCCCTCAGTACTGACCCTCTGACAGTACAGTACTCCCTCAGTACTGACCCTCTGACACTGCAGCACTCCCTCAGTACTGACCCTCTGTCTGTGCAGCACTCCCTCAGTACTGACCCTCTGACAGTTCAGCACTCCCTCAGTACTGACCCTCTGACAGTGCGGCACTCCCTCAGTACTGACCCCCTGACAGTGCGGCACTCCCTCAGTACTGACCCTCTGACAGCGCGGCACTACCTCAGTACTGACCCTCTGACAGTGCGGCACTCCCTCAGTACTGACCCTCTGACAGCGCGGCACTCCCTCAGTGCTGACCCTCTGACAGTGCAGCACTCCCTCAGTACTGACCCTCTGACAGCGCGGCACTCCCTCAGTACTGACCCTCAGACAGTGCAGCACTCCCTCAGTACTGACCCTCTGACAGCGCGGCACTCCCTCAGTACTGACCCTCAGACAGTGCAGCACTCCCTCAGTACTGACCATCTGACAGTGCGGCACTCCCTCAGTACTGACCCTCAGACAGTGCAGCACTCCCTCAGTACTGACCCTCTGACAGTGCGGCACTCCCTCAGTACTGACCCTCTGACAGCGCAGCACTCCCTCAGTACTGACCCTCTGACAGTGCGGCACTCCCTCAGTACTGACCTTCTGACAGTGCGGCACTCCCTCAGTACTGACCCTCTGACAGCGCAGCACTCCCTCAGTACTGACCCTCTGACAGTACGGCACTCCCTCAGTACTGACCCTCTGACAGCGCGGCACTCACTCAGTGCTGACCCTCTGACAGTGCAGCACTCCCTCAGTACTGACCTTCTGACAGTGCGGCACTCCCTCAGTACTGAGCCTCTGAGAGCGCGGCACTCCCTCAGTACTGACCCTCTGACAGTGCAGCACTCCCTCAGTACTGACCCTCTGACAGTGCAGCACTCCCTCAGTACTGACCCACTGACCGTGCAGCACTCCCTCAGTACTGACCCTCAGACAATGCAGCACTCTGTCAACACTGACCCTCTGACAGTGCAGCACTCCCTCAGTACTAACCCTCTGACAGTGCAGCACTCCCTCAGTACTGACCCTCTGACAGTGCGACACTCCCTCAGTACTGACCCTCTGACAGTGCGGCACTCCCTCAGTACTGACACTCTGACAGGGCAGCACTCCCTTAGTACTGACCCACTGACAGTGCGGCACTCCCTCAGTCCTGACCCTCTGACAGTGCGGCACTCCCTCATCACAGACCCTCTGACAGTGCAGCACTCCCTCAGTACTGACCGTCTGACAGTGCGGCTCTCCCTCAGTACTGACCCTCTGACATTGCAGCTCTCCGTCAGTACTGACCCTCTGACAGTGCAGCACTCCCTCAGTACTGACCCTCTGACAGTGCAGCAGGTCCTCAGTACTGACCCTCTGACAGTGCAGCACCCCCTCAGTACTGACCCTCTGACAGTGCAGCATTCCCTCAGTACTGACCCTCTGACAGTGCAGCACTCCCTCAGCACTGACCCTCTGACAGCGCTGCACTCCCTCAGTACTGACCCTCTGACAGTGCAGCACTCCCTCAGTACTGACCCTCTGACAGTGCAGCACTCCCTCAGTACTGACCCTCTGACACTGCAGCACTCCCTCAGTACTGACCCTCTGACTGTGCAGCACTCCCTCAGTACTGACCCTCTGACAGTTCAGCACTCCCTCAGTACTGACCCTCTGACAGTGCGGCACTCCCTCAGTACTGACCCTCAGACAGTGCAGCACTCCCTCAGTACTGACCCTCTGACAGTGCGGCACTCCCTCAGTACTGACCCTCTCACAGCGCGGCACTCCCTCATTACTGACCCTCTGACAGTGCGGCACTCCCTCAGTACTGACCATCTGACAGCGCGGCACTCCCTCAGTGCTGACCCTCTGACAGTGCAGCACTCCCTCAGTACTGACCCTCTGACAGCGCGGCACTCCCTCAGTACTGACCCTCAGACAGTGCAGCACTACCTCAGTACTGACCCTCTGACAGCGCGGCACTCCCTCAGTACTGACCCTCAGACAGTGCAGCACTCCCTCAGTACTGACCATCTGACAGTGCGGCACTCCCTCAGTACTGACCCTCAGACAGTGCAGCACTCCCTCAGTACTGACCCTCTGACAGTGCGGCACTCCCTCAGTACTGACCCTCTGACAGCGCAGCACTCCCTCAGTACTGACCCTCTGACAGTGCGGCACTCCCTCAGTACTGACCCTCTGACAGTGCGGCACTCCCTCAGTACTGACCCTCTGACAGCGCAGCACTCCCTCAGTACTGACCCTCTGACAGTGCGGCACTCCCTCAGTACTGACCCTCTGACAGCGCGGCACTCACTCAGTGCTGACCCTCTGACAGTGCAGCACTCCCTCAGTACTGACCTTCTGACAGTGCGGCACTCCCTCAGTACTGACCCTCTGAGAGCGCGGCACTCCCTCAGTACTGACCCTCTGACAGTGCAGCACTCCCTCAGTACTGACCCTCTGACAGTGCAGCACTCCCTCAGTACTGACCCACTGACCGTGCAGCACTCCCTCAGTACTGACCCTCAGACAATGCAGCACTCTGTCAACACTGACCCTCTGACAGTGCAGCACTCCCTCAGTACTAACCCTCTGACAGTGCAGCACTCCCTCAGTACTGACCCTCTGACAGTGCGACACTCCCTCAGTACTGACCCTCTGACAGTGCGGCACTCCCTCAGTACTGACACTCTGACAGGGCAGCACTCCCTTAGTACTGACCCTCTGACAGTGCGGCACTCCCTCAGTCCTGACCCTCTGACAGTGCGGCACTCCCTCATCACAGACCCTCTGACAGTGCAGCACTCCCTCAGTACTGACCCTCTGACATTGCAGCTCTCCCTCAGTACTGACCCTCTGACAGTGCAGCACTCCCTCAGTACTGACCCTCTGACAGTGCAGCAGGTCCTCAGTACTGACCCTCTGACAGTGCAGCACCCCCTCAGTACTGACCCTCTGACAGTGCAGCATTCCCTCAGTACTGACCCTCTGACAGTGCAGCACTCCCTCAGCACTGACACTCTGACAGCGCTGCACTCCCTCAGTACTGACCCTCTGACAGCGCAGCTCTCCCTCAGTACTGACCCTCTGACTGTGCAGCACTCCCTCAGTACTGACCCTCTGACAGTTCAGCACTCCCTCAGTACTGACCCTCTGACAGTGCGGCACTCCCTCAGTACTGACCCTCAGACAGTGCAGCACTCCCTCAGTACTGACCCTCTGACAGTGCGGCACTCCCTCAGTGCTGACCCTCTGACAGTGCAGCACTCCCTCAGTACTGACCCTCTGACAGCACAGCACTTCCTCAGTACTGACCCTCTGACAATGCGGCGCTCCCTCAGTACTGACCCTCTGACAGTGCGGCACTACCTCAGTGCTGACCCTCTGACAGTGCAGCACTCCCTCAGTACTGACCCTCTGACAGTGCAGCACTCCATCAGTACTGGCCCTCTGACAGTTTAGCTCTCCCTCAGTACTGACCATCTGACAGTGCAGCACTCCCTCAGTACTGACCCTCTGACAGTGCAGCACGTCCTCAGTACTGACCCTCTGACAGTGCAGCACCCCCTCAGTACTGACCCTCTGACAGTGCAGCATTCCCTCAGTACTGACCCTCTGACAGTGCAGCACTCCCTCAGCACTGACCCTCTGACAGCGCTGCACTCCCTCAGTACTGACCCTCTGACATCGCAGCACTCCCTCAGTACTGACCCTCTGACTGTGCAGCACTCCCTCAGTACTGACCCTCTGACAGTTCAGCACTCCCTCAGTACTGACCCTCTGACAGTGCGGCACTCCCTCAGTACTGACCCTCAGACAGTGCAGCACTCCCTCAGTACTGACCCTCTGACAGTGCGGCACTCCCTCTGTACTGACCCTCTGACAGCGCAGCACTCCCTCAGTACTGACCCTCTGACAGTGCGGCACTCCCTCAGTACTGATCCTCTGACAGCGCGGCACTCCCTCAGTGCTGACCCTCTGACAGTGCAGCACTCCCTCAGCACTGACCCTCTGACAGCGCGGCACTCCCTCAGTACTGACCCTCAGACAGTGCAGCACTCCCTCAGTACTGACGCTCTGACAGCGCGGCACTCCCTCAGTACTGACCCTCAGACAGTGCAGCACTCCCTCAGTACTGACCCTCTGACAGTGCCGCATCCCTCAGTACTGACCCTCAGACAGAGCAGCACTCCCTCAGTACTGACCCTCTGACAGTGCGGCACTCCCTCAGTACTGACCCTCTGACAGCGCAGCACTCCCTCAGTACTGACCCTCTGACAGTGCGGCACTCCCTCAGTACTGACCCTCTGACAGCGCGGCACTCCCTCAGTGCTGACCCTCTGACAGTGCAGCACTCCCTCAGTACTGACCCTCTGACAGTGCGGCACTCCCTCAGTACTGACCCTCTAACAGCGCGGCACTCCCTCAGTACTGACCCTCTGACAGTCCAGCACTCCCTCAGTACTGACCCGCTGACAGTGCAGCACTCCCTCAGTACTGACCCACTGACCGTACAGCACTCCCTCAGTACTGACCCTCAGACAATGCAGCACTCTGTCAACACTGACCCTCTGACAGTGCAGCACTCCCTCAGTACTAACCCTCTGACAGTGCAGCACTCCCTCAGTACTGACCCTCTGACAGTGCGACACTCCCTCAGTACTGACCCTCTGACAGTGCGGCACTCCCTCAGTACTGACCCTCTGACAGGGCAGCACTCCCTTAGTACTGACCCTCTGACAGTGCGGCACTCCCTCAGTCCTGACCCTCGGACAGTGCGGCACTCCCTCATCACAGACCCTCTGACAGTGCAGCACTCCCTCAGTACTGACCCTCTGACAGTGCGGCTCTCCCTCAGTACTGACCCTCTAACAGTGCAGCTCTCCCTCAGTGCTGACCCTCTGACAGTGCAGCACTCCCTCAGTACTGACCCTCTGACAGTGCGGCACTCCCTCAGTACTGACCCTCTGACAGGGCAGCACTCCCTTAGTACTGACCCTCTGACAGTGCGGCACTCCCTCAGTCCTGACCCTCAGACAATGCAGCACTCTGTCAACACTGACCCTCTGACAGTGCAGCACTCCCTCAGTACTAACCCTCTGACAGTGCAGCACTCCCTCAGTACTGACCCTCTGACAGTGCGACACTCCCTCAGTACTGACCCTCTGACAGTGCGGCACTCCCTCAGTACTGACCCTCTGACAGGGCAGCACTCCCTTAGTACTGACCCTCTGACAGTGCGGCACTCCCTCAGTCCTGACCCTCGGACAGTGCGGCACTCCCTCATCACAGACCCTCTGACAGTGCAGCACTCCCTCAGTACTGACCCTCTGACAGTGCGGCTCTCCCTCAGTACTGACCCTCTAACAGTTCAGCTCTCCCTCAGTGCTGACCCTCTGACAGTGCAGCACTCCCTCAGTACTGACCCTCTGACAGTGCAGCACTACCTCAGTACTGACCCTCTGACAGCGCAGGACTTCCTCAGTACTGACCCTCTGACAATGCGGCGCTCCCTCAGTACTGACCCTCTGACAGTGCGGCACTCCCTCAGTGCTGACCCTCTGACAGTGCAGCACTCCCTCAGTACTGACCCTCTGACAGTGCAGCACTCCCTCAGTACTGACCCTCTGACAGTGCAGCACTCCCTCAGTACTGACCCTGTGACAGTGCAGCTCTCCCTCAGTACTGACCCTCTGACAGTGCAGCACTCCCTCAGTACTGACCCTCTGACAGTGCGGCTCTCCCTCAGTACTGACCCTCTGACAGTGCAGCACTCCCTCAGTACTGACCCACTGACAGTGCACCCCTCCCTCAGCACTGACCCTCTGACAGTGCAGCACTCCCTCAGTACTGACCCTCTGACAGTGCAGCACTCCCTCAGTACTGACCCTCTGACAGTGCGGCATCCCCTCAGTACTGACCCTCTGACAGTGCGGCACTCCCTCAGTACTGACCCTCTGACAGTGCAGCACTCCCTCAGTACTGACCCTCTGACAGTGCAGCACTCCCTCAGTACTGACCCTCTGACAGTGCAGGACCCCCTCAGTACTGACCCTCTGACAGTGCAGCACTCCCTCAGTACTGACCCTCTGACAGTGCAGCACTCCCTCAGTACTGACCCTCTGACAGTGCAGCACTCCCTCAGTACTGACCCTCTGACAGTGCAGCACTCCCTCAGTACTGACCCTCTGACAGTGCAGCTCTCTGTGTTGCCAGTTTGTATAGCTGCTGAAATAACTAGAACGGGTTTTGAACTTACAACGTTTGGACTCAGAGGGTTGTGGGCGACCTACAGGTGACATCAAGCACCTTTTTCTCAGCACAGAGGAATATGTGCAGCAAATGGTGACCTTTCAGCAGTGCCCATATTTCATGTGTGAATTTTCATCCTTTGGCAGTGGACATTGTGATGTGTCGCGGAGTGCAAACGAGACATGTCCTGGACTCAATTCATTGAGAAATCTCTGGACAACCTGTATCTCTCTGGGATGGCCACTTACAAAGTAGACATGGCCACTTGCAAAGACTCAAGGGAAATGTGGTCAATGCAGGATTCAGGCAAACCCAGAACCTAAATGTATATTTGCTGACAGAGAACCAGACAGTATTGAAACCCCCAGCCGATTTGTATTCTAATGACCCATTTCCCCAGGACAAAGGACTGGTTCTCAGGTATCAGGTACAATTCCAGACACACCGGCGTCGCTCCCTTCACCCAGGAAGCCCAAACAGCCAAGGTCAATGACACTCAGGACACGCCCAGCCATCAATGCACCCGCCCCTTTATTGGCTCAGATTGAAGGCAGTGATCGAAGCTGCCGAATTATTGGATCCAAAGCTAAGGGCCACCCAGAAGAGCACAAAACCCCCAAAGGATAAAGAGAGACACGGCCATGTGTTCGTTCTCTTTTTGCCCTGGCACACCGGCAGTCTTCGGCCCGGCCTATACCTGAAGCCAACTGCATCCCCACGACCAGAAGCAAGTTCCAGATCAACGCCCGCTGCCAGACGGATGGGCCCAGTTGCTTCTCCAGACCCAGCCGCTCCAGATTCGAACAAAGGCCTTGTTCCTCTGACCAAAGCCGGCTGCCTGAAGATAAGTCCAGGTTGTTGTAGTGTTAGGTGTAGTTTAGCTTGTAGCGTTTTGTGTTGCATGTGTGACTTAATCTTGTGTAAATGAACCATAATTGAACTTGAACGAACTGACTGGTTGTTGGGTCTTTGATCAATATCCGGTTGAACCTTGTGGTGGTATCATCTGATACCCGGCGACTCTGAAAAGCAATATTACTCGGTATTAAGAAGGGCAACATTATTGGCGCCTCCGGTGCAGAATTGGCAACAGTTATCAGTGATGCTAGTGGGATAGTCTTCCGCTCATGAAAGTCGGCAACAGTAATTGCCGACCTTTGACGGGACTCGACCTAGAAGTGATTTTGTCACTCCGAGAGAACCCACAAAACTTTGAATTAGAAACCCAATTGGAAAAGTGAAAGAAACCACAAGTGTAAGACCCGTATTGATCAAACCTCCAAGATTCGGAAGTGTGGAGTAATTTGCGTACTAACAGGGATATAAGGTTAACTCGTTAGATTTTGTGGCGTAAAACTATCGGGAGTTTTGTGAACCGGAAAATAGCTGAGGCCATACCCGCTGTTTGCATCGCCGCCCTATTCCCGCCTGTCCCAAGTTTAGGTAGGAAAAGAGATACCAGTAGAAATGGCAGCAAAGGCAATGTGACGCCTTATGAACCCGCAGGAACCCGAGGTCGCAGCGACCAACAGAGCAGAGCAGTGTCCCATATGAGAAGAGGAATTGGGGAAATACTTAAAGGGGAAAGGATGGCCCCTTTGGTCTGAGATTTGTGCGAATGAAGAGGCAGGTCCTGTTAGTACAGGACAAACTTGGTGGGACAACCTAACCGAGATACACAAGGAGAATTTAGGGAAAGTTCGTAAGCCGGTGGTAATCGGGTCCTGTCTGGCACAATTGCGAGGCACAGAGGAGGTCGTGAGCTTGTAGAGAAAGAGGAGAAGAGTGAGGGAAATGTTAGCAAGTATGAAAAGGTCAATGAGCAACTCCGACAGCAGCTAGCAGCAAAAGACAAGGAGATGTCTGATGTCAAACGGGCACACCAATCTTGTCTAGTTCACCTAAGCAGCTTTCAGACGCAATATGAGAAGGCCTACCAACATACACAACGCGCAGTCTTGGTAAAAGAAAAAATGGAACAAGTAGAATAATGAAAGAAGCAATGCGCAGACTTAAAGGCAGCTTTACGGGCACTCCACAGTTCCACAATGGAACAAAGGCAGAGTTTGGTAGACCACGCCAAATGCAGGCAGCAAATTTCACAGTCACAGTCACTGCTCTCAGTGCAAAATGGTTTCAGAGACACCTTTGGACCAAATTTAGCCAGGAAGATGGCCCCGATTGGCAGGAATTCAATGAAACTGCCTGTAGGTACATAGAAGATACCGAGAATCAGAATAGAGCTCCCCAGGCCCCGAAAAGGAAAGTACCCGCACCACCGACTGCACAGGCAGCACACACCCCCATGAATCCAATCACCACGCAGCGCAAGTCACCAATCGACGACGAGCCCGATTTGGTTGACACCACCCCATTATCCATCACACAATTGAGGGATGCCTGCGCTAAAATTGAACCATTCCAACCCACAGCAGCCCCACACCATTTCTTTGAGCGATAAGACAACAGACAGCCATGTACGGTCTGGGCAAACCGGAGGAAGTGAAGCTTATAGTGATGAGCCTTGACCCATCCGTTAGTTCCGCACTACCCGATCCACAGAATGTAGGAGGAAGCCTCCAGGACATGAAGACAGCTATTTTAGATGCAATTGGTTATAATAGAGGAGACCCCATAGAACGTCTAAATCGCTGCTGGCAAAAGAAAGGAGAGCATCCGACTGCATATGTTAGGTGGATTGGCCATGATAAATTGCCCTTAGTGTCCAAAATTGCCCTTAGTGTTGGGTGGGGTTACTGGGTTATGGGGATAGGGTGGAGGTGTTGACCTTGGGTAGGGTGCTCTTTCCAAGAGCTGGTGCAGACTCGATGGGCCGAATGGCCTCCTTCTGCACTGTAAATTCTATGATAACATATGCAGGTTGCCTTTGGATCCATTTTAAAGCAGTATTTGGAGATTTAGTCCACGCACACTTAAATGTCAAAAACACAACCAAATGGGCCCCTATTTTAGTCTCCCACGCCACAGAAGCAGGGCAAAAAGCCTGTGCGAATTATGACCCCTCAGACGCCACACACCACGAAGTGTGGGTTCTGAAGAGACTCTGTAGAGCTTAGGAACAATCCCTACATAAAAAGGCAGAGCAGGAGAGAGCAGAAGCAAACATGAATCCAGGAAGACCCCACATGAATAAACAAAGGTAGACATGACGGACAGCTCCACGGAGCACAGGGATGCTATAATTGCGGACAAAGGGGACATTACGCCCGTGAATGCAAAGCCTCCCCCTGAACCAGCAACGGAATCAGCAAGCGAACACCCCACACATGAACAATGCTAGACCTATACACAGTATTAGTGGCCACCCAGACAACTCGGCCATAAGTAGCACAGATTGACGGTGTTCGGACTCCCCAACTTGGGTCTGCGACACACTCTGGGACAAGTCAGGTAGACCAGTAGTCACAGGCACAGTCCGGGGGCACCCCATAGAATTCCTTTGGGACACAGGAGGGCCCCGCACCACTTTAAACTCCTCCGCAATGTTCCACCGAGACAGATGGCCCACTACAGACACTATCACTCTTAGCGGATTTACAGGACATATCCAGCAGGAATATATTACGGCCCCCGTAGATATCCAAATCGGAAACGTTAATGCCAAGCACCCCTAACAGCAGAGCACATTTTAGGAATCGATTTCATGAGTTCACACAACCTTTCCTTCGACCCCGTGAATAAGTGTGTTTGGAAAATGACTAGAACAGCGAGAGCTCCCGCCACGCTCACTGCAGGAGACTACGAACACAGAATCTGCTCAGTAGGCGACTATTGGTTTGATCCACAAGCCAGTAGTACAGATAGGACAATTAGAGAGGTCCTAAGGAAACACAATGTATCCTTCACCCCGCACAAGCACGACTGTGGAAAAATTCCAGGAACAGTCGCCATTACAGGTCCCGATCCCAAGCCCCAGAAACAATACGGCTTCCCACAGCAAGCCGAGGGAGAGATTGCAAAAGTAATTCAAAGTTTGCTCGACCAAGGTGTAATCCGGTCAGTAGCCTCAACAAACAATGCCCCATTTGGCCCGTAAGGAAACCAGACGGTTCATGGAGACTGACCATCGATTACAGAGAGCTCAATAAAGTAACTCCATTAGCAGTCCCCACCGTTGCCACGAGTCCCGATACAATGCTCAAGCAGGGACTACAGTCAAGGTATTTTTCGGTAATGGACATTAGTAATGGCTTCTGGTCCATTCCATTAGAAAAGAATTGCCAATATAAATTCGCCTTCACGTTCCAAGGACAGCAATATACGTGGACATGCCTCCGCAAGGTTTCCATAGCTCTCCCTCCATTTTTCACCGACAATTGGCAAATGGATTATCCAAATTTTCCCGACCCAAATGCCTCATTCAGTATGTGGACGACTTGCTCCTACAAACTGATACCAAGGAAGAGCACATTTCGCTTCTTTCCGAACTATGAGGTCTCCTACATTCAATTGGATGTAAAGTCAACCCGAAAAAGGCCCAAACCCTAAAAGAAAAGGTCTTTTATTTAAGCACAGTCTTCGGGCACGGAAAGAGAGAGATAGAGCAAAATGGATTGATTCGATTGTTAAATTGACCTTGCCCTATAATGTCACTGCACTCCGGTCATTTTTAGGACTGGTTGGTTATTGCAGGAACCATATAGACGGTTTCGCCATCAAGGCAGCCCCACTTTCCGAGCTCCTAAAAAAGGACGCCCCTTGGGAATGGCTTCCACAGCATACGGATGCCATTGATGCATTAAAACGCACCCTAGGTACAGCCCCCGCTTTACAGGTACCAGACCCCCACTCCCCATACGCCATAAAAGTAGCGACCACCGACCGAACCCTATCGGCCGTACTACTCCAAGAAAGGCACGATCGTTTAGGACCCGTAGCCTAAGTCTCACGGGTTTTGGACCCAGTGGAGCAAGGATTTTCAGCCTGCGAAAGGCACCAGCCCGCAGTTTTTTGGGCTGTTCAGTACTTCGCATACATCACAGGCCTCAACCCCGTAACGATTTTAACCGGGCACACCCTGATGCAACTACTGTTAGACGGTAGGTTAAAGTTAGCCAGATTAGAGCAGCGCGCTGGACCCTACTCTTACAAGGAAGGGACATCACATTAAAAAGGACAAAGACACACACATTTTTAGCAGATAATTTGCAGTATGAAGGAACTCCACATGAGTGTGAAATCATCGCAGCCAGGCACAACACAGGACCCTTTATTCCTAAATCGCTACCCACAAAAGCAGGCATCAGACCGCAGAGAACCCAGCCCACGGATAAATCTTTAAAAATGTATGTAGATGGCTCCTCCACCATTGATAATGGAAAAAGGATTACAGGATGTGGGATAAATGTTGAAGACGCGCAGGGACGCGCATTAGAGGAGATATCGCTAAAATTACCAGGACATTTAGGATCGCAGGCAGTCGAGTTAGCAGCCATCGCACACATTGTGCAGCACCCAGATTCTTTCCCGACCCCCGCAGATATATATTCGGACAGTTTATATGTCTGCAACAGTTTGAAGGAATTCCTGCCCCTGTGGGAATCTAGAGGATTCATATCCGCCGACAGTAAACCCCTACCCTCAGCGCCATTACTGAAGCACATTCTGGAAACAGCTAAAGATCGCAAATATGGCATTAAAAAAGATTAGAAGCCATCATCGTTCGTCCCCACCCGGTAACGTAAAAGCAGACGCCCCAGCAAAGGCAGGATCACAACACGGTCACTTTTGGCAACCCCCCGAGAGTGCCCCAGTACACGCAGTCCAGGTCTCACAGGCGAATATCCAAGATTTAGCACAGGCCCAAAAGGCAGACGACACTCTTCAAAAAATTTTAAACGGTAACTTCCCAGCCCCCTACGGCAAATTCAAGGACACACTGACGATACAGGACAGAATTGTATTGAAGAATGGAATTTATGTGGTCCCCACCCAGGACAGGGACCAGGGGCACGATTCTCCAATCCCCCACCGGGTTGGAGAATCGCCGGGGGCTGGCGTGGATCCCGCCCCCGCCATGTCCCGAATTCTCCGCCACCAGAGAATCGTCGGGGGCGGGAATCGCGCCGCGCTGGTCGGCGGGCTCCCCCTGGCGATTCTCCGGCCCGTGATGGGCCGAAGTCCCGCCGCTGTCAACCCTCGGCAGCCGGCGTGGATTGAACATCCTACCTTACCGGCGGGAGCAGACGGCGCGGGCGGGCTCCGGGGTCCTGGGGGGCGGGGCGCGGGCCAATCTGGCCCCGGGGGGGTGCCCACACGGTGGCCTGGCCCGCGATCGGGTCCCACCGATCGGCGGGCAGGCCTGTGCCGTGGGGGCACTCTTTTTCTTCCGCCTTCGCCATGGTCTCCACTATGGCGGAGACGAAAGAGACCCCCTCCCCTGCGCATGCGCGGGGATGCCGTGAGCGTCCGCTGACGCTCCCGCGCATGCATCGCCCGGCGAAGTCCTTTCGGGGCCGGCTGGCGTGGCGCATAAAACCTTTCCCGCCAGCCGGCGGGGCGGAAATCACTCCGGCGCGGGTCTAGCCCCTCAAGGTGAGGGCTTGGCCCCTAAAGGTGCGGTCTCCGCACCTTTGGGGCGGCCCGACGTCGGAGTGGTTCCTGCCACTCCATTACGCCAGATTCCCCCGCTCCGCCGGGTAGGGGAGAATCCCGGCCCAGATTATTTGTCAATTTCATGACGGACATGGACATCAGGGGATAGAAACCACCATTGCCCACTTAAGACCCTTGGGCCCGATTTAAAAGCAGACGTCACGCATTACATTGCAAATTGTTTAATTTGCGCTCAAAATAACCCAGACAGATATTCGAGGAAAGGTCAGTTAATACACACCCAACCTGTTAATGGCCCTTGGATGAATTTACAGCTAGATTATATTGGTCCCCTCCCCCCCCTGCAGAAATGGTTTTAAATATGTGTTGGTGGTGATCGACACCTTCACCAAAGGGGTGGAAGCATTTCCCTCCAGGACAAACACGGCTAAAGCAACAGCAAAGATTCTAACACAGCAAATATTTACACGCTGCGGACCCCCCGCAGCATTGAATCGGACCAAGGTTCCCATTTTACAGGAAGAGTGATGCAGAACGTTTAGACGATTTTTGGGATAAAACAAAAATGCCATATTGCCTATCACCCCCAATCCAGCGGCATTGTGGAACGCATGAACAGAAGCCTAAATATGACTATCAGGAAAATGGTGCAACAGCACAACACTACATGGGACACAGTTCTCCCATTCGCACTTCTGTTTATCAGGAACACGGTATCAAGTTCCACAGGTTTCACTCCCACACCCTCATGACCGGACGACCCTGTGGTGAATGTACAGTACGAGTAATTCACCAGTGTATTAGTATCATGTTAGGGCAGTAGATGTTGTCTATATGGACTTCAGTAAGGCCTTTGACAAGGTCCCTCATGGTAGACTAGTACAAAAGGTGAAGTCACACGGGATCAGGGGTGAACTGGCAAGGTGGATACAGAACTGGCTAGGCCATAGAAGGCAGAGAGTAGCAATGGAAGGATGCTTTTCTAATTGGAGGGCTGTGACCAGTGGTGTTCCACAGGGATCAGTGCTGGGACCTTTGCTCTTTGTAGTATATATAAATGATTTGGAGGAAAATGTAACTGGTCTGATTAGTAAGTTTGCAGACGACACAAAGGTTGGTGGAATTGCGGATAGCGATGAGGACTGTCTGAGGATACAGCAGGATTTAGATTGTCTGGAGACTTGGGCGGAGAGATGGCAGATGGAGTTTAATCCGGACAAATGTGAGGTAATGCATTTTGGAAGGGCTAATGCAGGTAGGGAATATACAGTGAATGGTAGAACCCTCAAGAGTATTGAAAGTCAAAGAGATCTAGGAGTACAGGTCCACAGGTCATTGAAAGGGGCAACACAGGTGGAGAAGGTAGTCAAGAAGGCATACGGCATGCTTGCCTTCATTGGCCGGGGCATTGAGTATAAGAATTGGCAAGTCATGTTGCAGCTGTATAGAACCTTAGTTAGGCCACACTTGGAGTATAGTGTTCAATTCTGGTCGCCACACTACCAGAAGGATGTGGAGGCTTTAGAGAGGGTGCAGAAGAGATTTACCAGAATGTTGCCTGGTATGGAGGGCATAAGCTATGAGGAGCGATTGAATAAACTCGGTTTGTTCTCACTGGAACGAAGGAGGTTGAGGGGCGACCTGATAGAGGTATACAAAATTATGAGGGGCATAGACAGAGTGGATAGTCAGAGGCTTTTCCCCAGGGTAGAGGGGTCAATTACGAGGGGGCATAGGTTTAAGGTGAGAGGGGCAAAGTTTAGAGTAGATGTACGAGGCAAGTTTTTTACGCAGAGTGTAGTGGGTGCCTGGAACTCACTACCGGAGGAGGTAGTGGAAGCAGGGACGATAGGGACATTCAAGAGGCATCTTGACAAATATATGAATAGGATGGGAATAGAAGGATACGGACCCAGGAAGTGTAGAAGATTGTAGTTTAGTCGGGCAGTATGGTCGGCACGGGCTTGGAGGGCCGAAGGGCCTGTTCCTGTGCTGTACATTTCTTTGTTCTTTGTTGTTCTTTGTTCCGCCATTGGGTTACAGCTATGTTATGTTGTTGACCTTGTGGGCTCCACCTATGGGCCATTGTGTGTCTTCACCCACAGGGGGGTATGTTGGGGCATGTACAGGCTCCGCCCATGGCTCCTCCCCTTGAAAGGAAGTATAAAGAGCAGTCGACCTGTAGGCGGTTCACAGTATTGTGCCAGTCGCAGGCAGGCACTGTTCTAAGTTGATTAAAACCACGGTTTACTTCTACTCATGTCTTTGAGTGAATTGATGGTCGCATCAGACCCATGAAAGGAATTGAATATTTATTAGGACTTGATTGGGCCAGCCCCACAGTCACCACCCTCACCCACGAAAAAGCAGTCCAACAGGTAATGGAAAATGTTAAGGCAGCCCAGCTCGCTGCAGCTGTCCGACTAGGCGCTAGAAAAAAGCAGAGTAAGGCCTGCTTTGATAAAACAGTACACCCCGTAGAGGACACAGTCAGTCAGCAGGTGATGGTTTCCCTATATAACCCCAGTTCATTCCTCTCCCCTAAATTTGCAGGACCCTACTCGATTTCAGATAAAGTGAGCCACTCGGTGTGTAAAATAACGTATCCTAATGGAAATCAGGATGGTTTCATATAAAACAGCTTAAGGTTTATGGAACCCAGTGCAGCCACTCACACCACGTCTCCCTGGCAATAGCAGACGACTACGCCCCGCCCACTGACAACCTAGTCCAACCCTCCCCCAGCCAGGACAGCACGTCCACAGACCCGACCTTGTCCTCGCCCCCAGGAACGCCCTTCCACCTTAAACTTGATCCGGGCGATAGCGACAATGCTCCAGACCTGTTTGAAATCAATGGCCAATGGCACAACCGCACAGGCCCCAGTCGCTCCAGCTCCAGGAACCCCGATGAGATATGTTTGGCCCCTCGTACCCGCTTTCATTGCCACAACCAGGGTCACGGCCACCGCCCGGGGTACGCGTCGAGCTGCGTGTACCGATTGATGGTCTGACTGTAGTCAACGACCATCCTGTGTTTCTCCCCAGTTTTCACCACTACCACTTGGGCTCTCCAGGGGCTGTTGCTGGCCTCGATGATGCCTTCCCGCAGCAGCCGCTGGACCTCAGACCTGATGAAGGTCCTGTCCTGGGCGCTGTACCGCCTGCTCCTGGTGGCGACGGGTTTGCAATCCGGGGTGAGGATTGCAAACAGAGAAGGCGGGTCGACCTTAAGGGTCGTGAGACCACAGACAGTAAGGGGTGGTAGGGGCCCGCCAGATTTTAGGGTTAGGTTCTGGAGGTTGCACTGGAAGTCCAAGCCGAGCAGCAAGGCAGCGCAGAGGTTGGGGAGGACGTAGAGCCGCTGAACTCTACGCCCTGGATGGTGAGGGCGGCGGTGCAGTACCCCCGGATCGCCACGGAGTGGGATCCGGAGGCCAGGGAGATTCTCTGGTTAATGGGGTGTACCGCGAGGGACCAGCGCCTTACCATCTCAGGGTGGATGAAGCTCTCAGTGCTCCCGGAGTCCAGAAGGCAGTATATCTTCTGCCCGTCGACCTTCACTGTCGTCGACATGGTCGCGAGGTTGTGCGGACAGGACTGGTCTATCATGATGGAGGCGAGACGTGGCTGGTCGGCGGTGGTTGCAGGCGGTGAGCAGCCCGATGAGGTGGCTGACGAGCAGGGGTCCTGAGGCAGGTGCCCACAGGCCGCACGTGTCGTAAGGCGAGCAAGATGGTGGCGCCCACGGGTCGCATGTGTTGTGAGGCGAGCAAGATGGCGGCGCCCACGGGTCGCACCTGGGGGGTGCAGGGACAATAGCGGCGATCGAGCGGGCCTGGCACACAGCAGCGAAATGTCCTTTCTTCCCGCAGGCCTTGCAGAGCGCGCCCCATGCCGGGCAGCGCTGCCGAGGGTGTTTTGTCTGTCCGCAGAAGTAGCACTTGGGTCCCCCGGGGTTGGTTGGCTGCCGCGCGGCGCAGGCCTGGGGTTGGCTGGGGGCGGTCGCTGATGGGGTCTACGATGGGGTGGCCGCTGGCGGGGTCCACGATGCACGGGGGGGTGGGCCGTGCGGTCGGGGGCATACGTCTGTACATTGCGTGAGGCAACTGTGAGCGAGTTTCTTGATCGCCGCGAAGTCAAGGGTAGTCCCTTCTAAGAGGCGCTGGCGGATGTAGGCCGACCCTATGCCCGTAACGAAAGCGTCTCTAACTAGCAGGTGTTCAACGGCCGAAATGGCCTGGCAATCGCAGTCTCTCACCAGGGCGTGCAGAGCACGCCAGAAATCTTCCACAGACTCACCGGGGAGTTGATGCCGCGTGGACAGGAGGTGCCTGGCGTAGATTTTGTTAGTCTGCTGAGTGTAGTTCCCCTTCAGTAGCGCCATGGCCTCAGCGTAGGTCGGCACGTCCCGGATGAGGGGAAAGATATCGGAGCTCAGCCGCGTGTAAAGGATCTGGAGCTTCTGTGCCTCTGAGGGTGGGTCTGTCGCAGATCCGATGTAGGCTTCAAAGCAAGCTAGCCAGTGGTCGAAGGCCGACTTGCCGTTGTCTGCTTGAGGATGCAGCTGCAGGCGATCAGGCTTGATGCGGAGATCCATCATTGTAAAATCTCTGTGTAATAAATTGATGCGCTATCAATTACGATGAGACGAGAGTTGAGTGTAATCGAGGCTTTATTACACAGAGATGTGCGGCCTCCTACAGCAGCTTACGAAATGGCAGCAGTTCGGAGAGCCCACACATTTATACTCCGCCTCCTAGGCGGAGCCAGCAGGCAGGGATCTACCCCCGTACCTGTAGTACAGGGGCCTTACCGTAATATCCCTCGTATGCGGTGTATACAATACAACAGTGGTGACTACCACACCCAACGATAGAAATTTGCCCCTTGCAGCTATCGCCCCACTGGACAAGAAACAATGGCATCACGATAACTCTTGTCGGTTGACAAGGAATGATGATTTGGAACCCACGACGGCTCATGCGGACACGGCACGAAAACGCCAGACATGAGTTTGGCAACCGGGGGATGGTGATGGCTCAGAGTCTGACTCCCGTTATGGTAACCCCTTTGCGACGCTTTTCGAAATGGAACCCTGAGGTGCCCAGGTGATGAGCGAAAGGAACCAATTGAGATTTACGGTGTCCTATTTTCTGATGGCGCCTGCCCGCCTGTCTTTCTCGAATCTCTTGCTCTATTCTTCCGGTCTCGGGTGTTTCATTAATCCCGCCCATTCTTGCCCTGCCGCGGCTCATACATATCCCATCTTCCCATCACTGATTTGGAAACGTTTTAAACTCTTTACCGTCGCTGGCAGGTCTTTGTTTCCCCTGATCTGTTCTTTTTTGCATGTGGTTTGAAGAATATTCTTCGCCACATTCTCTGCACTCAACTTTGGTTTCTGGCGACCCTTCGATCGCTGACCCCAACTGCTATTTTCACTTCAACACACTTGGTTGAAACACAATTTGCTGCTATTACACAACGCATCGACAAGAAGCTGCACTTTAACAGAATGTTCTTTTTGGATGTCTTGTCTCCAAAATGTTTTTTTTTTTAAATGAGGGAGTCACACATGGTGACAATTCTAATGGAAAATTGATATTAAGGAGAAACAGACAGACACATGAGATATTAAACAAAGGTAATAACAGATATTATGCTTGCACCCCCAGGAATATACGAGGATACAAAGAACAAAAGATAAGATGAAGACAGAACTGATGACCTCCATCACGATCATCGTTGGATCACTCGAGTTGCGCACGTCGACGGCCCCTGTAACCCACATCACATTGGCCCCAAACACAACCGTACCACACGATACCCCAGCCCGGACGCCACACCTCACACTGAAATAAACATTGATACCCCCATATGGTGCGATAACATCGTAAAATGGTATTCCCTCTCATACACGGCAGAAGCCCTATTGGTAATTGCAATACTCTGCAGTGTCGTTCAGACACTGAGACTTCGAAAGAGAGCCTCCCGCTCCCCGATATATACATTCTGATCCCCCTTTGTTGGACTTCAACAGACCCCACACGCTTTTTGAACCCTTTTCTGACAAATAAAGTTCACGTTTCGGTAAATGTGATAAGTTCAGTATGAATGTGATGCTGCTATTGTTTAAACATTTTGTACTGTAATATAAGTTCTTCCTTTTTGGTTATTAGCTAGCAGCATAAGTGTAGTTTAGGTAAGGACAGTTAGAGGTTCCCCTTTGTGTAACTAAGTTAAATGTGTAATAATTAAATGTTTTATAGTGCCCCTTTCGAATTTATGAATGTGTGATATATTAAAAACTTAGGTAAATGCTCCAATACATAGGACAGAGTACAGACTAATATAGAACCTGTCCTTGACCAAGGGTACCCGGCCCCCAAAGAACAGATGAAGGATCAGTATTGTGATCCACCACGCTTCGCGTTTAGGATCAAGAGGACGGACTGTAGCCATCTGGGATGGCCACTTACAAAGTAGACATGGATACATGCAAAGACTCAAGGGAAATGTGGCCAATGCAGGATTCAGGCAAACTCAGAGCCTGAATGTATATTTGCTGACAGAGAACCAGACAGTATCGAAACCCCCAGCCGATTTGCATTCTAATGACCCATTTCCCCAGGACAAAGGACTGGTACTCAGGTATCAGGTACAATTCCAGACACATCGGCGCCACTCCCTTCACCCAGGAAGCCCAAACAGCCACGGTCAATGATCGCTCAGGACACGCCCAGCCATCAAGGCAACCGCCCCATTATTGGCTCAGATCGAAGGCAGTGATCGAAGCTGCCGAATTATTGGGTCCAAAGCTAAGGACCACCCAGAAGAGCACGAAACCCCCAAAGGATAAAGAGAGACACGGCCATGTGTTCCATCTCTTTTGGCCCTGGCACACCGGCAGTCTTCGGCCCGGCCTATACATGAAGCCAACTGCATCCCCACGACCAGAAGCAAGTTCAAGATCAACGCCCGCTGCCAGACGGATGGGCCCAGTTGCACCAAAGTTACTTCTCCAGACCCAGCCGCTCCAGATTCGAACAAAGGCCTTGTTCCTCTGCCAAAGCCGGGTGCCTGAAGTTAAGTACAGGTTGTTGTAGCGTTTTGTGTTGCATGTGTGACTTAATCTTGTGTAAATGAACCATAATTGAACTTGAACGAACTGACTGGTTGTTGGGTCTTTGATCAATATCCGGTTGAACCTTGTGGTGGTATCATCTGATACCCGGCGACTCTGAAAAACAATATTACTCGGTAGTAAGAAGGGCAACATTATTGGCGCCTCCGGTGCAGAATTGGCAACAGTTATTGGTGACGCTGGTGGGATCGTTTTCCGCTCATCAAAATCAGCAACAAACCTCAGGGTGATGACTGGTGGCTGATGAGGTTTTGGGAGAGAGTTGGTGGGCAGATAAGTGAATGAATGAAGTGATAGTTGGAGGAATAGCGTGACGGATAGCTGCCCAGATGGAAGAGTCATAGAACATAGAACATAGAACATAGAAAATACAGCACAGAACAGGCCCTTCGGCCCACGATGTTGTGCCGAACCTTTGTCCTAGATTAATCATAGATTATCATTGAATCTACAGTGCAGAAGGAGGCCATTCGGCCCCCTGAGTCTGCACCAGCTCTTGGAAAGAGCACCCTACCCAAACTCAACACCTCCACCCAACACCAAGGGCAATTTGGACATTAAGGGCAATTTATCATTGGCCAATTCACCTAACCCGCACATCTTTGGACTGTGGGAGGAAACCGGAGCACCCGGAGGAAACCCACGCAGACACGGGGAGGACGTGCAGACTCCGCACAGACAATGACCCAAGCCGGAATCGAACCTGGGACCATGGATCTGTGAAGCAATTGTGCTATCCACAATGCTACCGTGCTGCCCTTAAGAACAAATAAATCTACACTATATCATTTTCCCGTAATCCATGTACCTATCCAACAGCTGCTTGAAGGTCACTAATGTTTCCGACTCAACTACTTCCACAGGCAGTGCATTCCATGCCCCCACTACTCTCTGGGTAAAGAACCTACCTCTGATATCCCTCCTATATCTTCCACCTTTCACCTTAAATTTATGTCCCCTTGTAATGGTGTGTTCCACCTGGGGAAAAAGTCTCTGACTGTCTACTCTATCTATTCCCCTGATCATCTTATACACCTCTATCAAGTCGCCCCTCATCCTTCTCCGCTCTAATGAGAAAAGGCCTAGCACCCTCAACCTTTCCTCATAAGACCTACTCTCCATTCCAGGCAACATCCTGGTAAATCTTCTTTGCACCTTTTCCAGAGCTTCCACATCCTTCCTAAAATGAGGTGACCAGAACTGTACACAGTACTCCAAATGTGGCCTTACCAAAGTTTTGTACAGCTGCATCATCACCTCACGGCTCTTAAATTCAATCCCTCTGTTAATGAACGCGAGCACACCATAGGGCTTCTTCACAGCTCTATCCACTTGAGTGGCAACTTTCAAAGATGTATGAACATAGACCCCAAGGTCTCTCTGCTCCTCCACAATGCCAAGAACTCTACCGTTAACCCTGTATTCCGCATTCATATTTGTCCTTCCAAAATGGACAACCTCACACTTTTCAGGGTTAAACTCCATCTGCCACTTCTCAGCCCAGCTCTGCATCCTATCTATGTCTCTTTGCAGCCGACAACAGCCCTCCTTACTATCCACAACTCCACCAATCTTCGTATCATCTGCAAATTTACTGACCCACCCTTCAACTCCCTCATCCAAGTCATTAATGAAAATCACAAACAGCAGAGGACCCAGAACTGATCCCTGCGGTACACCACTGGTAACTGGGATCCAGGCTGAATATTTGCCATCCACCACCACTCTCTGACTTCTATCGGTTAGCCAGTTCGTTATCCAACTGGCCAAATTTCCCACTATCCCATGCCTCCTTACTTTGTGCAGAAGCCTACCATGGGGAACTTTATCAAATGCCTTACTAAAATCCATGTACACTACATCCACTGCTTTACCTTCATCCACATGCTTGGTCACCTCCTCAAAGAATTCAATAAGATTTGTAAGGCAAGACCTACCCCTCACAAATCCGTGCTGACTATCCCTAATCAAGCAGTGTCTTTCCAGATGCTCAGAAATCCTATCCTTCAGTACCCTTTCCATTACTTTGCCTACCACCGAAGTAGGACTAACTGGCCTGTAATTCCCAGGGTTATCCCTAGTTCCTTTTTTGAACAGGGGCACGACATTCGCCACTCTCCAATCCCCTGGTACCACCCCTGTTGACAGTGAGGACGAAAAGATAATTGCCAACGGCTCTGCAATTTCATCTCTTGCTTCCCATAGAATCCTTGGATATATCCCGTCAGGCCCGGGGGACTTGTCTATCCTCAAGTTTTTCAAAATGCCCAACACATCTTCCTTCCTAACAAGTATTTCCTCGAGCTTACCAATCTGTTTCACATTGTCCTCTCCAACAATATCGCCCCTCTCATTTGTAAATACAGAAGAAAAGTACTCATTCAAGACCTCTGCTATCTCTTCAGACTCAATACACAATCTCCCGCTACTGTCCTTGATCGGACCTACCCTCGCTCTAGTCATTCTCATATTTCTCACATATGTGTAAAAGGCCTTGGGGTTTTCCTTGATCCTACCCGCCAAAGATTGTTCATCTTTGATTGGGGGATGAGTGATTGAGGACGGATGGATGGATAGATGGCGGAATGGAGGGATGGAGTGTTGGAGGGATGGAATAATTGATGGCGGGATGGAGTGATGGTGTATTGGAGGGATGGAATGATAGGTAGCGGGATGGAGCGATGGAGTATTGGAGGGATGGAATGATAGATAGCAGGATTGAGTGATGGAGTATTGGAGGGATGGAGTTATGGATGGCGGGATTGAGTGATGGAGTATTGGAGGGATGGAGTGATAGATGGCGGGAGGAGGGATGGAGTGATTTGTTATGGGCCAGGGTTTAAAAAACTCCAAAGTACATCATGGAGTTCACCTGACCGACATCTTGTTGCTCTGTTTACTTGCTATAAATATGGCGGTTAATATGATCGCCTTTCTTAATCCTAATTATGAGTATACTTTCAGAGTCGCCAGGTATCTCTCGATACCACCACAAGGTTCAACCGAATACCGACCAAAGAGCCAATACACCAGTTAGTTAGCTCAAAGTCGATACTACTTTTTACACACAATATGATTCACTCATGCACAATAACACTCCAGGCTAAACTATATCTATCACTAACACCTATACTTAACTTCGGGTGCCCGCTCAGTCAGAGGAACAATGACCGACGTTCGAATCTGAGGCTGTTGGGTTCGAAGGGGTAACAGGAATACAGCTAAGGTCGTCCGTCTGGTAGCGAGCGTTGACCTTGAACTTACTTGCTTCTGGTGATGCTGGTGGAAGGGTCTCTCCGCTTGAGAGCCAAATCCAGGAGACTGAACTTTTCGCGGGGGTTCCTTCCTATATTTGGAGGGGCTATATGCGCTTTTAGGCGGGCCTTAAACTTGGTCCCAATTCATTGGGCAGCTTCTTGATCACTGCCATCGATCTAAGCCAATAAAGGGGCGGGTGCCTTGATGGCTGAGCGTGTCCTAGGTGGCCGTTGGCCTTGCTTTGTGTGTGTCTTCTTGCTGGGGTAGTGGCGCCGGACTGTCTGGGACAGTATCGGCTACCTGAGCACTAGTCCTTTGTTCCTCGGAGATGGGCCATCAATATGTAAATCGACCCTTATTTCGGTTCCGTCTGCAGACAGCCTTCCAAATATACATTCAGGCTCCGTGCCTGCTTGTTGCTTTGCATTGTCCATTTTTCCCTGTATGCTCTGCAAGTGTCCATTTTATACACCGAAAGTGGCCATCCCAGATGGCTACAAACTCTTTATTAATTTTGATTACGAGGAGCACCTACTTTTCAGGTGTTATTTTAAGAGAGGCCTTAAGCACTTTAAAGCAAAACAAAATTTATTCCACAAATTCAGTTGGCATTTTATAAACACTCACTGTAAGCTTTTTTTATCAACTACAAACATAAATATCCCACACAGCTACAGTTCTCTCTATATATAACCCTTAATAACTTAACGTTTTGCTGTTTCAACTTGATAACAACATCCAATAAAACCAGGAAAAGCCTTTTAACAAAACAGTAGGTTTGAATTCTTTACAGAAAACAGTTATCACTTTTAAATTATCGAGTGACCTGGACATCTCTTAACATGCAGAGAGAGAGAGAGAGAGAGAAACCTTCTTTGTCTGAATCCAGCTTCCAACTGTGTAAACCGAAAGTAAAACTCAGAGCCACAGCCAGGTCCCAGCTCAAAACGAAAGTAAAACCCAGAGCCACAGCCCAGCTCCACCCACACAATGTCATCACTGAAGCCATTTGATAAACACACATTTCTTAAAGGGACACTGCCATGACAGTTGGAGCGATGGAGTGATAGATGGTGGGAGGAGGGATGGAGTGTTGGAGGGATGGAGTGATAGATGGTGGGAGGAGGGATGGAGTGATAGATGGTGGGAGGAGGGATGGAGTGTTGGAGGGATGGAGTGAAAGATGGTGGGAGGAGGGATGGAGTGTAGGAGGGATGGTGTGATAGATGGTGGGATGAAGTGATGGAGTGACGGAGTGACAAATGTTGGGAGGAGGGATGGAGTGATAGATGGTGGGAGGAGGGATGGAGTGTTGGAGTGATGGAGTGATAGATGTTGGGAGGAGGGATTGTAGCCGGTTAAAATGGCTAACTCCCGATTAGAATGGCCAAACTCCGATTTAAAATGGCGAACGGAAGAGGCTGATGGGAAAATCAGCCAACAGGACTCAAACGGACAGCTGCAGGCAAAACTGTGAATTCGCCTCTGGGGAGGCCAGACAGAATCGATACCTGCAGCCATCAACACAACAACACAACAGCCATCTGAATACTAATTAGCAATCCCTGGGAACAATATGCTACAAATTAGACACACAAAGCCAACCCAGACTTTTCGGCGCCAGCAGGAGTTTACACAAAGAGAGGTGAATGACCACCTCGAAACCGCCCATCGACCAAGGAATCGCTCCAGCAGTGGAGAATATCGAACCAAGTGATTGGGACCAAGTCCAATCACTTGGAACCAGGTACAAGGTCCGCCCCAAGAGGCGGGAAGCCCCTGGGGACTATAAGAATAGGGGCCGAGTTCAAATCGACCCTTCTTCTCCTCTCCGCACCCTTCGAGACCCTTCTGCTGACCTGCTACAACAGCCGCAAGAAACAGTAAGTCTTACTCCAACGCTCGCTACGAGATAGGCGCTCCTGACTGTCGACCTGTGCCAGCTTTGAATCCCGCAGGCTCAGAACCCATACGGAAGGCCATTCGTTTCCCTGACCTGGTGGGTCATTCCCAAAGTTAAGTATTGGCCTGTTAGTTGTAGGAAGTAGCTTAGAAGTAGAATTAATGTATAAGTATTGATTGCTGTATATAATAAATGTGCATTGATTTATCTCTTACTAAGCGGTGTGTTGGATTATTGATCGTTAACCGGACTTGAACCATGTGGCGGTATCAGAAAGATACCCGGCGACTCAAGAGCAAAGGTGATAGAACAAGAGCAATTAAACTAAGGCTAAAACGAGCAACAGGATGGAGTGATGAATGGAAGGATAGTGTCAGCACTAATCCTGGACCATTCCATTCAATAGTTCCTCTCTCCCCCACAAGCAGGGGCAGTGAATAAAAAGCTGAGAAAACTGATCTGATGTGATGAAGTGACTCAGTTTGAGGGAATTTGTTTAGTTAGCTTATCCCACTTGAATTTGTTGTGTACGGAATGCTTTCCCTGGCTTGCCGTACTTTGCAAGCAGTGCATTGCGGGATTGGAGGATCCATATTTTCTCATGGGTTTGGCTGAGACAGAAATAAAAAACGGTTTCAATCTTTTTTTAATAAATGTAGAGTGCCCAATTGTTTTTTTTTCCAATTAAGGGGCAATTTAGCGTGGCCAATCCACCTACCCTTCACATCTTTGGGTTGTGGGGGTGAGACCCACGCAGACACGGGGAGAATGTGCAAACTCCACACGGACAGTGACCCAGAATCGAACCTGGGACCCTGTCGCCGTGAGGCAGCAGTGCTAACCACTGCGCCACCGTGCTGCCCTGACAGTTTTGATGTTAATCACCCCCTGTGTCTCCCAGTGCACCGATTAATCTTTAAAGGCAACAGGCTCAAAAACACAAAAAACAGCGGCGAGGGTGACGGAACCTTTGTAATGTCACTGGAAAAGTGAAACTTAAGGAAAGAAACTTTATTTTTCACCTAAACCGCCTGTTGGATTTGCTTCAAAAATAATAATCTTTATTGTCACAAGTAGGCTTAAATTAACACTGCAACAAAGTTACTGTGAAAATCCCCTAGTCGCCACATTCCAGCGCCTGTTCGGGTATGCGGAGGGAGAATTCAGAATGTCCAATTCACCTGACAGCACGTCTTTCAGGACTTGTGGGAGGAAACCGGAGCGCCCGGAGGAAACCCACGCACACACGGGGAGAACGTTCAGACTCCCAAGCCGGGAATCGAACCCTGGTTGAGACCAGTCCGGGCCTCCGGGACTAGCAGTGCCAACTGGCGGGAGCGGCTCAGGGGACAGCTCTGCTCGCACCCCCATCCCGTGGAGTAGCCCGGGGGCCATCAGGCACCTCGAGGGAGGAGGAGGTGATGGGGCCCACGCCAGTGACTCCCGCAGGGGAGGTGCCGAAACACCGTAGCACCTCGGACTCTCCCCCCTCCTGTCCCTGGTGCATCTGGTGGGCAGTGGACAGAACAGGGCGGCACCAGGCCACCCGGGCCGCCCGAGCAGCAGCCGGGGTCATCCAGGCCGGGTCGCCCCAGGAGACGTGTGCCAATGGGGACCCAAGTCGCAGGGTAGGGATCACAGCAGTCCGCCTCCACTCCTGCTGTACCGTCTGGAGAACCACCTCGGCATAGTGTTAGGGCGCGTAAGGCCAGAAAGTTAGACACCAGTTAATTCTGTATGGGAGCAGGGCACAATTTAGTTATGGGGCTCGGGCAGATATCTGCATATTTGTGCACGCTAAACACCTGTTCACACTGTTACAATCTGCCTCGATGCCCTGTCTGATGGATGTGAGGGGCGGGCTGCTCTGGGCTGGCCAGACAGGTGTGGCCTCCCGTGCCTGCCTGGGCCCCATGTCCTGCCCACCCTCACCCTATCCCGCAAAGTCCTTATCGGAGGAGACCTGGGAATCATGCTCCTCCTCCAGCACATCACCCCTCTGCTGCGCGATGTTGTGGAGGATGCAGCAGGCCACCACGATGCGGGCACCGGGTACTGGGCGCAGACGTACAATGCACATCTGATGGGCACATATTAGATGCACGTTCATCGAGTGGAACCCCTTTTGGTTAATGTAGAGCGGCCTGTCATCAGCAGGTGCTCGTAGGGTGACATGCACCCCGTCAATCACCCCTCGGACCCGGGGTACCTTGCCGATGGCGGCGAACCCCGCTCCCTGAGCATCCTGGTGGGCACGGTCCACATTGAAGTGGATGTATTGAATGGCTGGATATATAGGGCATCCAAGAGGGCACCTGTGCACCAAGGTTTGTGAGCTCTCAGACAGGTCCCCACTCAGCACCTGGAAGGACCCCGTGGCACAGACGTTCAGGACGACCATTACCCTGATGGCCACCGGGAGCGGGTGTCCTCCCCCATTCCCCCGCGATGCGCCAAGATCTGGCAGATATGTCGCACTGTCTCCCTGCTCAGCCAGAGTCTTCGACGGCAGGCCTGGTCCGGCAGGCCCTCGAATGCCAGGCGCTGGCGATACACATGAGGCCTAATGCGGCGTCTCCTTTGCACCTCCTCCTCCTCGGCCTGTTGGGCGGCTCGCTCTCCATCCTGGGGTCTGCCATCTGTCCCTCTGGGGAAGGTCCGCTGCTTCCCGCTCCGCTGCTGCCCGCTCTGCTGCTGCCCGCTCCGCTGCTGCCCGCTCCGCTGCTGCCCGCTCCGCTGCTTCCCGCTCCGCTGCTGCCCGCTCCGCTGCTGCCCGCTCCACTGCTGCCCGCTCCGCTGCTGCCCGCTCCGCTGCTGCCCGCTCCGCTGCTTCCCGCTCCGCTGCTGCCCGCTCCGCTGCTGCCCGCTCCACTGCTGCCTGCTCCGCTGCTGCCCGCTCCGCTGCTGCCCGCTCCTCTGCTTCCCGCTCCGCTGCTGCCCGCTCTGCTGCTGCCCACTCCGCTGCTGCCCGCTCCGCTGCTGCCCGCTCCGCTGCTGCCCGCTCCTCTGCATCCCGCTCCGCTGCTTCCCGCTCCGCTGCTGCCCGCTCCGCTGCTGCCCGCTCCGCTGCTGCCCACTCCGCTGCTGCCCGCTCGTCTGCTTCCCGCTCCGCTGCTTCCCGCTCCACTGCTGCCCGCTCCGCTGCTGCCCGCTCCTCTGCTTCCCGCTCCGCTGCTTCCCGCTCCGCTGCTGCCCGCCCTGCTGCTGCCCGCTCCGCATCTGCCCGCTCCACTGCTGACCGCTCCGCTGCTGCCCGGTCCGCTGCTGCCGCTCCACTGCTGCCCGGTCCGCTGCTGCCCGCTCCGCTGCTTCCCGCTCCGCTGCTGCCCGCCCTGCTGCTGCCCGCTCCGCATCTGCCCGCTCCGCTGCTGCCCGCTCCGCTGCTGCCCGGTCCGCTGCTGCCGCTCCACTGCTGCCCGCTCCGCTGCTGCCCGCTTCTCTGCTTCCCGCTCCGCTGCTTCCCGCTCCGCTGCTGCCCGCCCTGCTGCTTCCCGCTCCGCATCTGCCCGCTCCACTGCTGACCGCTCCTGCCCGCTCCGCTGCTGCCCGCTCCGCATCTGCCCGCTCCACTGCTGACCGCTGCTGCCCGCTCCGCTGCTGCCGCTCCACTGCTGACCGATCCGCTGCTGCCGCTCCACTGCTGACCGATCCGCTGCTGCCCGCTCCGCTGCTGCCCGCTCTGCTGCTGCTCGCTCCGCTGCTGCCCGCTCTGCTGCTGCTCGCTCCGCTGCTGCCCGCTCTGCTGCTGCCCGCTCTGCTGCTGCCCGCTCTGCTGCTGCCCGCTCCGCTGCTTCCCGCTCCACTGCTTCCCGCTCCACTGCTGCCCGCTCTGCTGCTGCCCGCTCCACTGCTGCCCGCTCCGCTGCTGCCCGCTCCGCTGCTTCCCGCTCCACTGCTGCCCGGTCCGCTGCTGCCGCTCCACTGCTGACCGATCCGCTGCTGCCCGCTCCGCTGCGGCCCGCTCCGCTGCTGCCCGCTCCGCTGCTGCCCGCTCCGCTGCTGCCCGCTCCCCAGCTGCCCGCTCCGCTGCTGCCCGCTCCGCTGCTGCCCGCTCCGCTGCTGCCCGCTCCGCTGCTGCCCGCTCCGCTGCTGCACAATCCTCTGGTGCTGCCCGCTCCGCTGCTGCCCGCTCAGCTGCTGCCCGCTCTGCTGCTGCCCGCTCCGCTGCGGCCCGCTCTGCTGCTGCCCGCTCTGCTGCTGCCCGCACTGCTGCTGCCCGCTCTGCTGCTGCCCGCTCTGCTGCTGCCCGCACTGCTGCTGCCCGCTCTGCTGCTGCCCGCACTGATGTTGCCCACTCCGCTGCTGCCCGCTCCGCTGCTGCCCGCTCCGCTGCTGCCCGCTCCGCTGCTGCACGATCCGCTGCTGCCCGCTCCGCTGCTGCCCGCTCCGCTGCTGACCGCTCTGCTGCTCCCCGCTCTGATGCTGCCCGCTCCGCTGCTGCCCGCTCCACTGCTGCCCGCTCTGCTGCTCCCCGCTCTGCTGCTGCCCGGTCCGCTGCTGCCCGCTCCACTGCTGCCCGCTCCGCTGCTGCCAACTCCGCTGCTGCCCGCTCTGCTGCTTCCCGCTCCGCTGCTGCCCGCTCCTCTGCATCCCGCTCCGCTGCTGCCCGCTCCGCTGCTGCCCGCTCCGCTGCTGCCCACTCCGCTGCTGCCCGCTCGTCTGCTTCCCGCTCCGCTGCTTCCCGCTCCCCTGCTGCCCGCTCCGCTGCTGCCCGCTCCTCTGCTTCCCGCTCCGCTGCTTCCCGCTCCGCTGCTGCCCGGTCCGCTGCTGCCGCTCCACTGCTGCCCGCTCCGCTGCTGCCCGCTCCGCTGCTGCCCGGTCCGCTGCTGCCGCTCCACTGCTGCCCGCTCCGCTGCTGCCCGCTCCGCTGCTGCCCGCTCCTCTGCTTCCCGCTCCGCTGCTTCCCGCTCCGCTGCTGCCCGCCCTGCTGCTTCCCGCTCCGCATCTGCCCGCTCCACTGCTGACCGCTCCTGCCCGCTCCGCTGCTGCCCGCTCCGCATCTGCCCGCTCCGCTGCTTCCCGCTCCGCATCTGCCCGCTCCACTGCTGACCGCTCCTGCCCGCTCCGCTGCTGCCCGCTCCGCATCTGCCCGCTCCGCTGCTTCCCGCTCCGCATCTGCCCGCTCCACTGCTGACCGCTCCTGCCCGCTCCGCTGCTGCCCGGTCCGCTGCTGCCCGCCCTGCTGCTTCCCGCTCCGCATCTGCCCGCTCCACTGCTGACCGCTCCTGCCCGCTCCGCTCCTGCCCGCTCCGCTGCTGCCCGCTCCGCTGCGGCACAATCCTCTGGTGCCCGCTCCGCTGCTGCCCGCTCTGCTGCTGCCCGCTCCGCTGCGGCCCGCTCTGCCGCTGCCCGCTCCGCTGCTGCCCGCTCTGCTGCTGCCCGCTCTGCTGCTGCCCGCTCCGCAGCTGCCCGCTCCGCTGCTGCACAATCCTCTGGTGCCCGCTCCGCTGCTGCCCGCTCCGCTGCTGCCCGCTCTGCTGCTGCCCGCCCTGCTGCTGCCCGCTCCGCTGCTGCCCGCTCCGCTGCTGCCCGCTCCTCTGCTTCCTGCTCCGCTGCTTCCCGCTCCGCTGCTGCCCGCCCTGCTGCTGCCCGCTCCGCATCTGCCCGCTCCGCTGCTGTCCGCTCCACTGCTGACCGCTCCGCTGCTGCCCGCTCCGCTGCTGCCCGCCCTGCTGCTGCCCGCTCCGCTGCTGCCCGCTCCGCTGCTGTCCGCTCCACTGCTGACCGCTCCGCTGCTGCCCGCTCCGCTGCTGCCCGGTCCGCTGCTGCCGCTCCACTGCTGACCGATCCGCTGCTGCCCGCTCCGCTGCTGCCCGCTCCGCTGCTGCACAATCCTCTGGTGCTGCCCGCTCCGCTGCTGCCCGCTCAGCTGCTGCCCGCTCTGCTGCTGCCCGCTCCGCTGCGGCCCGCTCTGCTGCTGCCCGCTCTGCTGCTGCCCGCACTGCTGCTGCCCGCTCTGCTGCTGCCCGCTCTGCTGCTGCCCGCTCAGCTGCTGCCCGCTCTGCTGCTGCCCGCTCCGCTGCGGCCCGCTCCGCTGCTGCCCGCTCCGCTGCTGCCCGACCTGCTGCTGCACGATCCGCTGCTGCCCGCTCCGCTGCTGCCCGCTCCGCTGCTGCACGATCCGCTGCTGCCCGCTCCGCTGCTGCCCGCTCCGCTGCTGCCCGCTCCGCTGCTGCCCGCTCCGCTGCTGCCCGCTCCGCTGCTGCACGATCCGCTGCTGCCCGCTCCGCTGCTGCCCGCTCTGCTGCTGACCGCTCTGCTGCTCCCCGCTCTGATGCTGCCCGCTCTGCTGCTGCCCGGTCCGCTGCTGCCCGCTCCACTGCTGCCCGCTCCGCTGCTGCCAACTCCGCTGCTGCCCGCTCTGCTGCTGCCCGCTCCGCTGCTGCCCGCTTAGCTGCTGCCCGCTCCGCTGCTGCCAACTCCGCTGCTGCCCGCTCCGCTGCTGCCCGCTCCGCTGCTGCCCGCTCTGCTGCTGCCCGCTCCGCTGCTGCACAATCCACTGCTGCCCGCTCCGCTGCTGCCCGCCAGCTGCTGCCCGCTCCGCTGCTGCCCGCCAGCTGCTGTCCGCTCCACTGCTGCCCGCCAGCTGCTGCCCGCCAGCTGCTGCCCGCTCCGCTGCTGCCCGCTCCGCTGCTTCCCGCTCCACTGCTGCCCGCTCCGCTGCTGCCCGCTCCGCTGCTGCCCGGTCCGCTGCTGCCGCTCCACTGCTGACCGATCCGCTGCTGCCGGCTCCGCTGCGGCCCGCTCCGCTGCTGCCCGCTCCGCTGCTGCCCGCTCCGCTGCTGCCCGCTCCCCAGCTGCCCGCTCCGCTGCTGCCCGCTCCGCTGCTGCCCGCTCCGCTGCTGCCCGCTCCGCTGCTGCCCGCTCCGCTGCTGCACAATCCTCTGGTGCTGCCCGCTCCGCTGCTGCCCGCTCAGCTGCTGCCCGCTCTGCTGCTGCCCGCTCCGCTGCGGCCCGCTCTGCTGCTGCCCGCTCTGCTGCTGCCCGCACTGCTGCTGCCCGCTCTGCTGCTGCCCGCTCTGCTGCTGCCCGCACTGCTGCTGCCCGCTCTGCTGCTGCCCGCACTGATGTTGCCCGCTCCGCTGCTGCCCGCTCCGCTGCTGCCCGCTCCGCTGCTGCCCGCTCCGCTGCTGCACGATCCGCTGCTGCCCGCTCCGCTGCTGCCCGCTCCGCTGCTGACCGCTCTGCTGCTCCCCGCTCTGATGCTGCCCGCTCTGCTGCTGCCCGGTCCGCTGCTGCCCGCTCCACTGCTGCCCGCTCCGCTGCTGCCAACTCCGCTGCTGCCCGCTCTGCTGCTTCCTGCTCCGCTGCTGCCCGCTCCTCTGCATCCCGCTCCGCTGCTTCCCGCTCCGCTGCTGCCCGCTCCGCTGCTGCCCGCTCCGCTGCTGCCCACTCCGCTGCTGCCCGCTCGTCTGCTTCCCGCTCCGCTGCTTCCCGCTCCCCTGCTGCCCGCTCCGCTGCTGCCCGCTCCCCTGCTGCCCGCTCCGCTGCTGCCCGGTCCGCTGCTGCCGCTCCACTGCTGCCCGCTCCGCTGCTGCCCGCTCCGCTGCTGCCCGCTCCTCTGCTTCCCGCTCCGCTGCTTCCCGCTCCGCTGCTGCCCGCCCTGCTGCTTCCCGCTCCGCATCTGCCCGCTCCACTGCTGACCGCTCCTGCCCGCTCCGCTGCTGCCCGCTCCGCATCTGCCCGCTCCGCTGCTTCCCGCTCCGCATCTGCCCGCTCCACTGCTGACCGCTCCTGCCCGCTCCGCTGCTTCCCGCTCCGCTGCTGCCCGCCCTGCTGCTTCCCGCTCCGCATCTTCCCGCTCCACTGCTGACCGCTCCTGCCCGCTCCGCTGCTGCCCGGTCCGCTGCTGCCCGCTCCGCTGCGGCACAATCCTCTGGTGCTGCCCGCTCCACTGCTGACCGCTCCGCTGCTGACCGCTCCGCTGCTGCCCGCTCCACTGCTGACCGCTCCGCTGCTGCCCGCTCCGCTGCTGCCCGGTCCGCTGCTGCCGCTCCACTGCTGACCGCTCCGCTGCTGCCCGCTCCGCTGCTGCACAATCCTCTGGTGCTGCCCGCTCCGCTGCTGCCCGCTCAGCTGCTGCCCGCTCTGCTGCTGCCCGCTCCGCTGCGGCCCGCTCTGCTGCTGCCCGCTCTGCTGCTGCCCGCACTGCTGCTGCCCGCTCTGCTGCTGCCCGCTCTGCTGCTGCCCGCTCAGCTGCTGCCCGCTCTGCTGCTGCCCGCTCCGCTGCGGCCCGCTCCGCTGCTGCCCGCTCCGCTGCTGCCCGCCCTGCTGCTGCACGATCCGCTGCTGCCCGCTCCGCTGCTGCCCGCTCCGCTGCTGCCCGCTCCGCTGCTGCACGATCCGCTGCTGCCCGCTCCGCTGCTGCCCGCTCCGCTGCTGCCCGCTCCGCTGCTGCCCGCTCCGCTGCTGCACGATCCGCTGCTGCCCGCTCCGCTGCTGCCCGCTCCGCTGCTGACCGCTCTGCTGCTCCCCGCTCTGATGCTGCCCGCTCTGCTGCTGCCCGGTCCGCTGCTGCCCGCTCCACTGCTGCCCGCTCCGCTGCTGCCAACTCCGCTGCTGCCCGCTCTGCTGCTGCCCGCTCCGCTGCTGCCCGCTTAGCTGCTGCCCGCTCCGCTGCTGCACAATCCACTGCTGCCCGCTCCGCTGCTGCCCGCCAGCTGCTGCCCGCTCCGCTGCTGCCCGCCAGCTGCTGTCCGCTCCACTGCTGCCCGCCAGCTGCTGCCCGCCAGCTGCTGCCCGCTCCGCTGCTGCCCGCTCCGCTGCTGCCCGCTCCGCTGCTGCCCGCTCCGCTGCTGCCCGGTCCGCTGCTGCCCGCCCCGCTGCTGCCCGCTCCGCTGCTGCCCGCTCCGCTGCTGCCCGCTCCGCTGCTGCCCGCTCCGCTGCTGCCCGCCCCGCTGCTGCCCGCCCCGCTGCGGCCCGCTCCGCTGCTGCCCGCTCCGCTGCTGCCCGCTCCGCTGCTGCCCGCTCCGCTGCTGCACAATCCTCTGGTGCCCGCTCCGCTGCTGCCCGCTCAGCTGCTGCCCGCTCTGCTGCTGCCCGCTCCGCTGCGGCCCGCTCTGCTGTTGCTCGCTCCGCTGCTTCCCGCTCCGCTGCTGCCCGCTCTGCTGCTGCCCGCTCTGCTGCTGCCCGCTCTGCTGCTGCCCGCTCTGCTGCTGCCCGCTCCGCTGCTGTCCGCACTGATGCTGCCCGCTCCGCTGCTGCCCGCTCCGCTGCTGCCCGCTCCGCTGCTGCCCGCTCCGCTGCTGCCCGCTCCGCTGCTGCCCGCTCCGCTGCTGCACGATCCGCTGCTGCCCGCTCCGCTGCTGCCCGCTCCGCTGCTGCACGCCCCGCTGCTGGCCGCTCTGCTGCTGCCCGGTCCGCTGCTGCCCGCTCCGCTGCTGCCCGCTCCGCTGCTGCCAACTCCGCTGCTGCCCGCTCTGCTGCTGCCCGCTCCGCTGCTGCCCGCTTAGCTGCTGCCCGCTCCGCTGCTGCCAACTCCGCTGCTGCCCGCTCCGCTGCTGCCCGCTCCGCTGCTGCCCGCTCTGCTGCTGCCCGCTCCGCTGCTGCACAATCCACTGCTGCCCGCTCCGCTGCTGCCCGCCAGCTGCTGCCCGCTCCGCTGCTGCCCGCCAGCTGCTGTCCGCTCTACTGCTGCCCGCCAGCTGCTGCCCGCTCCGCTGCTGCCCGCTCCGCTGCTGCCCGCTCCGCTGCTGCCCGCTCCGCTGCTGCCCGGTCCGCTGCTGCCCGCCCCGCTGCTGCCCGCTCCGCTGCTGCCCGCTCCGCTGCTGCCCGCTCCGCTTCTGCCCGCTCCGCTGCTGCCCGCCCCGCTGCTGCCCGCCCCGCTGCTGCCCGCCCCGCTGCTGCCCACTCCGCTGCTGCCTGCTCCGCTGCTGTACATTCTGCTGCTGCCCGCTCCGCTGCTGCCCGCTCCGCTGCTGTACATTCTGCTGCTGCCCGCTCCACTGCTGCCCGCTCCGCAGCTGTACATTCTGCTGCTGCCCGCTCCGCTGCTGCCTGCTCCGCTGCTGTACATTCTGCTGCTGCCCGCTCCACTGCTTCCCGCTCCACTGCTGCCCGCTTCGCTGCTGTACATTCTGCTGCTGCCCGCTCCACTGCTGCCCGCTCCGCTGCTGTACATTCTGCTGCTGCCCGCTCTGCTGCAGCCCGCTCCACTGCTGCCCGCTGCACTGCTGTACATTCTGCTGCTGCCCGCTCCGCTGCTGCCCGCTCCACTGCTGTACATTCTGCTGCTGCCCGCTCCGCTGCTGCCCGCTCCACTGCTGCCCGCTCCACTGCTGCCCGCTCCACTGCTGTACATTCTGCTGCTGCCCGCTCCCCTGCTGCCCGCTCCACTGCTGTACATTCTGCTGCTGCCCGCTCCACTGCTGCCCGCTCCGCTGCTGCCCGCTCCGCTGCTGCACAATCCTCTGGTGCCCGCTCCGCTGCTGCCCGCTCCACTGCTGCCCGCTGTGCTGCTGCCCGCTCCGCTGCGGCCCGCTCTGCTGCTGCCCGCCCCGCTGCTGCCCGCCCCGCTGCTGCCCGCCCCGCTGCTGCCCACTCCGCTGCTGCCTGCTCCGCTGCTGTACATTCTGCTGCTGCCCGCTCCGCTGCTGCCCGCTCCGCTGCTGTACATTCTGCTGCTGCCCGCTCCACTGCTGCCCGCTCCGCAGCTGTACATTCTGCTGCTGCCCGCTCCGCTGCTGCCTGCTCCGCTGCTGTACATTCTGCTGCTGCCCGCTCCACTGCTTCCCGCTCCACTGCTGCCCGCTTCGCTGCTGTACATTCTGCTGCTGCCCGCTCCACTGCTGCCCGCTCCGCTGCTGTACATTCTGCTGCTGCCCGCTCTGCTGCAGCCCGCTCCACTGCTGCCCGCTGCACTGCTGTACATTCTGCTGCTGCCCGCTCCGCTGCTGCCCGCTCCACTGCTGTACATTCTGCTGCTGCCCGCTCCGCTGCTGCCCGCTCCACTGCTGCCCGCTCCACTGCTGCCCGCTCCACTGCTGTACATTCTGCTGCTGCCCGCTCCCCTGCTGCCCGCTCCACTGCTGTACATTCTGCTGCTGCCCGCTCCACTGCTGCCCGCTCCGCTGCTGCCCGCTCCGCTGCTGCACAATCCTCTGGTGCCCGCTCCGCTGCTGCACGCTCCACTGCTGCCCGCTGTGCTGCTGCCCGCTCCGCTGCGGCCCGCTCTGCTGCTGCCCGCTCCGCTGCTGCCCGCTCGGCTGCTGCCCGCTCTGCTGCTGCCCGCTCCGCTGCTGCCCGCTCCACTGCTGACCGCTCCGCTGCTGCCCACTCCGCTGCTGCCCGCTCGTCTGCTTCCCGCTCCGCTGCTTCCCGCTCCCCTGCTGCCCGCTCCACTGCTGACCGCTCCGCTGCTGCCCACTCCGCTGCTGCCCGCTCGTCTGCTTCCCGCTCCGCTGCTTCCCGCTCCTCTGCTTCCCGCTCCGCTGCTTCCCGCTCCGCTGCTGCCCGGTCCGCTGCTGCCGCTCCACTGCTGCCCGCTCCGCTGCTGCCCGGTCCGCTGCTGCCGCTCCACTGCTGCCCGCTCCGCTGCTGCCCGCTCCGCTGCTGCCCGCTCCTCTGCTTCCCGCTCCGCTGCTTCCCGCTCCGCTGCTGCCCGCCCTGCTGCTTCCCGCTCCGCATCTGCCCGCTCCACTGCTGACCGCTCCTGCCCGCTCCGCTGCTGCCCGCTCCGCATCTGCCCGCTCCGCTGCTTCCCGCTCCGCATCTGCCCGCTCCACTGCTGACCGCTCCTGCCCGCTCCGCTGCTTCCCGCTCCGCTGCTGCCCGCCCTGCTGCTTCCCGCTCCGCATCTGCCCGCTCCACTGCTGACCGCTCCTGCCCGCTCCGCTGCTGCCCGGTCCGCTGCTGCCGCTCCACTGCTGACCGATCCGCTGCTGCCCGCTCCGCTGCGGCACAATCCTCTGGTGCCCGCTCCGCTGCTGCCCGCTCTGCTGCTGCCCGCTCCGCTGCGGCCCGCTCTGCCGCTGCCCGCTCCGCTGCTGCCCGCTCTGCTGCTGCCCGCTCTGCTGCTGCCCGCTACGCTGCTGCCCGCTCCGCTGCTGCACAATCCTCTGGTGCCCGCTCCGCTGCTGCCCGCTCCGCTGCCGCCCGCTCTGCTGCTGCCCGCCCTGCTGCTGCCCGCTCCGCTGCTGCCCGCTCCGCTGCTGCCCGCTCCTCTGCTTCCTGCTCCGCTGCTTCCCGCTCCGCTGCTGCCCGCCCTGCTGCTGCCCGCTCCGCATCTGCCCGCTCCGCTGCTGTCCGCTCCACTGCTGACCGCTCCGCTGCTGCCCGCTCCGCTGCTGCCCGCCCTGCTGCTGCCCGCTCCGCTGCTGCCCGCTCCGCTGCTGTCCGCTCCACTGCTGACCGCTCCGCTGCTGCCCGCTCCGCTGCTGCCCGGTCCGCTGCTGCCGCTCCACTGCTGACCGACCCGCTGCTGCCCGCTCCGCTGCTGCACAATCCTCTGGTGCTGCCCGCTCCGCTGCTGCCCGCTCAGCTGCTGCCCGCTCCGCTGCGGCCCGCTCTGCTGCTGCCCGCTCTGCTGCTGCCCGCACTGCTGCTGCCCGCTCTGCTGCTGCCCGCTCTGCTGCTGCCCGCTCAGCTGCTGCCCGCTCTGCTGCTGCCCGCTCCGCTGCGGCCCGCTCCGCTGCTGCCCGCTCCGCTGCTGCCCGCCCTGCTGCTGCACGATCCGCTGCTGCCCGCTCCGCTGCTGCCCGCTCCGCTGCTGCCCGCTCCGCTGCTGCCCGCTCCGCTGCTGCCCGCTCCGCTGCTGCCCGCTCCGCTGCTGCACGATCCGCTGCTGCCCGCTCCGCTGCTGCCCGCTCCGCTGCTGACCGCTCTGCTGCTCCCCGCTCTGATGCTGCCCGCTCTGCTGCTGCCCGGTCCGCTGCTGCCCGCTCCACTGCTGCCCGCTCCGCTGCTGCCAACTCCGCTGCTGCCCGCTCTGCTGCTGCCCGCTCCGCTGCTGCCCGCTTAGCTGCTGCCCGCTCCGCTGCTGCCAACTCCGCTGCTGCCCGCTCCGCTGCTGCCCGCTCCGCTGCTGCCCGCTCTGCTGCTGCCCGCTCCGCTGCTGCACAATCCACTGCTGCCCGCTCCGCTGCTGCCCGCCAGCTGCTGCCCGCTCCGCTGCTGCCCGCCAGCTGCTGTCCGCTCCACTGCTGCCCGCCAGCTGCTGCCCGCCAGCTGCTGCCCGCTCCGCTGCTGCCCGCTCCGCTGCTGCCCGCTCCGCTGCTGCCCGCTCCGCTGCTGCCCGGTCCGCTGCTGCCCGCCCCGCTGCTGCCCGCTCCGCTGCTGCCCGCTCCGTTGCTGCCCGCTCCGCTGCTGCCCGCTCCGCTGCTGCCCGCCCCGCTGCTGCCCGCCCCGCTGCGGCCCGCTCCGCTGCTGCCCGCTCCGCTGCTGCCCGCTCCGCTGCTGCCCGCTCCGCTGCTGCACAATCCTCTGGTGCCCGCTCCGCTGCTGCCCGCTCAGCTGCTGCCCGCTCTGCTGCTGCCCGCTCCGCTGCGGCCCGCTCTGCTGTTGCTCGCTCCGCTGCTGCCCGCTCTGCTGCTGCCCGCTCTGCTGCTGCCCGCTCTGCTGCTGCCCGCTCTGCTGCTGCCCGCTCTGCTGCTGCCCGCTCTGCTGCTGCCCGCTCCGCTGCTGTCCGCACTGATGCTGCCCGCTCCGCTGCTGCCCGCTCCGCTGCTGCCCGCTCCGCTGCTGCCCGCTCCGCTGCTGCCCGCTCCGCTGCTGCCCGCTCCGCTGCTGCCCGCTCCGCTGCTGCACGATCCGCTGCTGCCCGCTCCGCTGCTGCCCGCTCCGCTGCTGCACGCCCCGCTGCTGGCCGCTCTGCTGCTGCCCGGTCCGCTGCTGCCCGCTCCGCTGCTGCCCGCTCCGCTGCTGCCAACTCCGCTGCTGCCCGCTCTGCTGCTGCCCGCTCCGCTGCTGCCCGCTTAGCTGCTGCCCGCTCCGCTGCTGCCAACTCCGCTGCTGCCCGCTCCGCTGCTGCCCGCTCCGCTGCTGCCCGCTCTGCTGCTGCCCGCTCCGCTGCTGCACAATCCACTGCTGCCCGCTCCGCTGCTGCCCGCCAGCTGCTGCCCGCTCCGCTGCTGCCCGCCAGCTGCTGTCCGCTCTACTGCTGCCCGCTCCGCTGCTGCCCGCTCCGCTGCTGCCCGCTCCGCTGCTGCCCGCTCCGCTGCTGCCCGGTCCGCTGCTGCCCGCCCCGCTGCTGCCCGCTCCGCTGCTGCCCGCTCCGCTGCTGCCCGCTCCGCTTCTGCCCGCTCCGCTGCTGCCCGCCCCGCTGCTGCCCGCCCCGCTGCTGCCCGCCCCGCTGCTGCCCACTCCGCTGCTGCCTGCTCCGCTGCTGTACATTCTGCTGCTGCCCGCTCCGCTGCTGCCCGCTCCGCTGCTGTACATTCTGCTGCTGCCCGCTCCACTGCTGCCCGCTCCGCAGCTGTACATTCTGCTGCTGCCCGCTCCGCTGCTGCCTGCTCCGCTGCTGTACATTCTGCTGCTGCCCGCTCCACTGCTTCCCGCTCCACTGCTGCCCGCTTCGCTGCTGTACATTCTGCTGCTGCCCGCTCCACTGCTGCCCGCTCCGCTGCTGTACATTCTGCTGCTGCCCGCTCCGCTGCTCTACATTCTGCTGCTGCCCGCTCCACTGCTGCCCGCTGCACTGCTGTACATTCTGCTGCTGCCCGCTCCGCTGCTGCCCGCTCCACTGCTGTACATTCTGCTGCTGCCCGCTCTGCTGCAGCCCGCTCCACTGCTGCCCGCTGCACTGCTGTACATTCTGCTGCTGCCCGCTCCGCTGCTGCACGCTCCACTGCTGTACATTCTGCTGCTGCCCGCTCCGCTGCTGCCCGCTCCACTGCTGCCCGCTGCACTGCTGCCCGCTCCACTGCTGTACATTCTGCTGCTGCCCGCTCCCCTGCTGCCCGCTCCACTGCTGCCCGCTCCGCTGCTGTACATTCTGCTGCTGCCCGCTCTGCTGCTGCCCGCTCCCCTGCTGCCCGCTCCACTGCTGCCCGCTCCACTGCTGTACATTCTGCTGCTGCCCGCTCCGCTGCTGCCCGCTCCACTGCTGCCCGCTCCACTGCTGCCCGCTCCACTGCTGCCCGCTCCACTGCTGCCCACCCCACTGCTACCCGCTACGCTGCTGCCCCCCCACAGCTGCCCCCCCACTGCTACCCGCTCCACTGCTGACCACCCCACTGCTGCCCGCTCCGCTGCTGCCCGCTCCGCTGCTGCCCCCCCCACTGCTACCCGCTCCACTGCTGCCCGCTCCACTGCTGCCCGCTCTGCTGCTGTTGTCGCTCCGCTGCTGCCCGCTCTTCTGCTGCCCGCTCCGCTGCTACCCTCTCCCCTGCTGCCCACACTGCTGCTGCCCGCTCCACTTCTGCCCGCTCTTCTGCTGCCCGCTCCGCTGCTGCTTCCCGCTCTGCTGCTGCCCGCTCTGCTGCTGCACGCTCTACTGCTGCCCGCTCTGCTGCTGCCCACTCCACTGCTGCCTGCTCCGCTGCTGCCCCCCCCACTGCTACCCGCTCCACTGCTGCCCGCTCCACTGCTAGCCACCCCACTGCTACCCGCTACGCTGCTGCCCCCCACTGCTGCCCCCCCCACTGCTGCCCGCTCCACTGCTGCCCGCTCCGCTGCTGCCCGCTCCGTTGCTGCCCTCTCTGCTGCTGCCCGCTCTGCTGCTGCCCGCTCTGCTGCTGCCCGCTCCGCTGCTGCCCTCTCCCCTGCTGCCCGCCAGCTGCTGCCCGCTCCACTGCTGCCTGCCCCACTGCTGCCCGACCCACTGCTGCGCGCTCCGCTGCTGCCCACCCCACTGCTGCCCGCTCCACTGCTGCCAGCTCCGCTGCTGCCCGCTCCGCTGCTACCCGCTCCGCTGCTGCCCGCTCCGCTGCTGCACAATCCGCTGCTGCCCGCTCCGCTGCTGCCCGCTCCACTGCTACCAGCTCCGCTGCTGCCCACTCTGCTGCTGCCCGCTCCGCTGCTGCCCGCTCCGCTGCTACCAGCTCCGCTGCTGCCCGCTCCGCTGCTACCCGCTCCGCTGCTGCCCGCTCCCCTTCTGCACAATCCGCTGCTGCCCGCTCCGCTGCTGCCCGCTCCGCTGCTGCCCGCTCCGCTGCTGCCCGCTCCGCTGCTGCCCGCTCCGCCGCTGCCCGCTCCGCCGCTACCCCGCTCCGCCGCTGCCCGCTCTGCTGCTGCCCGCTCCGCTGCTGCCCGCTCCGCTGCTACCCGCTCCGCTGCTGCCCGCTCCGCTGCTACCCGCTCCGCTGCTGCCCGCTCCGCTGCTGCACAATCCGCTGCTGCCCGCTACGCTGCTGCCCGCTCCGCTGCTGCCCGCTCCACTGCTGACCACTCCACTGCTGCCCGCTCCGCTGCTGCCCGCTCTGCTGCTGCCCGCTCTGCTGCTGCCCGCTCCACTGCTGACCGCTCCGCTGCTGCCCGCTCCGCTGCTGCCCGCTCCGCTGCTGCCCGCTCCGCTGCTGACCGCTCCGCTGCTGCCCGCTCCGCTGCTGCCCGCTCCGCTGCTGACCGCTCCGCTGCTGCCCGCTCCGCTGCTGACCGCTCCGCTGCTGCCCGCTCCGCTGCTGCCCGCTCCGCTGCTGCCCGCTCCGCTGCTGACCGCTCCGCTGCTGCCCGCTCCGCTGCTGCCCGCTCCGCTGCTGCCCGCTCCGCTGCTGCCCGCTCCGCTGCTGACCGCTCCGCTGCTGCCCGCTTCGCTGCTGCCCGCTCCGCTGCTGCCCGCTCCGCTGCTGACCGCTCCGCTGCTGACCGCTCCGCTGCTGCCCGCTCCGCTGCTGCCCGCTCCGCTGCTGCCCGCTCTGCTGCTGCCCGCTCTGCTGCTGCCCGCTCTGCTGCTGCCCGCTCCGCTGCTACCCGCTCCGCTGCTGCCCGCTCCGCTGCTGCACAATCCGCTGCTGCCCGCTCCGCTGCTGCCCGCTCCGCTGCTGCCCGCTCTGCTGCTGCCCGCTCCGCTGCTGCACAATCCGCTGCTGCCCGCTCCGCTGCTGCCCGCTCCGCTGCTGCCCGCTCCGCTGCTGCCCGCACCGCTGCTGCCCGCTCTGCTGCTGCCCGCTCCGCTGCTGCGCAATCCGCTGCTGCCCGCTCCGCTGCTGCCCGCTCTGCTGCTGCCCGCCCCGCTGCTGCGCAATCCGCTGCTGCCCTCTCAGCTGCTGCCCGCTCTGCTGCTGCCAGCTCTGCTGCTGCCCGCTCTGCTGCTGCCCGCTTCGCGGCTGCGCCATCCACTGCTGCCAGCTCTGCTGCTGCCAGCTCTGCTGCTGCCCGCTCCACTGCTGCCCGCTCCGCTGCTGCCAGCTCCACTGCTACCCGCTCCACTGCTGCCCGCTCCACTGCTGCCCGCTCCACTGTTGCCCGCTCCCCTACTGTCCACTCCACTGCTGCCCGCTCCCCTGCTGCTTCCCGCTCTGCTGCTGCCCGCTCTGCTGCTGCCCGCTCTACTGCTGCCCGCTCTGCTGCTGCCCACTCCACTGCTGCCTGCTCCGCTGCTGCCCCCCCCACTGCTACCCGCTCCACTGCTGCCCGCTCCACTGCTGCCCACCCCACTGCTACCCGCTACGCTGCTGCCCCCCCCACTGCTGCCCACTCCACTGCTGCCTGCTCCGCTGCTGCCCCCCCACTGCTACCCGCTCCACTGCTGCCCGCTCCACTGCTGCCCGCTCCGCTGCTGCCCGCTCCGTTGCTGCCCGCTCTGCTGCTGCCCGCTCCGCTGCTGCCCGCTCCACTGCTGCCCGCTCCGCTGCTTCCCGCTCCGCTGCTGCCCGCCCTGCTGCTTCCCGCTCCGCATCTGCCCGCTCCACTGCTGACCGCTCCTGCCCGCTCCGCTGCTGCCCGGTCCGCTGCTGCCCGGTCCGCTGCTGCCGCTCCACTGCTGACCGATCCGCTGCTGCCCGCTCCGCTGCGGCACAATCCTCTGGTGCCCGCTCCGCTGCTGCCCGCTCTGCTGCTGCCCGCTCCGCTGCGGCCAGCTCTGCTGCTGCTCGCTCCGCTGCTGCCCGCTCCGCTGCTGCCCGCTCTGCTGCTGCCCGCTCTGCTGCTGCCCGCTCTGCTGCTGCCCGCTCCGCTGCTGCACAATCCTCTGGTGCCCGCTCCGCTGCTGCCCGCTCCGCTGCTGCCCGCTCTGCTGCTGCCCGCTCCGCTGCGGCCCGCTCTGCTGCTGCTCGCTCTGCTGCTGCCCGCTCTGCTGCTGCCTGCTCCGCTGCTGCACAATCCTCTGGTGCCCGCTCCGCTGCTGCCCGCTCCGCTGCTGCCCGCTCTGCTGCTGCCCGCTCTGCTGCTGCCCGCTCTGCTGCTGCCCGCTCCGCTGCTGCCCGCTCTGCTGCTGCCCGCTCCGCTGCTGCCCACTCCGCTGCTGCCCGCTCCGCTGCTGCCCGCTCCTCTGCTTCCTGCTCCGCTGCTTCCCGCTCCGCTGCTGCCCGCCCTGCTGCAGCCCGCTCCGCATCTGCCCGCTCCACTGCTGACCGCTCCGCTGCTGACCGCTCCGCTGCTGCCCGCTCTGCTGCTGCCCGCCCTGCTGCTGCCCGCTCCGCATCTGCCCGCTTCCCTGCTGCCCGCTCCGCTGCTGCCCGCTCCACTGCTGACCGCTCCGCTGCTGCCCGCTCCGCTGCTGCCCGCTCCGCTGCTGCCCGGTCCGCTGCTGCCGCTCCACTGCTGACCGATCCGCTGCTGCCCGCTCCGCTGCGGCCCGCTCTGCTGCTGCCCGCTCCGCTGCTGCCCGCTCCGCTGCTGCCCGCTCCGCTGCTGCACAATCCTCTGGTGCCCGCTCCGCTGCTGCCCGCTCAGCTGCTGCCCGCTCTGCTGCTGCCCGCTCCGCTGCGGCCCGCTCTGCTGCTGCTCGCTCCGCTGCTGCCCGCTCTGCTGCTGCCCGCTCTGCTGCTGCCCGCTCTGCTGCTGCCCGCTCTGCTGCTGCCCGCTCCGCTGCTGTCCGCACTGATGCTGCCCGCTCCGCTGCTGCCCGCTCCGCTGCTGCCCGCTCCGCTGCTGCCCGCTCCGCTGCTGCCCGATCCGCTGCTGCCCGCTCCGCTGCTGACCGCTCCGCTGCTGCCCGCTCTGATGCTGCCCGCTCTGCTGCTGCCCGGTCCGCTGCTGCCAGCTCCGCTGCTGCCCGCTCCGCTGCTGCCAACTCCGCTGCTGCCCGCTCTGCAGCTGCCCGCTCCGCTGCTGCCCGCTCTGCTGCTGCCCGATCCTCTGCTGCCAACTCCGCTGCTGCCAGCTCCGCTGCTGCCCGCTCCGCTGCTGCCAACTCCGCTGCTGCCCGCTCTGCAGCTGCCCGCCCCGCTGCTGCCCACTCCGCTGCTGCCCGCTCCACTGCTGCCAACTCCGCTGCTGCCCGCTCCGCTGCTGCCCGCTCCGCTGCTGCCCGCTCTGCTGCTGCCCGCTCCGCTGCTGCACAATCCACTGCTGCCCGCTCCGCTGCTGCCCGCCAGCTGCTGCCCGCTCCGCTGCTGCCCGCCAGCTGCTGTCCGCTCCACTGCTGCCCGCCAGCTGCTGCCCGCCAGCTGCTGCCCGCTCCGCTGTCGCCCGCTCCGCTGCTGCCCGCTCCGCTGCTGCCTGCTCCGCTGCTGCCCGGTCCGCTGCTGCCCGCCCCGCTGCTGCCCGCTCCGCTACTGCCCGCTCCGCTGCTGCCCGCTCCGCTGCTGCCCGCTCCGCTGCTGCCCGCTCCGCTGCTGCCCGCCCCGCTGCTGCCCGCCCCGCTGCTGCCCACTCCGCTGCTGCCTGCTCCGCTGCTGTACATTCTGCTGCTGCCCGCTCCGCTGCTGCCCGCTCCGCTGCTGTACATTCTGCTGCTGCCCGCTCCACTGCTGCCCGCTCCGCAGCTGTACATTCTGCTGCTGCCCGCTCTGCTGCTGCCTGCTCCGCTGCTGTACATTCTGCTGCTGCCCGCTCCGCTGCTGCCCGCTCCACTGCTGACCGCTCCGCTGCTGCCCGCTCCGCTGCTGCCCGCTCTGCTGCTGCCCGCTCCGCTGCTGCACAATCCGCTGCTGCCCGCTCCGCTGCTGCCCGCTCCGCTGCTGCCCGCTCCGCTGCTGCCCGCACCGCTGCTGCCCGCTCTGCTGCTGCCCGCTCCGCTGCTGCGCAATCCGCTGCTGCCCGCTCCGCTGCTGCCCGCTCTGCTGCTGCCCGCTCTGCTGCTGCCCGCCCCGCTGCTGCGCAATCCGCTGCTGCCCGCTCAGCTGCTGCCCGCTCTGCTGCTGCCAGCTCTGCTGCTGCCCGCTCTGCTGCTGCCCGCTTCGCGGCTGCGCCATCCACTGCTGCCAGCTCTGCTGCTGCCAGCTCTGCTGCTGCCCGCTCCACTGCTGCCCGCTCCGCTGCTGCCAGCTCCACTGCTACCCGCTCCACTGCTGCCCGCTCCACTGCTGCCCGCTCCACTGTTGCCCGCTCCCCTACTGCCCACTCCACTGCTGCCCGCTCCCCTGCTGCTTCCCGCTCTGCTGCTGTCCGCTCTGCTGCTGCCCGCTCTACTGCTGCCCGCTCTGCTGCTGCCCACTCCACTGCTGCCTGCTCCGCTGCTGCCCCCCCCCACTGCTACCTGCTCCACTGCTGCCCGCTCCACTGCTGCCCACCCCACTGCTACCCGCTACGCTGCTGCCCCCACCCACTGCTGCCCCCCCCACTGCTGCCCGCTCCACTGCTGCCCGCTCCGCTGCTGCCCGCTCCGTTGCTGCCCGCTCTGCTGCTGCCCGCTCCGCTGCTGACCGCTCCACTGCTGCCCGCTCCGCTGCTGCCCTCTCCCCTGCTGCCCGCTCCACTGCTGCCCGCTCCGCTGCTGCCCGCTCCGTTGCTGCCCGCTCTGCTGCTGCCCGATCTGCTGCTGCCCGCTCCACTGCTGCCTGCCCCACTGCTGCCCGCTCCACTGCTGCCAGCTCTGCTGCTGCCCGCTCCGCTGCTGCCCGCTCCGCTGCTGCCCGCTCCGCTGCTGCACAATCCTCTGGTGCCCGCTCCGCTGCTGCCCGCTCAGCTGCTGCCCGCTCTGCTGCTGCCCGCTCCGCTGCGGCCCGCTCTGCTGCTGCTCGCTCCGCTGCTGCCCGCTCTGCTGCTGCCCGCTCTGCTGCTGCCCGCTCTGCTGCTGCCCGCTCTGCTGCTGCCCGCTCCGCTGCTGTCCGCACTGATGCTGCCCGCTCCGCTGCTGCCCGCTCCGCTGCTGCCCACTCCGCTGCTGCCCGCTCCGCTGCTGCCCGATCCGCTGCTGCCCGCTCCGCTGCTGACCGCTCCGCTGCTGCCCGCTCTGATGCTGCCCGCTCTGCTGCTGCCCGGTCCGCTGCTGCCAGCTCCGCTGCTGCCCGCTCCGCTGCTGCCAACTCCGCTGCTGCCCGCTCTGCAGCTGCCCGCTCCGCTGCTGCCCGCTCTGCTGCTGCCCGATCCTCTGCTGCCAACTCCGCTGCTGCCAGCTCCGCTGCTGCCCGCTCCGCTGCTGCCAACTCCGCTGCTGCCCGCTCTGCAGCTGCCCGCCCCGCTGCTGCCCACTCCGCTGCTGCCCGCTCCACTGCTGCCAACTCCGCTGCTGCCCGCTCCGCTGCTGCCCGCTCCGCTGCTGCCCGCTCTGCTGCTGCCCGCTCCGCTGCTGCACAATCCACTGCTGCCCGCTCCGCTGCTGCCCGCCAGCTGCTGCCCGCTCCGCTGCTGCCCGCCAGCTGCTGTCCGCTCCACTGCTGCCCGCCAGCTGCTGCCCGCCAGCTGCTGCCCGCTCCGCTGTCGCCCGCTCCGCTGCTGCCCGCTCCGCTGCTGCCTGCTCCGCTGCTGCCCGGTCCGCTGCTGCCCGCCCCGCTGCTGCCCGCTCCGCTACTGCCCGCTCCGCTGCTGCCCGCTCCGCTGCTGCCCGCTCCGCTGCTGCCCGCTCCGCTGCTGCCCGCCCCGCTGCTGCCCGCCCCGCTGCTGCCCACTCCGCTGCTGCCTGCTCCGCTGCTGTACATTCTGCTGCTGCCCGCTCCGCTGCTGCCCGCTCCGCTGCTGTACATTCTGCTGCTGCCCGCTCCACTGCTGCCCGCTCCGCAGCTGTACATTCTGCTGCTGCCCGCTCCGCTGCTGCCTGCTCCGCTGCTGTACATTCTGCTGCTGCCCGCTCCGCTGCTGCCCGCTCCACTGCTGACCGCTCCGCTGCTGCCCGCTCCGCTGCTGCCCGCTCTGCTGCTGCCCGCTCCGCTGCTGCACAATCCGCTGCTGCCCGCTCCGCTGCTGCCCGCTCCGCTGCTGCCCGCTCCGCTGCTGCCCGCACCGCTGCTGCCCGCTCTGCTGCTGCCCGCTCCGCTGCTGCGCAATCCGCTGCTGCCCGCTCCGCTGCTGCCCGCTCTGCTGCTGCCCGCTCTGCTGCTGCCCGCCCCGCTGCTGCGCAATCCGCTGCTGCCCGCTCAGCTGCTGCCCGCTCTGCTGCTGCCAGCTCTGCTGCTGCCCGCTCTGCTGCTGCCCGCTTCGCGGCTACGCCATCCACTGCTGCCAGCTCTGCTGCTGCCAGCTCTGCTGCTGCCCGCTCCACTGCTGCCCGCTCCGCTGCTGCCAGCTCCACTGCTACCCGCTCCACTGCTGCCCGCTCCACTGCTGCCCGCTCCACTGTTGCCCGCTCCCCTACTGCCCACTCCACTGCTGCCCGCTCCCCTGCTGCTTCCCGCTCTGCTGCTGTCCGCTCTGCTGCTGCCCGCTCTACTGCTGCCCGCTCTGCTGCTGCCCACTCCACTGCTGCCTGCTCCGCTGCTGCCCCCCCCCACTGCTACCCGCTCCACTGCTGCCCGCTCCACTGCTGCCCACCCCACTGCTACCCGCTACGCTGCTGCCCCCACCCACTGCTGCCCCCCCCACTGCTGCCCGCTCCACTGCTGCCCGCTCCGCTGCTGCCCGCTCCGTTGCTGCCCGCTCTGCTGCTGCCCGCTCCGCTGCTGACCGCTCCACTGCTGCCCGCTCCGCTGCTGCCCTCTCCCCTGCTGCCCGCTCCACTGCTGCCCGCTCCGCTGCTGCCCGCTCCGTTGCTGCCCGCTCTGCTGCTGCCCGATCTGCTGCTGCCCGCTCCACTGCTGCCTGCCCCACTGCTGCCCGCTCCACTGCTGCCAGCTCCGCTGCTGCCCGCTCCGCTGCTACCCGCTCCGCTGCTGCCAGCTCCACTGCTGCCAGATCCGCTGCTGCCCGCTCCGCTGCTACCAGCTCCGCTGCTGCCCGCTCCGCTGCTACCCGCTCTGCTGCTGCCCGCTCCGCTGCTGCACAATCCGCTGCTGCCCGCTCTGCTGCTGCCCGCTCCGCTGCTGCCCGCTCCGCTGCTGCACGCTCCGCTGCTGCCCGCTCCGCTGCTGACCGCTCCGCTGCTGCCCGCTCCGCTGCTGCCCGCTCCGCTGCTGCCCGCTCCGCTGCTGCCCGCTTCGCTGCTGCGCAATCCGCTGCTGCCCGCTCTGCAGCTGCCCACTCAGCTGCTGCCCGCTCTCCTGCTGCCAGCTCTGCTGCTGCCCGCTCTGCTGCTGCCCGCTCCGCTACTGCACCATCCACTGCTGCCAGGTCTGCTGCTGCCAGCTCCACTGCTACCCGCTCCACTGCTGCCCGCTCCACTGCTGCCCACCCCACTGCTACCCGCTACGCTGCTGCCCCCCCACAGCTGCCCCCCCCACTGCTACCCGCTCCACTGCTGCCCACCCCACTGCTGCCCGCTCCGCTGCTGCCCGCTCCGCTGCTGCCCCCCCCACTGCTACCCGCTCCACTGCTGCCCGCTCCACTGCTGCCCGCTCTGCTGCTGTTGTCGCTCTTCTGCTGCCCGCTCCGCTGCTACCCTCTCCCCTGCTGCCCACCCTGCTGCTGCCAGCTCTGCTGCTGCCCGCTCCGCTGCTGCCCGCTCCGCTGCTGCCCGCTCCGCTGCTGCCCGCTCCGCTGCTGCCAGCTCTGCTGCTGCCCGCTCTGCTGCTGCCCACTCCGCTGCTGCCCGCTCCACTGTTGCCCGCTCCCCTACTGCCCACTCCACTGCTGCCCGCTCCCCTGCTGCTTCCCGCTCTGCTGCTGCCCGCTCTGCTGCTGCACGCTCTACTGCTGCCCGCTCTGCTGCTGCCCACTCCACTGCTGCCTGCTCCGCTGCTGCCCCCCCCACTGCTACCCGCTCCACTGCTGCCCGCTCCACTGCTAGCCACCCCACTGCTACCCGCTACGCTGCTGCCCCCCCACTGCTGCCCCCCCCACTGCTGCCCGCTCCACTGCTGCCCGCTCCGCTGCTGCCCGCTCCGTTGCTGCCCGCTCTGCTGCTGCCCGCTCTGCTGCTGCCCGCTCCGCTGCTGCCCTCTCCCCTGCTGCCAGCCAGCTGCTGCCCGCTCCACTGCTGCCTGCCCCACTGCTGCCCGCCCCACTGCTGCGCGCTCCGCTGCTGCCCACCCCACTGCTGCCCGCTCCACTGCTGCCAGCTCCGCTGCTGCCTGCTCCGCTGCTACCCGCTCCGCTGCTGCCCGCTCCGCTGCTGCACAATCCGCTGCTGCCCGCTCCGCTGCTGCCCGCTCCACTGCTACCAGCTCCGCTGCTGCCCACTCTGCTGCTGCCCGCTCCGCTGCTGCCCGCTCCGCTGCTGCCCGCTCCGCTGCTACCAGCTCCGCTGCTGCACGCTCCGCTGCTACCCGCTCCGCTGCTGCCCGCTCCGCTGCTGCACAATCCGCTGCTGCCCGCTCCGCTGCTGCCCACTCCGCTGCTGCCCGCTCCACTGCTGCCCGCTCCGCTGCTGCCCGCTCTGCTGCTGCCCGCTCCGCCGCTGCCCGCTCCGCTGCTACCCGCTCCGCTGCTGCCCGCTCTGCTGCTACCCGCTCCGCTGCTGCCCGCTCCGCTGCTACCCGCTCCGCTGCTGCCCGCTCCGCTGCTGCACAATCCGCTGCTGCCCGCTCCGCTGCTGCCCGCTCCGCTGCTGCCCGCTCCACTGCTGACCGCTCCGCTGCTGCCCGCTCCGCTGCTGCCCGCTCTGCTGCTGCCCGCTCCGCTGCTGCACAATCCGCCGCTGCCCGCTCCGCTGCTGCCCGCTCTGCTGCTGCCCGCTCCGCTGCTGCCCGCACCGCTGCTGCCCGCTCTGCTGCTGCCCGCTCCGCTGCTGCGCAATCCGCTGCTGCCCGCTCCGCTGCTGCCCGCTCTGCTGCTGCCCGCTCTGCTGCTGCCCGCCCCGCTGCTGCGCAATCCGCTGCTGCCCGCTCAGCTGCTGCCCGCTCTGCTGCTGCCAGCTCTGCTGCTGCCCGCTCTGCTGCTGCCCGCTCATCGGCTGCACCATCCACTGCTGCCAGCTCTGCTGCTGCCAGCTCTGCTGCTGCCCGCTCCACTGCTGCCCGCTCCGCTGCTGCCAGCTCCACTGCTACCCGCTCCACTGCTACCCGCTCCACTGCTGCCCGCTCCACTGTTGCCCGCTCCCCTACTGCCCACTCCACTGCTGCCCGCTCCCCTGCTGCTTCCTGCTCTGCTGCTGCCCGCTCTGCTGCTGCCCGCTCTACTGCTGCCCGCTCTGCTGCTGCCCACTCCACTGCTGCCTGCTCCGCTGCTGCCCCCCCCACTGCTACCCGCTCCACTGCTGCCCGCTCCACTGTTGCCCACCCCACTGCTACCCGCTACGCTGCTGCCCCCCCCACTGCTGCCCCCCCCACTGCTGCCCGCTCCACTGCTGCCCGCTCCGCTGCTGCCCGCTCCGTTGCTGCCCGCTCTGCTGCTGCCCGCTCCGCTGCTGCCCGCTCCACTGCTGCCCGCTCCGCTGCTGCCCTCTCCCCTGCTGCCCGCTCCACTGCTGCCCGCTCCGCTGCTGCCCGCTCCGTTGCTGCCCGCTCTGCTGCTGCCCGATCTGCTGCTGCCCGCTCCACTGCTGCCTGCCCCACTGCTGCCCGCTCCACTGCTGCCAGCTCCGCTGCTGCCCGCTCTGCTGCTGCCCGCTCCGCTTCTACCCTCTCCCCTGCCACCCGTTCCGCTGCTGCCCACTCCACTGCTGCCCCCCCACTGCTGCCCGCCCCACTGCTGCCCGCTCCACTGCTGCCCGCTCCGCTGCTGCCCACTCAGCTGCTGCCCGCTCTGCTGCTGCCAGCTCTGCTGCTGCCCGCTCTGCTGCTGCCCGCTCCGCTGCTGCCCGCTCCGCTGCTGCACGCTCCGCTGCTGCCCGCTCCGCTGCTGACCGCTCCGCTGCTGCCCGCTCCGCTGCTGCCCGCTCTGCTGCTGCCCGCTCCGCTGCTGCACAATCCGCTGCTGCCCGCTCCGCTGCTGCCCGCTCCGCTGCTGCCCGCTCCGCTGCTGCCCGCTTCGCTGCTGCGCAATCCGCTGCTGCCCGCTCCGCTGCTGCCCACTCAGCTGCTGCCCGCTCTGCTGCTGCCAGCTCTGCTGCTGCCCGCTCTGCTGCTGCCCGCTCCGCTGCTGCACCATCCACTGCTGCCAGCTCTGCTGCTGCCAGCTCCACTGCTACCCGCTCCACTGCTGCCCGCTCCGCTGCTGCCCGCTCTGCTGCTGCCCGCTCCACTGCTGCCCGCTCCGCTGCTGCCAGCTCCACTGCTACCCGCTCCACTGCTAACCTCTCCCCTGCTGCCCACTCCACTGCTGCCCACCCTGCTGCTGCCCGCTCCGCTGCTGCCCGCTCCGCTGCTGCCCGCTCTTGCTGCTGCCAGCTCTGCTGCTGCCCGCTCCGCTGCTACCCTCTCCCCTGCTGCCCGCTCCGCTGCTGCCCGCTCCGCTGCTGCCCGCTCCGCTGCTGCCAGCTCTGCTGCTGCCTGCTCTGCTGCTGCCCGCTCTGCTGCTGCCTACTCCACTGCTGCCCGCTCCGCTGCTGCCCTCTCCACTGCTGCCCACCCCACTGCTGCCTGCTCCGCTGCTGCCTCCCCCACTGCTACCCGCTCCACTGCTACCCGCTCCACTGCTGCCCACCCCACTGCTGCCCGCTCCGCTGCTGCCCCCCCACTGCTACCCGCTCCACTGCTGCCCGCTCTGCTGCTGCCCGCTCCGCTGCTGCCCGCTCTTCTGCTGCCCGCTCCGCTGCTACCCTCTCCCCTGCTGCCCACACTGCTGCTGCCCGCTCCACTGCTGCCCGCTCTTCTGCTGCCCGCTCCGCTGCTACCCTCTCCCCTGCTGCCCACCCTGCTGCTGCCCGCTCCGCTGCTGCCCGCTCTGCTACTGCCCGCTCTGCTGCTGCCCACTCCGCTGCTGCCCGCTCCAATGCTGCCCGCTCCCCTACTGCCCACTCTACTGCTGCCCGCTCCCCTGCTGCTTCCCGCTCTGCTGCTGCCCGCTCCACTGCTGCCCGCTCTGCGGCTGCCCACTCCACTGCTGCCTGCTCCGCTGCTGCCCCCCCACTGCTACCCGCCCCACTGCTGCCCGCTCCACTGCTGCCCACCCCACTGCTACCCGCTACGCTGCTGCCCCACCCACTGCTGCTCGCCCCCACTGCTGCCCGCTCCACTGCTGCCCGCTCCGTTGCTGCCCGCTCTGCTGCTGCCCGCTCTGCTGCTGCCCGCTCCGCTGCTGCCCTCTCCCCTGCTGCCCGCCAGCTGCTGCCCGCTCCACTGCTGCCTGCCCCACTGCTGCCCGCCCCACTGCTGCCCCCCACACTGCTGCCCGCTCCGCTGCTGCCCGCTCCGTTGCTGCCCGCTCTGCTGCTGCCCGCTCTGCTGCTGCCCGCTCCGCTGCTGCCCCCCCACTGCTGCCCCCCCCACTGCTGCCCGCCCCACTGCTGCTCGCTCCGCTGCTGCCCACCCCACTGCTGCCCGCTCCGCTGCTGCCCGCTCCGCTGCTGCCCCCTCCGCTGCTGCCCGCTCCGCTTCTGCCCGCTCCGCTGCTGCCCGTCCCGCTGCTGCCCGCTCCGCTGCTGCACAATCCGCTGCTGCCCCCTCCGCTGCTCCCCGCTCCGCTGCTGCCCGCCCCACTGCTGCCCGCTCCGCTGCTGCCCGCCCCACTGCTGCCCACCCCACTGCTGCCGCTCCACTGCTGCTCGCTCAGCTGCTGCCCGCCCCACTGCTGCCCGCCCCACTGCTGCCCGCCCCACTGCTGCCCACCCCACTGCTGCTCGCTCCGCTGCTGCCCACCCCACTGCTGCCCGCTCCACTGCTGCCCACCCCACTGCTGCCCGCTCCACTCCTGCCCGATCCACTGCTACCCGCCCCACTGCTGCCCGCCCCACTGCTGCCCACCCCATTGCTGCGCACCCCACTGCTGCCCGCTCCGCTGCTGCCCGGTCCGCTGCTGCCCGCTCTGCTGCTGTCCGCTCTGCTGCTGCCCGCTCTGCTGCTGCCAGCTCTGCAGCTGCCCGCTCTGCTGCTGCCCGCTCTGCTGCTGCCCGCTCCGCTGCTGCCCGCTCCACTGCTGCCCGCTCCACTGCTGCCCGCTCTGCTGCTGCCTGCTCTGCTGCTGCCCGCTCCGCTTCTACCCTCTCCCCTGCCACCCGTTCCGCTGCTGCCCACTCCACTGCTGCCCCCCACTGCTGCCCGCCCCACTGCTGCCCGCTCCACTGCTGCCCGCTCCACTGCTGCCCGCTCCACTGCTGCCCGCTCTGCTGCTGCCTGCTCTGCTGCTGCCCGCTCCGCTTCTACCCTCTCCCCTGCCACCCGTTCCGCTGCTGCCCACTCCACTGCTGCCCCCACCACTGCTGCCCGCCCCACTGCTGCCCTCTCCACTGCTGCCCACCCCAATGCTGCCCGCTCCGCTGCAGCCCCCCCACTGCTACCCGCTCCACTGCTGCCCTCTCCACTGCTGCCCACCCTACTGCTGCCTGCTCCGCTGCTGCCCCCCCCACTGCTACCCGCTCCACTGCTGCCCGCTCCACTGCTGCCCGCCCCACTGCTGCCCCCCCCCACTGCTGCCCCCCCCGCTACCCGCTCCACTGCTGCCCTCTCCACTGCTGCCCGCTACGCTGCTGCCCACTCCACTGCTGCCCGCTACGCTGCTGCCCCCCCCACTGCTGCCCCCCCTGCTACCCGCTCCACTGCTGCCCTCTCCACTGCTGCCCGCTACGCTGCTGCCCCCCCCCCCCACTGCTGCCCCCCCCTGCTACCCGCTCCACTGCTGCGCGCTCCACTGCTGCCCACCCCACTGCTGCCCGCTACGCTGCTGCCCGCCCCACTGCTGCCCGCCCCACTGCTGCCCACCCCACTGCTAGCCGCTCCACTGCTGCCCGCTCCACTGCTACCCGCTCCACTGCTGCCGCCCCACTGCTGCCCACCCCACTGCTGCCCGCTACGCTGCTGCCCACTACGCTCCTGCCCGCCCCACTGCTAGCCGCTCCACTGCTGCCCACTACGCTGCTGCTCGCTCCACTGCTAGCCGCTCCACTGCTGCCCACTACGCTGCTGCCCGCCCCACTGCTAGCCGCTCCACTGCTGCCCACTACGCTGCTGCCCGCCCCACTGCTAGCCGCTCCACTGCTGCCCACTACGCTGCTGCTCGCTCCACTGCTGCCCCCCCACTGCTGCCCGCCCCACTGCTAGCCGCTCCACTGCTGCCCACTACGCTGCTGCTCGCTCCACTGCTGCCCGCTCCACTGCTGCCCGCTCCACTGCTGCCCACTACGCTGCTGCTCGCTCCACTGCTGCCCGCTCCCCTGCTGCCCGCTCCACTGCTGCCCGCCCCACTGCTAGCCGCTCCACTGCTGCCCACTACGCTGCTGCTCGCTCCACTGCTGCCCGCTCCACTGCTGCCCGCTCCGCTGCTGCCCGCTCCGCTGCTGCCTGCTCTGCTGCTGCCCGCTCCACTGCTGCCTGCTCTGCTGCTGCCCGCTCCACTGCTGCCCGCTCCATTGCTGCCTGCTCTGCTGCTGCCCGCTCCACTGCTGCCCGCTCCACTGCTGCCCGCTCCGCTGCTGCCTGCTCTGCTGCTGCCCGCTCCACTGCTGCCCGCTCTGCTGCTGCCCGCTCCACTGCTGCCCACTCTGCTGCTGCCTGCTCTTCTGCTGCCCGCTCCGCTGCTACCCTCTCCCCTGCAGCCCGCTCCACTGCTGCCCACCCTGCTGCTGCCCGCTCCGCTGCTGCCCGCTCCGCTGCTGCCAGCTCTGCTGCTGCCCGCTCTGCTGCTGCCTGCTCTGCTGCTGCCCACTCCGCTGCTGCCCGCTCCACTGCTGCCCGCTCCCCTGCTGCCCGCTCTGCTGCTGCCCGCTCCACTGCTGCCCGCTCTGCTGCTGCCAACTCCACTGCTGCCCGCTCCGCTGCTGCCCCCCCACTGCTACCCGCTCCACTGCTGCCCGCTCCACTGCTGCCCGCCCCACTGCTGCCCGCGTCACTGCTGCCCGCCCCACTGCTGCCCACCCCACTGCTGCCCGCCTCACTGCTGCCCGCTCCGCTGCTGCCCGCTCCGCTGCTGCCCGCTCCACTGCTGCTCGCTCAGCTGCTGCCCACTCCGCTGCTGCCCACTCCGCTGCTGCCCGCTCCACTGCTGCCCGCCCCACTGCTGCCCACCCCACTGTTGCCCACCCCACTGCTGCCCACCCCACTGCTGCCCGCCTCACTGCTGCCCGCTCCGCTGCTGCCCGCTCCGCTGCTGCCCGCTCCACTGCTGCTCGCTCAGCTGCTGCCCACTCCGCTGCTGCCCACTCCGCTGCTGCCCGCTCCCCTGCTGCCCGCTCTGCTGCTGCCCACTCCGCTGCTGCCCGCTCCACTGCTTCTCGCTCAGCTGCTGCCCGCTCTGCTGCTGCCCGCTCCACTGCTGCCCGCTCTGCTGCTGCCCGCTCTGCTGCTGCCAACTCCACTGCTGCCCGCTCCTCTGCTGCCCCCCTACTGCTACCCGCTCCGCTGCTGCCCGCTCCACTGCTGCCCGCCCCACTGCTGCTCGCCCCACTGCTGCCCGCCCCACTGCTGCCCACCTCACTGCTGCCCCCCCCACTGCTGCCCGCCTCACTGCTGCCCCCCCCACTGCTGCCCACCCCACTGCTGCCCGCCTCACTGCTGCCCACCCCATTGCTGCCCGCTCTGCTGCTGCCCGCTCCGCTGCTGCCCGCTCCACTGCTGCCCCCCCACTGCTGCCCACCCCACTGCTGCCCGCTCCTCTGCTTCTCGCTCAGCTGCTGCCCGCTCCACTGCTGCCCCCCCACTGCTGCCCACCCCACTGCTGTCCACTCCGCTGCTGCCCGCTCCACTGCTTCTCGCTCAGCTGCTGCCCACTCCGCTGCTGCCCGCTCCACTGCTGCCCGCTCCCCTGCTACCCGCTCTGCTGCTGCCCGCTCCACTGCTGCCCGCTCTGCTGCTGCCAACTCCACTGCTGCCCGCTCCTCTGCTGCCCTCCCACTGCTACCCGCTCCGCTGCTGCCCGCTCCACTGCTGCCCGCCCCACTGCTGCTCGCCCCACTGCTGCCCACCCCACTGCAGCTGCCCGCTCTGCTGCTGCCCGCTCCGCTGCTGCCCGCTCTGCTGCTGCCCGCTCCGCTGCTGCCCGCTCTGCTGCTGCCCGCTCCTCTGCTGCCCTCTCCACTGCTGCCCACCCTACTGCTGCCTGCTCCGCTGCTGCCCCCCCCCCCACTGCTACCCGCTCCACTGCTGCCCGCTCCACTGCTGCCCACCCCACTGCTACCCGCTACGCTGCTGCCCCCCCCACTGCTGCCCCCCCACTGCTACCCGCTCCACTGCTGCCCTCTCCACTGCTGCCCACCCCACTGCTGCCCGCTACACTGCTGCCCGCCCCACTGCTAGCCGCTCCACTGCTGCCCACTACGCTGCTGCCCGCTCCACTGCTGCCCACTCCGCTGCTGCCCGCTCCACTGCTGCCCGCTCTGCTGCTGCCTGCTCTTCTACTGCCCGCTCCGCTGCTACCCTCTCCCCTGCTGCCCGCTCCACTGCTGCCCACCCTGCTGCTGCCCGCTCCGCTGCTGCCCGCTCCGCTGCTGCCAGCTCTGCTGCTGCCCGCTCTGCTGCTGCCCACTCTGCTGCTGCCCACTCCGCTGCTGCCCGCTCCGCTGCTGCCCGCTCCGCTGCTGCCAGCTCTGCTGCTGCCCGCTCTGCTGCTACCCGCTCTGCTGCTGCCCACTCCGCTGCTGCCCGCTCCACTGCTGCCCGCTCCGCTTCTGCCCGCTCTGCTGCTGCCAACTCCACTGCTGCCTGCTCTGCTGCTGCCCCCCCACTGCTACCCGCTCCACTGCTGCCCGCTCCACTGCTGCCCACCCCACTGCTACCCGCCCCACTGCTGCCCGCCTCACTGCTGCCCGCCCCACTGCTGCCCACCTCACTGCTGCCCACCTCACTGCTACCCGCTCCACTGCTGCCCGCCTCACTGCTACCCGCCTCACTGCTGCCCACCCCACTGCTGCCCACCCCACTGCTGCCCGCCCCACTGCTACCCGCTCCACTGCTACCCGCCTCACTGCTGCCCACCCCACTGCTGCCCGCCCCACTGCTGCCCCCCCACTGCTACCCGCTCCACTGCTGCCCGCTCCACTGCTGCCCACCCCACTGCTGCCCGCTCCACTGCTGCCCGCCCCACTGCTACCCGCTCCACTGCTACCCGCTCCACTGCTGCCCGCCCCACTGCTGCCCCCCCACTGCTGTTGACCCACTGCTGCCCACTCCAATGCTGGCCGCCCCACTGCTGCCCCCCCACTGCTGCCCCCCCACTGCTGCCCGCCTCACTGCTGCCCACCCCACTGCTGGCCACCCCACTGCTGCCCACCTCACTGCTGCCCGCCTCACTGCTGCCCGCCTCACTGCTGCCCCCCCCACTGCTGCCCGTCTCACTGCTGCCCCCCCCACTGCTTCCCGCCTCACTGCTGCCCGCTCCACTGCTGCCCACCCCACTGCTGCCCGCCTCACTGCTGCCCGCTCCGCTGCTGCCCGCTCCGCTGCTGCCCGCCTCACTGCTGCCCACCCCACTGCTGCCCACCCCACTGCTGCCCCCCCACTGCTGCCCGCCTCACTGCTGCCCACCCCACTGCTGCCCACCCCACTGCTGCCCACCCCACTGCTGCCCACCTCACTGCTGCCCGCCTCACTGCTGCCCACCCCACTGCTGCCCACCCCACTGCTGCCCACCCCACTGCTGCCCCCCCACTGCTGCCCGCCTCACTGCTGCCCACCTCACTGCTGCCCCCCCACTGCTGCCCACCTCACTGCTGCCCGCCTCACTGCTGCCCACCTCACTGCTGCCCACCTCACTGCTGCCCACCCCACTGCTGCCCACCCCACTGCTGCCCCCCCACTGCTGCCCCCCCACTGCTGCCCCCCCACTGCTGCCCGCCCCACTGCTGCCCCCCCACTGCTGCCCACCCCACTGCTGCCCCCCCACTGCTGCCCACCCCACTGCTGCCCACCCCACTGCTGCCCACCCCACTGCTGCCCGCCTCACTGCTGCCCACCCCACTGCTGCCCCCCCACTGCTGCCTGCCCCACTGCTGCCCACCCCACTGCTGCCCCCCCCACTGCTGCCCGCCTCACTGCTGCCCCCCCACTGCTGCCCCCCCACTGCTGCCCACCCCACTGCTGCCCCCCCACTGCTACCCACCTCACTGCTGCCCCCCCACTGCTACCCACCTCACTGCTGCCCCCCCACTGCTGCCCACCTCACTGCTACCCACCCCACTGCTGCCCCCCCACTGCTGCCCCCCCCACTGCTGCCCACCCCGCTGCTGCCCGCCCCACTGCTGCCCACCCCACTGCTGCCCACCTCACTGCTGCCCACCCCACTGCTGCCCCCCCACTGCTGCCCGCCTCACTGCTGCCCACCCCACTGCTGCCCCCTCCATTGCTGCAGCTTCCTCCCCCTCGAGCAGCTCCAGCTCGTACGCCCACAGGGCATCCCCCATGGCTGCAGCGACCAGCAGGAAGGTCACCATTGCTGATTTAATTCCAATATCCATTGTCTGCAGGGGGTGAAAGGTCGTCATGTTAGCATGGTGCATACCCCCCATGCCAGCCATGTCCATTGTGCTACATGGTGCCCCGGTGGGCACTGAATGCTCTGCCCAAGCATGCCCACCCCGCACCTCTGCACGCCTGGCCCCATCGCTGGCCAGAGCCAAGGGGGCCGCTGGCTCTTGTGCCCTTCCCTGATGCCAGGGGCACCAACGGCTGCCGCTGCCCTTACCAGCGGTCCGCTCCGCAGCACCCGCCCGACCTCCCATACGGACTACAGTGGGCGTTGCCCTGGGTGGGCGGCCTAATGCCCCGCTGGTGGGTGGCGGCTGGTTGGGTGGTGGGAGGTCTGACGGAGGGTGAGGTGCGGGGGTGGGGGCACCCGTACGGCTGGTGACACTTTGCAGAACCAAGATGGCTGCCTTGCAGACCGCGACAATGCCGGATCGTGGCTGGACACCGCCCAAGTCCCGTGGGGGGGGGGTCACCACGGCCACTCAGCCTGTTCCCCCGTCACCCTCCCCCCCACCCCAGCCAGCCCCCGGCCAGTATCCGGCCTGGCATCCCGCTGTCGCGCCTCTCCGTGTCCTGCCTCCGCTCTCTCCGTCAGCAGCCAACACGCCGGTTTCCCGATTCTTAAAAGCACACGTCAACCGCGTCGTTGGAAACTCGGCCCATCGGAGGCGGAGAATCGCGGGGGCCCCGGAGAATCCTGGATCGGTACCGCAAATGACATGCAAATGGCGTTTACTGTGCGTGCGTTCCGTAACGCACTGTCAATTGCAATTCGGCTTCAAATCGGCGCCCGCTGCGATTTCAGCGTCGGAAACCGATTCTCCGCCCAAACGCATTTCCCAATTCCGACGTCGACGACGGAGAATCCCACCCACCGTCTTGCTGGAGAAAAACAGAGTGGAGAGAGAGGGGTCTTCGCTTTAAGCTGCCAAAGTGAAACTCAAAGCTCCTTAGGTCTCTGAACTATTTCAGTGGGATCAGATCCAATCACCGCCTGTTACCAGGCGGAGCACAGACGTTTGGGCCAATTCGTTGGCCACCATCCACATCAATCAAACTGAGTCATCACTGAAGCCGGCCAGTCTCCAATCACCAGTCTTAAACAACACAGCCTTCTGGATCCTGGGAATAGGCAGGGAGCAAACGGAAAGGAACAGGAAGGAATCTGACAAGCCTGAAAATGTTAGAGTCTATTATAAAGGATGTGATAATAGGACTCTTAGAAAATATCAGTGGGATCAGACAAAGGCAGCATGCAGTTAGGAAAGGGAAATCAGGTTTGACAAACCTCCTGGAGATTTTTGAGGATGTAATTCGTAGAATAAACGAAGGTGAACCCATGGATTTGGGCCGGGATTCCCTATTCCCTGACACTGCGATCGGAAATCCTGATCGGGTGAAGAATAGAGCGTCGGCCGGAAAACGGGATCGGCGGTGGTCTTCAGACCCTGCCCAGTCTCCGCTCCCACACCACCACTCATGGCTTGCTATCTGAAAGCGGGAACATGCAAAGTGTTGATTTATATGTATCCGTATGCAGTTAAGGGGCTGGAAACTGGACTCTGCCCCCCCCCACACCCAGCCCCGTGCATTGCTCCCACCCCCCACAGTGAGAATTCCGCTGGGTGGGCTTTGATGTACGTAAAGCCAAATGCAGCCCTGGCGCAGTGGACCCCAAGTGGAGTCAAGGGGGCCATCCCATTGCTAATGTGTCGCTCTGCCACTGCCAGGCCACAGAAGGGGTTTCACCAAGGGTCCTGGGGTGGATGGGCTCAGGTTGTGAGTGAGGTTTCGATCCCGGGACCCTCCCCTGGGATGGAGGTCCCATGTGTGGACCGCCCCTTCCAGCCCTGGGCTCGATCATCCTTGGCACGGTGACCTGAGGCAGCCCTCTGCTCAACAACATCATCCTGGTCAGACTTTGTAAACTCTGAAGTGGCCTCCTCTGTCTGAGCTGCTCTTCCTGACAACTGATGAGCAGTGCAGGCTGTTCAGTGAAGAATCAATGCAGAAACACTTTCCCTTTCCAAACATCTGCTCCCTCAGATAAAAGCCTTTAAAACAGCAGCTTTTTGAAGGGTCAGAGGCTTCCTGGAAAGGCCGGAACACTTGAAAAGTCTTCAAATCCTCAGAGATCCTTTGAAATGCAAAGTATCCTTTCAATTTCACAGAGCCTGTGATTGACAGCTTAATGGTTCAGGCACAGCTGCTAGGGAGTTTGCTTATTTATCTTTCCCTTCATACTTGAATGCATCTCAAGTACCCCGCTTTGATGCTAACCACAATGTTCACAAACACTCTTATGATTCACAGCTCCTGACCACTTCAAAGCCATTGAGTGGTTTCACTTCCTCTTTTGTAAGAGCAGAAAGCGGCCTAACATTGGTGTGACAAATACTGCGTGCACTTTTGTTCTCCTTAACAGAGAAAGGATATACTTTCCATTGAGGGAGTGCAGCAGAGATTCACCAGACTGAACCCTGGGATGGCAGGACCGTCATATGAGGAGAGAATTGGTTGACTGGACCTTTGTGGACAGCACGGTAGCACAAGTGGATAGCACTGTGGCTTCACAGTGCCAGGGTCCCAGGTTCGATTCCCCGCTGGGTCACTGTCTGTGCGGAGTCTGCACGTTCTCCCCGTGTCAGCGTGGGTTTCCTCCGGGTGCTCCGGTTTCCTCCCACAGTCCAAAGACGTGCAGGTTAGGTGGATTGGCCATGATAAATTGCCCTTAGTGACCAAAAAGGTTAGGAGGGGTTATTGGGTTACAGGGATAGGGTGGAAGTGAGGGCTTAACTGGGTCGGTGCAGACTCAATAGGCCGAATGGCCTCCTTCTGCACTGTATGTTCTATGTTTTTTATTCACTGGAATTTACAAGAACGAGTGTAACAGAGTTATTTGACTCCAAACAGAAATGCCGGCTAATTATTAATTCTGCTTAAGGTTATCAGAACATTAACATTAACCAGGAGATTAGGTGCCCGGTCACTTTAGTTAATGCATCTCTTTATCCATCGTAGTAAGTATGACCTGACAACATCATAATGCCAGGTTCCTAGAGAAACATGCACTTTACTGATTATTCCATCCATTCTCCCGACTCACAGAAAATCAATTTCTCTCTGTCCTCACATTCTGGTGGATCCAGGGGCTGGTTTAGCACAGGGCTAAATCGCTGGCTTTGGAAAGCAGACCAAACAGGCCAGCAGCACGGTTCACATTCCCGTACCAGCCTCCCCGAACAGGCGGCGGAATGTGGCGACTAGGGGCTTTTCACAGTAACTTCATTTGAAGCCAACTTGTGACAATAAGCGATTTTCATTTTCATTCATTGCCTTTTCTCGTTCTTCCTGTTCACTTCACACTTCTCTCCACTAAATCTCATCGTCCACTAAAGGATTTCTTGTGCTGGCTAAAAGACTGAACAAAACAGATTTGATGAAGCAGTGAGACTGCTCAGATCCGGGGCGGGATTCCCCGCCAACGGGATTCTCCCCTTCGCCGGCAGCCCACCCACTCTCCCGGATTCCCAATCCCGCCACAGAGTTTTAATCCAGTATCTTCGGCCGTGCGATCTTATTACCTCAGGTGCTGCCCAGGGCTCCGCCCTCAGAACATGCCGTCTCTTACATTCATCAAATAATGTAACTCAAAATGTCAAATTGTGAAGGAAATCACGGCCGGAATTCTCCATATAGATGGATTGGCCATGATAAATTGCCCTTAGTGTCCAAAATTGCCCTTAGTGTTGGGTGGGGTTACTGGGTTATGGAGATAGGGTGGAGATGTGGGCTTGGGTAGGGTGCTCTTTCCAAGAGCCTGTGCAGACTCGATGGGCCAAATGGCCTCCTTCTGCACTGTAAATTTTAATGATTATAGCACACCACCAGGAAACACGCGGCTGGGGGAACCAGGGAATCCCGCGCAGTATCTCATTTTCACAAGTTAATCAATGCAATCTTACCCCTCCATGTCCGCAGGCAGCCTGTTCCAAAGGTTATCCAACACTCACCAAAGACACATCCGTTAGCAACAATTCCCTTAACAATGAAGACTTTTGAAAGAAATTGGGAGTGTGCGGAGACAGCGGGATTCTCCGTTCCGCTGCACCCGTTTTCAGGTGCAGCGAACCCCCGCCAACAGCAGGGTCCTCCATCCCGGCAGCCGGCCAATGGGTTTCCCATTGTACACACCCCCCCACGCCGTTGGAGAAATCCGCTGCCGGAAATTGGAGAATCCCGCCGACGGAGAATCCTGCCCAAGAGGTTAGAGACCGAGACATCTTCAAAGACCATCTTCACCTTGAGGGGTTGCAATGGCTTTAATATCCTCTATTTTATTGGGATTGGGCCATAGGTCCTGGTGCACATTGATGGCACATTTCAGATGGATGAACACCAATCTTTCATCACGTACCACTTTCATTAATAAATGCAGATTGTGGACATGTTTTTGCTTTGTTTTTCCCCACAAGAGGTATATTGCCGGGAGTTTGCACTCGCAATTGTCACCCGTGTGTGTGGGGGGGGGGGGGGGGTCTCTGAGTGTGTGGTGGGAGGGGGTTCCTTTTGTTTAAACAGGCCGCTCCGCTCTCTGGAAACCTGACTTTGCCGACTTTTTCAAGACCCACCCGTCAACATGACGGCAAGGGGCACGTCTCCAGGATTCGCGCAGCCTCCCCCATCACACCCTCCCCCATCACACCGGTGTCATCATATTCACCTCATCAATCCCTCCTTGTTGCCCCATTCCTTCCCACCCTCACTCGACACACCCACATCTGCCCCGCCACGTCCCCCACCGCCAGGTATTGTAGACATCTCAAACCGTGTGATCAATGCCAAATTATCACCCCCTGTCGCAATCTCCTCCTCGAACTAAATCCCAGAGAAGTCTCTCATCACATCCTGAGTTTATCGCAGGATAATTCAGGACTGCTTGTTCCAAGCATCGATCTCGCTCCAAATTCCGGGGTTGGGAACATTTCGAGAGGAATAGCTTGACTGTCTGTGGGACCTGTAGCTGCCCCTTCCTGGCCTATTGAACTGTCCTTAGATCTCGTCAGTGCTTCCACCTGGGTTTACCAGCAATCCTCTACTTTGACCTGTTAAACCCAAGGCTGGATTAGGATAATTGCTGCGTCAACAGGTTACTCATTGTCCTCAGTTATCACAAATAAGAATGTCATTAACTAACCTTGCGCAAAAACAGCTCTGTCATCTTCCTGAGACAGAACCTCTCATTTGGGTAACAGCTCTATCATTCACCTCCGGCTGTGGAGCATTCATTCCCATTCCTGCTTCGCTCCTCCGGCATTCCTCATCAACCATGGTAAGAATCTTCATTCTGAAGCACAACTCGTGTCAGAGAGAGAGAGAGATTGGATTTGTTACTGAGAGCGTCTATGAACATTTGTAAATGTGAATCGGACACAGAGTAAAATCTAGTCGAGAGGTTCAGACTGTTTATGTAAATTTGTTATTTAGATAGAGCTTTTACAAGAGAGAAGGAGCATTTATAGGAGGTTATTAAAACATGAAGGGTTTTGACAGAGTGAGAGGAATATTAGGAGTGGGCCATTCAGCCCCTCTAGACTGGTCTATTGTCCAATAGAGCCATGGCTGATCTTCCTTCCCAATCCCACTTTCCTGACCCATTTCCTTTAGCGTCCAAAAATCTATCCGCTTCTGTTGACAATGTCCACAACTCTCCCCGGTGGGCAGTTCCAATCATTCACAACACCTTGAGTGAAGAGATTTCTCCTTATCTCAGTCCAGAATTGGATGATATCTTGGACTGAATTCTCCGCTTCCCGGCGCCGGAAGCGAGAATGGGGATTGGGCGGAGAATAGGGGGCAATGGAAAAGTCACATTCCGGCTCCCTGCTCCGGACCCTCGCTGACGCCCCATGCCGGCTGGTCCATGGAAAACCGTCATTTGCATGGATTTCAATGTCATTAGCGGGTCGGACATTTCATGCTCTGCCCCTCCTGAGGCGCGGTCTCGTGAGCAGGAATTGGTGAAAGTATTTACAAGCTGGGCCATGGCTATTGAGGGGTAGTGGGAGGCTCGGAAATCTCTCAAATTGTTGGGCTTGCCTGGGTCAGGGGAGAGGAGCGGGTAATGACCTGCGCCAGCTCCTCGGGATCGGGGAGTCTCTCCCTCGGGATCGGGGTGTCCCTCCCTCGGGATCGGGGTGTCCCTCCCTCGGGATCGGGGAGTCTCTCCCTTGGGATCGGGGAGTCTCTCCCTCGGGATCGGGGAGTCTCCCCCTCGGGATGGGGGTGTCTCTCCCTCGGGATGGGGGTGTCTCCCTTGGGATCGGGGAGTCTCTCCCTCGGGATCGGGGTGTTCCCCTCGGGATCGAGGAGTCTCTCCCTCGGGATCGGGGTGTCTCTCCCTCGGGATCGGGGTGTCTCTCCCTCGGGATCGGGGTGTTCCCCTCGGGATCGGGGAGTCTCTCCCTCGGGATCGGGGTGTCTCTCCCTCGGGATCGGGGTGTCTCTCCCTCGGGATCCGGGTGTCTCTGCCTCGGGATCCGGGTATTCCCTCGGATCGGAATGGCCTGGCTCAGACGCCATTGCTGCAGTTTGTGTTTCAAACACAGTCCCTCTGCTGCTGCAAACACAGTCCCTTTGCTGCTGCAAACACAGTCCCTTTGCTGCTGCAAACACAGTCCCTCTGCTGCTGCAAACACAGTCCCTCTGCTGCTGCAAACACAGTCCCTCTGCTGCTGCAAACACAGTCCCTTTGCTGTTGCAAACACAGTCCCTCTGCTGCTGCAAACACAGTCCCTCTGCTGCTGCAAACACAGTCCCTTTGCTGCTGCAAACACAGACCCTTTGCTGCTGCAAACACAGTCCCTTTGCTGCTGCAAACACAGTCCCTTTGCTGCTGCAAACACAGTCCCTTTGCTGCTGCAAACACAGTCCCTTTGCTGCTACAAACACAGTCCCTCTGCTGCTATTTCGGGCCCCTGGCTGCTGACTGCTGACTACTCCCTGTGTCCTGGAAATGTTCACAGAGCCTCTGGTCACTCGGGAGCCCAGCCAGGCAGCCCCTCTGGTCACTCGGGAGCCCAGCCAGGCCGCCCCTCTGGTCACTCGGGAGCCCAGCCAGGCCGCCCCTCTGGTCACTCGGGAGCCCAGCCAGGCCGCCCCTCTGGTCACTCGGGAGCCCAGCCAGGCCGCCCCTCTGGTCACTCGGGAGCCCAGCCAGGCCGCCCCTCTGGACACTCGGGAGCCCAGCCAGGCCGCCCCTCTGGTCACTCGGGAGCCCAGCCAGGCCGCCCCTCTGGTCACTCGGGAGCCCAGCCAGGCCGCCCCTCTGGTCACTCGGGAGCCCAGCCAGGCCGCCCCTCTGGTCACTCGGGAGCCCAGCCAGGCCGCCCCTCTGGTCACTCGGGAGCCCAGCCAGGCCGCCCCTCTGGTCACTCGGGAGCCCACCCAGGCCGCCCCTCTGGAAACCCTGAGACTCCAGCTGACCCGTCACCGGGATGGGCGTGGCCAAGCTCAATCAGGGACCCACCAGGTGTTGGCACTTCCCAGAAGCTCAGTCCCGAAGCAGGGGAATCGCAGAGCTCACCCCAAACAATGGACCCCCGCACCCTGGTCTTTGGAACCCACCCTGGCACACTACCCCTCTCAGGGCAGAGGCCTCGCTGGTGACCCCCAGCCCTCAGGACCACAAGCCATCGCCTCCTGATGGGGCTGGCAGCGCTGACTGCCTCTGCCACCACCTCCCGGGCACTGGTCAGGAGGGCAGGCTTCGGTCCGCGGCCCACCCTGGGGGGTCCCTCCTTATCTCACTGGCACTAAGCAGTGGCTCCACCTTGGACGCCCGCAATCAGGCGGCAGATTTTCTCAGAGGCATCGTCATGGCTGCAGTGAGTGTGTGGTGAGTGGGGTGCTGACAAACGGCTCCAGCTGGTGGCTCTTTGGTATTGATACCGGCCCCAGGAGTTCCACCGCCCACTGGGCCGGGATTTACTTCCAATTCTCGGCAGCAGAGCACGGACTTATTTGCATATCCCGAATCAGGGGCCAAACAGCTCCCCCCAACATAAATACAAACTCCTCGCAATTCAATCCCGGGGGAACACCTATTCTCCCAAATGGAGAATCCAGCCTTCTGATAGAATGGGGCGTGATCCTCCGTTTGGCCGGCAGCGCGCTCCCGCCCGCAGGTTTCCCGACGGTGTGGGGGTGCCCACAATGGCAAACTCCATTGGCCAGCGGGGGCGTGCCACACCACTAAACGGGTCTGGTGGGGCGGAGAATCCGCCCTCAGTCCCTCAACAATCTAACCTGTCAAACACTTGCAGAATTGTCACCATGTAAAAGACATCGGGCGTTCCCCGACATTGATTTGGTAATCAGCGATCGGTCGGAGAATCCCTTCTGACGCCGAAATCGGGCGCCGAGCCTGTTGATGCAAGTTTCGTAACGCTCCGCCCCCTCTGAAATGGCAGCATTGAGGCGCCTGAATGCCCTCCCCCGATGGGCCGAGTTCCCGACAGCGCGGTTTACTTTTGGCCCCAGGGTGCGGGAACCCGGCGTGTCGGCTGCGGACTGTGTCGAGCGCCGCCACAGTCAGGCGGGAGCCATGCTGCTGGTTTGGGGGGGGGGGGGGGGGGGGGGGGGGGGCTTCCGTGAGGACTGGGGGCCTGGTAGGGAGGGGGGACCAGGGGTCGATCAGGGGGTCACTATCTAGCAGGTCATGTCCGCGCACAGCCAGCGCCATGTTTTAAGGCGCAACCGCTGCAGGTCGACGCTGTGCGCGGCTGTGGGCCCGGCAATTCTCCGGCCGTTTAGTTTGTGGAGACCGGGGGGGTTTCGTGGCGTGGCTGCCAGCCACCCACCGGTCGCAGCATCGGTGATGGGGTGGCACCGATTTTTTTTTTTTTCCACAAACGCCACGGTTCCTTCAGACACAGCCTTGCAATCGGAGAATTTGGCCCATCACCTTTCACTCTCCAGTAAGTATTGTCCACTCCACTTAATTGAGTGAAAGAGCACGATCGATGGCCATGCTGTGCCCACAAAGCAGCTCGCTGTAGCGCAGCTTGGCCTAAATATGCCGCTAGACCCCACTCCCGGGATCTAGCCAGCTGCAATGACACTCGATACCCAACACGATCACGAGAGACGTTGCAATCTAAATTTCCCTCCCATTGTGGGTGCGATCACTTTTTTGGCAAATCTGTATTTGAGAGCGAGACACCGAGTCTCACTCTAATGTGTAGTTTCCCGACGTACCTGAGGCTGTGGGATTCATCCCCTACGTCTCGGAGATCGCGGGCGAGCGCCGCCAGCGCTGGTCTCCACAAATGGGAACCAGGTGGAACGGCCCTCGTGGGGGTCTTGCAGGGGCTCGGGGCCGGCATGCCCATTGGGCAGGGTGATGCCCTTGCACTGCTGGTTCTGATGTGTTGGGTGCTCTGGATCCGTGGAACACATACAGGCTACCAACACTTAAAATAGAACACTATTTTATTAATCTAGAAACTGTTGAACATACTTTCACTGTGGGTTAACACGATATTAGATTGAACTAAAGACCTATGCCTATCCTAACCAGTCTATGCACTCAGCACATGGTGAAGATCTGTGCTGTAAGCTCTGTCCGTCTGAGAGACTGCATCCCGAATGAGTGGGAAAACTGATGCCCTCTGTCTTTATAGTGAGTGTGCTCTAACTGGTGATTGGCTGTGGTGTTGTGTGTGTTGATTGGTCTTGCTGTGTGTCCATCAGAGTGTGTGTATCTGCACCATGATATACTGGTGTATATTATGATATGTTCCACCTGGGTACCCGAGCTGGAGGGTCGAGGGTCACTTCGGGGGCCTTGCCGATCAGGACGCCATTTAAAATGGTGTCCCAATCTCTCGCTACACTGGGGTTTACAACAAGAGTCAGGTTGAGAGGGCCGGTAAACACACGGTTAAACATGCTCATGAGGCGACTTTGTTCTCAATTAGGAAGCCGTTTGGACAGGCTTTCCATTTGCAATTGAACCAAGTAGGTTGGTAAAGAGGAAATGTTTGCACTGGGATCTAGGGCTAGTCTTTGGGAGATCTCTGTGTCAGGGCTGGTCTTTGGGAGATCTCTGTGTCAGGGCTGGTCTTTGGGAGATCTCTGTGTCAGGGCTGGTCTTTGGGAGATCTCTGTGTCAGGGCTGGTCTTTGGGAGATCTCTGGGTCAGGGCTGGTCTTTGGGAGATCTCTCGGTCAGGGCTGGTCTTTGGGAGATCTCTGTGTCAGGGCTGGTCTTTGGGAGATCTCTGTGTCAGGGCTGGTCTTTGGGAGATCTCTGTGTCAGGGCTGGTCTTTGGGAGATCTCTGTGTCAGGGCTGGTCTTTGGGAGATCTCTCGGTCAGGGCTGGTCTTTGGGAGATCTCTGGGTCAGGGCTGGTCTTTGGGAGATCTCTCGGTCAGGGCTGGTCTTTGGGAGATCTCTGTGTCAGGGCTGGTCTTTGGGAGATCTCTGTGTCAGGGCTGGTCTTTGGGAGATCTCTCGGTCAGGGCTGGTCTTTGGGAGATCTCTGTGTCAGGGCTGGTCTTTGGGAGATCTCTGGGTCAGGGCTGGTCTTTGGGAGATCTCTGTGTCAGGGCTGGTCTTTGGGAGATCTCTGGGTCAGGGCTGGTCTTTGGGAGAAACTGTGTCAGGGCTGGTCTTTGGGAGATCACTCGGTCAGGGATGGTCTTTGGGAGATCTGTGTCAGGGCTGGTCTTTGGGAGATCTCTGGGTCAGGGCTGGTCTTTGGGAGATCTGTGTCAGGGCTGGTCTTTGGGAGATCTCTGGGTCAGGGATGGTCTTTGGGAGATCTCTGTGTCAGGGCTGGTCTTTGGGAGATCTCTCAGTCAGGGCTGGTCTTTGGGAGATCTCTGTGTCAGGGCTGGTCTTTGGGAGATCTCTGGGTCAGGGCTGGTCTTTGGGAGATCTCTGGGTCAGGGCTGGTCTTTGGGAGATCTCTCAGTCAGGGCTGGTCTTTGGGAGATCTCTCGGTCAGTGCTGGTCTTTGGGAGATCTCTCGGTCAGTGCTGGTCTTTGGGAGATCTGTGTCGGGGATGGTATTTGGGAGATCTCTGGGTCAAGGCTGGTCTTTGGGAGATCTCTGGGTCTGGGCTGGTCTTTGGGAGATCTCTGGGTCAGGGCTGGTCTTTGGGAGATCTCTCGGTCAGGGCTGGTCTTTGGGAGATCTCTGGGTCAGGGATTGTCTTTGGGAGATCTCTGGGTCAGGGCTAGTCTTTGGAAGATCTATGGGTCAGGGCTGGTCTTTGGGAGATCTCTCGGTTAGGGCTGGTCTTTGGGAGATCTCTCTGTCAGGGCTGGTCTTTGGGAGATCTCTGGGTCAGGGCTAGTCTTTGGAAGATCTCTGGGTCAGGGCTGGTCTTTGGGAGATCTCTCGGTTAGGGCTGGTCTTTGGGAGATCTCTCGGTTAGGGCTGGTCTTTGGGAGATCTCTGTGTCAGGGCTGGTCTTTGGGAGATCTCTGTGTCAGGGCTGGTCTTTGGGAGATCTCTGTGTCAGGGCTGGTCTTTGGGAGATCTCTGGGTCAGGGCTGGTCTTTGGGAGATCTCTCGGTCAGGGCTGGTCTTTGGGAGATCTCTGGGTCAGGGCTGGTCTTTGGGAGATCTCTGTGTCAGGGATGGTATTTGGGAGATCTCTGGGTCAGGGCTGGTCTTTGGGAGATCTCTCGGTCAGGGCTGGTCTTTGGGAGATCTCTGGGTCAGGGCTGGTCTTTGGGAGATCTCTGTGTCAGTGATGGTCTTTGGGAGATCTCTGGGTCAGGGCTGGTCTTTGGGAGATCTCTCGGTCAGGGCTGGTCTTTGGGAGGTCTGTGTCAGGGATGGTATTTGGGAGATCTCTGTGTCAGGGATGGTCTTTGGGAGATCACTCGGTCAGGGCTGGTCTTTGGGAGATCTCTGGGTCAGGGCTGGTCTTTGGGAGATCTCTGGGTCAGGGCTGGTCTTTGGGAGATCTCTGGGTCAGGGCTGGTCTTTGGGAGATCACTCAGTCAGGGCTGGTCTTTGGGAGATCTCTGTGTCAGGGCTGGTCTTTGGGAGATCTGTGTCAGGGCTGGTCTTTGGGAGATCTCTGGGTCAGGGATGATCTTTGGGAGATCTCTCGGTCAGGGCTGGTCTTTGGGAGATCTCTGTGTCAGGGCTGGTCTTCGGGAGAAACTGTGTCAGGGATGGTCTTTGGGAGATCTCTCGGTCAGGGCTGGTCTTTGGGAGATCTCTCGGTCAGGGCTGGTCTTTGGGAGATCTCTCGGTCAGGGCTGGTCTTTGGGAGATCTCTCGGTCAGTGCTGGTCTTTGGGAGATCTGTGTCGGGGATGGTATTTGGGAGATCTCTGGGTCAAGGCTGGTCTTTGGGAGATCTCTGGGTCTGGGCTGGTCTTTGGGAGATCTCTGGGTCAGGGCTGGTCTTTGGGAGATCTCTCGGTCAGGGCTGGTCTTTGGGAGATCTTTGGGTCAGGGATTGTCTTTGGGAGATCTCTGGGTCAGGGCTAGTCTTTGGAAGATCTATGGGTCAGGGCTGGTCTTTGGGAGATCTCTCGGTTAGGGCTGGTCTTTGGGAGATCTCTCTGTCAGGGCTGGTCTTTGGGAGATCTCTGGGTCAGGGCTAGTCTTTGGAAGATCTCTGGGTCAGGGCTGGTCTTTGGGAGATCTCTCGGTTAGGGCTGGTCTTTGGGAGATCTCTCGGTTAGGGCTGGTCTTTGGGAGATCTCTGTGTCAGGGCTGGTCTTTGGGAGATCTCTGTGTCAGGGCTGGTCTTTGGGAGATCTCTGTGTCAGGGCTGGTCTTTGGGAGATCTCTGGGTCAGGGCTGGTCTTTGGGAGATCTCTCGGTCAGGGCTGGTCTTTGGGAGATCTCTGGGTCAGGGCTGGTCTTTGGGAGATCTCTGTGTCAGGGATGGTATTTGGGAGATCTCTGGGTCAGGGCTGGTCTTTGGGAGATCTCTCGGTCAGGGCTGGTCTTTGGGAGATCTCTGGGTCAGGGCTGGTCTTTGGGAGATCTCTGTGTCAGGGCTGGTCTTTGGGAGATCTGTGTCAGGGCTGGTCTTTGGGAGATCTCTGGGTCAGGGATGATCTTTGGGAGATCTCTCGGTCAGGGCTGGTCTTTGGGAGATCTCTGTGTCAGGGCTGGTCTTCGGGAGAAACTGTGTCAGGGATGGTCTTTGGGAGATCTCTCGGTCAGGGCTGGTCTTTGGGAGATCTCTCGGTCAGGGCTGGTCTTTGGGAGATCTCTCGGTCAGGGCTGGTCTTTGGGAGATCTCTCGGTCAGGGATGATCTTTGGGAGATCTCTCGGTCAGGGCTGGTCTTTGGGAGATCTCTCGGTCAGGGATTGTCTTTGGGAGATCACTCAGTCAGGGCTGGTCTTTGGGAGATCTCTGGGTCAGGGCTGGTCTTTGGGAGATCTCTCGGTCAGTGCTGGTCTTTGGGAGATCTCTGTGTCAGGGATGGTCTTTGGGAGATCTCTGTGTCAGGGGTGGTCTTTGGGAGATCACTCGGTCAGGGCTGGTCTTTGGGAGATCTCTGGGTCAGGGATGGTCTTTGGGAGATCTGTGTTAGGGCTGGTCTTTGGGAGATCTGTGTTAGGGCTGGTCTTTGGGAGATCTCTGGGTCAGGACTGGTCTTTGGGAGATCTCTGGGTCAGGGCTGGTTGTTGGGAGATCTCTCGGTCAGGGCTGGTCTTTGGGAGATCTCTCCGTCAGTGCTGGTCTTTGGGAGATCTATGTGTCAGGGATGGTCTTTGGGAGATCACTCGGTCAGGGCTGGTCTTTGGGAGATCCCTGGGTCAGGGATGGTCTTTGGTAGATCTCTGGGTCAGGGATAGTCTTTGGGCGATCTCTCGGTCAGAGCTGGTCTTTGGGAGATCACTTGGTCAGGACTGGTCTTTGGGAGATCTCTCGGTCAGGGCTGGTCTTTGGGAGATCTCTCAGTCAGGGCTGGTCTTTGGGAGATCTCTCGGTCAGGGCTGGTCTTTGGGAGATCTCTGGGTCAGGGCTGGTCTTTGGGAGATCTCTCGGTCAGGGCTGGTCTTTGGAGATCTCTCGGTCAGGTCTGGTCTTTGGGAGATCTCTCGGTCAGGGCTGGTCTTTGGGAGATCTCTCGGTCAGGGCTGGTCTTTGGGAGATCTCTGGGTCAGGGCTGGTCTTTGGGAGATCTTTGGGTCAGGGCTGGTCTTTGGGAGATCTCTGGGTCAGGGCTGGTCTTTGGGAGATCTCCCGGTCAGGTCTGGTCTTTGGGAAATCTCTCGGTCAGGGCTGGTCTTTGGGAGATCTCTCGGTCAGGGCTGGTCTTTGGGAAATCTCTCGGTCAGGGCTGGTCTTTGGGAAATCTCTCGGTCAGGGCTGGTCTTTGGGAGATCACTCGGTCAGGTCTGGTCTTTGGAGATCTCTCGGTCAGGTCTGGTCTTTGGGAGATCTCTCGGTCAGGGCTGGTCTTTGGGAAATCTCTCGGTCAGGGCTGGTCTTTGGGAGATCTCTCGGTCAGGTCTGGTCTTTGGAGATCTCTCGGTCAGGTCTGGTCTTTGGGAGATCTCTCGGTCAGGGCTGGTCTTTGGGAGATCTCTCGGTCAGGGCTGGTCTTTGGGAGATCTCTCGGTCAGGGCTGGTCTTTGGGAGATCTCTCAGTTAGGTTGCCAATGCACCAGTTGAGTGAACACAATTACCTCCTTCGCTTGTCCAACACGGATTCTGACTGCTTGAGCACCCTTGCTGCTGATAGAATTTACAAACCTCAGGGTGTCTGAAACGTTCACTGAAATGCCACATCCCCAGTGGCATTTCCGATGTGTGTCACTGAGCTTAGTTTGTGCGCGGTGCTCATCGAAACCTGAGGTTAATGAAATAATCTGAGAATCAGTGTGAATGCGGTCACATTGTCAGACTCCCTGTGATCGTGGAAAACCACAGTCTCTTTGAAATGAGTGGTTTGAAAGCAGAGGTGTGATTAATCACTCTCGTGACCACTCATTCTGGACTCTGACTGGGATAAAAGGTATTACATTTATAACAGTTCAATTTGTTGTTCATCATTTGCAGTTTTACCAGAAACGTTGAATTATAAGATAAATTATTCCCTGAAATTGCATGTTAAGGAACAACAGAAACAGATTTATTGGGAAGAATGAATGGATCCTCATGTGTAAAATTACTTTCACCATCAGCAGTTACGTGGATATCACTGCTCGTAGAAAATTCACCCACAGCCTACATTTACACATGATGTGGAGACGCCGGCGTTGGACTGGGGTGAGCACAGTACGAAGTCTTACAACACCAGGTTAAAGTCCAACAGGTTTGTTTCGAATCACTAGCTTTCAGAGTGCTGCTCCTTCACCTGAGGAAGGAGCTGTGCTCCCAAAGCTAGTGATTCGAAACAAACCTGTTGGACTTTAACCTGGTGTTGTAAGACTTCTTACTGTACATTTACACAGGATGATCCCATAACAACAATATGATGAATGATTCAATAATCTGTTTTGCTGTATCTGGCCTGGGAGTGTTTGATGGGGACAATGTAGAGGGAGCTTAACTCTGTATCTAACCCCGTGCATTATCTATTCTGCGAGTGGTTGATGTGGACAATGTAGAGGGAGCTTTACTCTGTATCTAACCCCGTGCTGTACTTGTCCTGGGAGTGTTTTATCGGGACAGTGTAGAGGGAGCTTTACTCTGTATCTAACCCCGTGCTGTACCTGTCCTGGGAGTGTTTGATGGGGACAATGTAGAGGGAGCTTAACTCTGTATCTAACCCCGTGCTGTACCTGTCCTGGGAGTGTTTGATGGGGACAGTGTAGAGGGAGCTTTACTCTGTCTCTCACCCCGTGCTGTACCTGTCCTGGGAGTGTTTGATGGGGACAGTGTAGAGGGAGCTTTACTCTGTATCTAACCCCGTGCTGTACCTGTCCTGGGAGTGTTTGATGGGGACAGTGTAGAGGGAGCTTTACTCTGTATCTAACTCCGTGTTGTACCTGTCCTGGGAGTGTTTGATGGGGACAGTGTAGAGGGAGCTTTACTCTGTATCTAACCCCGTGCTGTACCTGTCCTGGGAGTGTTTGATGGGGACAATGTAGAGGGAGCTTAACTCTGTATCTAACCCCGTGCTGTACCTGTCCTGGGAGTGTTTGATGGGGACAGTGTAGAGGGAGCTTTACTCTGTATCTAACCCCGTGCTGTACCTGTCCTGGGAGTGTTTGATGGGGACAGTGTAGAGGGAGCTTTACTCTGTATCTAACCCCGTGCTGTACCTGTCCTGGGAGTGTTTGATGGGGACAGTGAAGAGGGAGCTTTACTCTGTATCTAACCCCGTGCTGTACCTGTCCTGGGAGTGTTTGATGGGGACAGTGTAGAGGGAGCTTTACTCTGTATCTAAACCCGTGCTGTACCTGTCCTGGAAGTGTTTGATGGGGACAGTGTAGAGGGAGCTTTACTCTGTATCTAACCCGTGCTGTACCTGTCCTGGGAGTGTTTCATGGGGACAGTGTAGAGGGAGCTTTACTCTGTATCTAACCCCGTGCTGTACCTGTCCTGGGAGTGTTTGATGGGGACAGTGTAGAGGGAGCTTTACTCTGTATCTAACCCCGTGCTGTACCTCTCCTGGGAGTGTTTGATGGGGACAGTGTAGAGGGAGCTTTACTCTGTATCTAACCCCGTGCTGTACCTGTCCTGGGAGTGTTTGATGGGGACAATGTCGAGGGAGCTTAACTCTGTATCTAACCCCGTGCTGTACCTGTCCTGGGAGTGTTTGATGGGGACAGTGTAGAGGGAGCTTTACTCTGTCTCTCACCCCGTGCTGTACCAGTCCTGGGAGTGTTTGATGGGGACAGTGTAGAGGGAGCTTTACTCTGTATCTAACCCCGTGCTGTACCTGTCCTGGGAGTGTTTGATGGGGACAGTGTAGAGGGAGCTTTACTCTGTATCTAACTCCGTGTTGTACCTGTCCTGGGAGTGTTTGATGGGGACAGTGTAGAGGGAGCTTTACTCTGTATCTAACCCCGTGCTGTACCTGTCCTGGGAGTGTTTGATGGGGACAATGTAGAGGGAGCTTAACTCTGTATCTAACCCCGTGCTGTACCTGTCCTGGGAGTGTTTGATGGGGACAGTGTAGAGGGAGCTTTACTCTGTATCTAACCCCGTGCTGTATCTGTCCTGGGAGTGTTTGATGGGGACAGTGTAGAGGGAGCTTTACTCTGTATCTAACCCCGTGCTGTACCTGTCCTGGGAGTGTTTGATGGGGACAATGTAGAGGGAGCTTAACTCTGTATCTAACCCCGTGCTGTACCTGTCCTGGGAGTGTTTGATGGGGACAGTGTAGAGGGAGCTTTACTCTGTATCTAACCCCGTGCTGTACCTGTCCTGGGAGTGTTTGATGGGGACAGTGTAGAGGGAGCTTTACTCTGTATCTAACCCCGTGCTGTACCTGTCCTGGGAGTGTTTGATGGGGACAGTGTAGAGGGAGCTTTACTCTGTATCTAACTCTGTGTTGTACCTGTCCTGGGAGTGTTTGATGGGGACAGTGTAGAGGGAGCTTTACTCTGTATCTAACCCCGTGCTGTACCTGTCCTGGGAGTGTTTGATGGGGACAATGTAGAGGGAGCTTAACTCTGTATCTAACCCCGTGCTGTACCTGTCCTGGGAGTGTTTGATGGGGACAGTGTAGAGGGAGCTTTACTCTGTATCTAACCCCGTGCTGTACCTGTCCTGGGAGTGTTTGATGGGGACAGTGTAGAGGGAGCTTTACTCTGTATCTAACCCCGTGCTGTACCTGTCCTGGGAGTGTTTGATGGGGACAATGTAGAGGGAGCTTAACTCTGTATCTAACCCCGTGCTGTACCTGTCCTGGGAGTGTTTGATGGGGACAGTGTAGAGGGAGCTTTACTCTGTATCTAACCCCGTGCTGTACCTGTCCTGGGAGTGTTTGATGGGGACAGTGTAGAGGGAGCTTTACTCTGTATCTAACCCCGTGCTGTACCTGTCCTGGGAGTGTTTGATGGGGACAGTGTAGAGGGAGCTTTACTCTGTATCTAACCCCGTGGTGCACCTATTCTGGGAGTGCTTGCCAGAATTCTTTGCCCCTTCCCCAGAAATGAAAATCCTCAGCTTGAAAAGCAGAATCACAGTCTCGTGTTTCGAGAATCCTTCTCTCTTTCATGTCATTTGCACGAAGTGAGGCAATGAATATAAGTGAACTCATTTATTTGATTAAATTGGGGTTGCTGTTTATCACATTTGCAGCAGCCTGTGGACACTGTCTGGATTGACAATAAAACTAGGACAATGAAGGCAGCAGTAATAGGAGTGGAATTAAGCGCTGTCTCAGCAGCCAGTCTCAAAGGAAACTCTCCATTATTTAATTACACATCTGAGGATTGATTGATTCACTGAGTCTGATTTATGGAGTAAATTACCAACTCGCAGCGTGCAGATGGAGACTTCCTCATCATTTCCTATTGAGGCTGGCGATTGTTTCCTCCTCCGGCATAATTGCCTTCAAACTGAGCGTGTCTGCGGAGCGTGGTGTGGTGTTTTTTTTTGTTGCCTACTTTCGTTCTGTGATTAATTACGATGAAGATTTACAGCTCGCAATCCGTGGCTCAATCTCAATCAGACTTGGAGATTTCCCAAGCGTAGTCGGTGGTTCGAGTGTGCAGCACCCTTGCCCCTGGCCGTGTGTTCCTGACCCAGACACTTGGCCCAGTAGAGCTGCAATGTTCGAGGTGCTGATTTTCAAATGATCCCTTCAACAGAAGCCTCTCAAATTCCTTCTTAGTAGAATCTTCAACCAAGACCGCATGATGGAGGAGCAGATGTAGGCCATTCGGCCCTGCGCATGCTCCGCTATTCAGTGAGATCATGACTAATCTGCTATAATAATCCTCAACTTCACTTTCTCACCTTAACCCCATAACCCTTCATTCTTTACTGATTAAAAGTCTCTCGATCTCAGCCTTGAACATACTTAACGGCCCAGCCTTTACAGCTCTCTGCGGTAAATAATTCCACAGATTCATTCCCCTCTGAGGGAAGAGATTCCTCCTCATCTCTGTCTTAACTGGGTAACCCCTTCACTCTGAGATTGTGCCCTCTGGTCCTAGACTCTCCCACAAGGGGAAACAACCTCTCAGCATCTAGACGTAGAGCAGGTGAGCTCTCCCCATTGTCCAGCCCAATATTTATATCCCTGAACCACCATCAGTGAAACAGATTAGCTGGTCTTTATCACAGTGCCACATGGGATCTTGTTCTGCTACATTTTCCGCGTGACAACAATGATTAAACTACCAAAGTACTTCACTGGCAGCAGTGCTTTGGGACATCATGTGGCCATGGAAATCCCGACAAAAATAGGAACTCTTTCCCTAAAGCTCAGCTGAAGGAGCTCTGAGCAAATTCATCCATTAAGGAAAGACTGCAGGAAAGGAGCAATCGGCCAGCAATCCTCCAATCCCCGCTAGGACTGTGAGAACCTGTCCCATTTCAGTGTCAAATGGAGTGACATTTTTAACATCCCGCGCGCCCACACTGTGGCAGCAGGAGAGCGTGACAAAAGCTCAATCCACCATTGTCAGCATGGTTTTATGAAGGGAAAGTCCTGCTTGACAAACTTGATTACGTTCTTTTGAGGAGGTAACCAGCAAGGTGGATAATGGGGAAGCTGTGGATGTGGTATATCTAGACATCCAGAAGACTGTCTGAAAATGTGCCGCATAAAAGACTGGTCCAGAAGGTGAGATCGCAGGGGGTTGGGGGTGGAGCACGAGATTAGATTGAGGATTGGCTGGCTGACAGAAAAACTGAGGGTCGGGATAAATGCATCTTTCTCTGGCTGGTGAACTGTAACTAGCAGGTGTAAGCAGGGACAGAGTGTAACGTAGCAACATTTGCGGATGATACTAAAATAGGTGGGAAAGCGAGCAGTGAAGAGGAGATAAAGATTTTACAGACAGATATAGATCGGCGAGGAGATTGGACCAAAGTTTGGCAGATGTAGTTTAATGTAGATAAGTGTGAGTTTATCCATTTTGGCTTAAAAATAGTCGGGCAAATTATGATCTAAATGGAAAGGAGATTCAAGATGTGTCTGGGCAGAGGGACCTGGGTATCTTTGTTCATGAATCACAGAAAGTCGGTATGCAGGTCCAGCATGTAATTAAAAAGGCAAATGGAATGTTAGCGTTTCTTGCAAAAGGACTGGAGCATAAAAGTAGAGAAGTGTTGTTGCAATTGTACAGGGTGTGGGTGAGACCACATCTGGAGTATTGTGTCCCGTTTTGGTCTCTTTATTTGAGGAAGGATGTGGTGACAATGGAGGCAGTTCAGAGGGGGGTCACCAGATTGATACCGGGAATGAAAGGGTTGACGTATGAGGAGAGATTAAACAGTTTGAGTTTGTACTCGCTGGATGAGAGGGGGTCTGATCGAGGTGGAAAAGGGATTGATAAAGTAAACACAGAACAAATGTTCCCCCTTGTGGGGCAATCTGGAACGAGAGGTCACGGATACAGGTCGAGAGGCGGTAGATTTAAAACCGAGATGAGGAGGATCTACTTCTCGGGGAGGGTGGCGAATTTGTGGACCTCGCTGCTCCACAGTGCGGTGGAATTGGAGTCAGTAAATAGTTTGAAGAGGGAGAGAGATATTTCTGATAAAATTTGGGGAACAGGTGGGGAGGTGGATTTGAGACCAGGACGAGATCAGCCATGATCTGATTGAATGGAGGAGCAGGCTCGAAGTGTTGAATTGGCGACTTCTGCCCCTAATTGCTATGTTATACTGAAGAGGTTTCATTTAGCTAGTGAAACTTGAAGCCCTCAAAACCCTTTAACTCTCCCCCTTCCCCCCACATTTTGTCATTGACTCAGGATCAAGGCACCATGGGATACCAGTTCGAAAACTGGGCGACCACGTACAGCTGTGAGCCAGAGCTCTACTTCGAACCCACCACGGTGGAGGAGATCCGGCAGGTGAGAATTCGGATCAGCTGGTTCAACCCTTGCACAAAGCCAGTCACCATCATTACTGAATGGATTGGATCGGGGGAAACATGGAGTTCATCACAGTTATTGATTTAAGGATTGCAAAGGATCAACACACTGAGGATGGGAGATATACACACGGAGGAACAGAGAGATACAGGATGTGCACACTGGGGAACAGAGATACAGGATACACGCACTGCGGGACAGTGATACAGGATTTACACACTGGGGGACAGAGATACAGGATATACACACTGGGGGACAGAGATACAGGATATACACACTGGGGAACAGAGATACAGGATATACACACTGGGGGACAGAGATACAGGATATACACACTGGGGGACAGAGATACAGGATATACACACTGGGGGACAGAGATACAGGATATACACACTGGGGGACAGAGATACAGGATATACACACTGGGGGACAGAGATACAGGATATACACACTGGGGGACAGAGATACAGGATATACACACTGGGGAACAGAGATACAGGATATACACACTGGGGGAGAAAGATACAGGATATACACACTGGGGAACGGAGAGATACAGGATATACACACTGGGGGACAGAGATACAGGATATACACACTGGGGAACGGAGAGATACAGGATATACACACTGGGGGACAGAGATACAGGATATACACACTGGGGAACGGAGAGATACAGGATATACACACTGGGGGACAGAGATACAGGATTTACACACTGGGGAACGGAGAGATACAGGATATACACACTGGGGGGACAGAGATACAGGATATACACACTGGGGAACGGAGAGATACAGGATATACACACTGGGGGACAGAGATACAGGATTTACACACTGGGGGAAAGAGATACAGGATATACACACTGGGCGTCAGAGATACAGGATATACACACTGGGGGACAGAGAGATACAGGATATACACACTGGGGGACAGAGATACAGGATATACACACTGGGGGACAGAGATACAGGATATACACACTGGGGGACAGAGATACAGGATATACACACTGGGGGACAGAGATACAGGATATACACACTGGGAGACAGAGATACAGGATATACACACTGGGGGACAGAGATACAGGATATACACACTGGGGGACAGAGAGATACAGGATATACACACTGGGGGACAGAGATACAGGATATACACAATGGGGGACAGAGATACAGGATATACACACTGGGGGACAGAGATACAGGATATACACACTGGGGGACAGAGATACAGGATATACACACTGGGGGACAAAGATACAGGATATACACACTGGGGGACAGAGATACAGGATATACACACTGGGGAACATAGAGATACAGGATATACACACTGGGGGACAGAGATACAGGATATACACACTGGGGGAAAGAGATACAGGATATACACACTGGGCGTCAGAGATACAGGATATACACACTGGGGGACAGAGAGATACAGGATATACACACTGGGGGACAGAGAGATACAGGATATACACACTGGGGGACAGAGATACAGGATATACACACGGGGGGACAGTGATACAGGATAGACACACTAGAGGACTGGGGGAAAGACACAGGATATACACACTGGGGGACAGAGATACAGGATATACACACTGGGGGACCGAGATACAGGATATTCACACTGGGGGACAGAGATACAGGATATACACACTGGGAGACCGAGATACAGGATATACACACTGGGTGACCGAGATACAGGATATACACACTGGGGGACAGATATACAGGATATACACACTGGGGGACAGAGATACAGGATATACACACTGGGGGAAAGAGATACAGGATATACACACTGGGCGTCAGAGATACAGGATATACACACTGGGGGACAGAGAGATACAGGATATACTCACTGGGGGACAGAGATACAGGATATACACACGAGGGGACAGTGATACAGGATAGACACACTAGAGGACTGGGAGAAGGACACAGGATATACAAACTTTGGGACAGAGATGCAGGATATACACACTAGAGGACTGGGGGAAGGACACAGGATACACACACTGGGGGACAGAGATACAGGACATACACACTTTGGGACAGAGATACAGGATATACACACTGGGGGACAGATACAGGATATACACACTGGGGGACAAAGATACAGGATATACACACTGGGAGACAGATACAGGATATACACACTGGGAGACAGATATACAGGATATACACACTGGGGGACAGAGATACAGGATATACACACTGGGGGACAGAGAGATACAGCATATACACACTGGGGGACAGAGATACAGGATATACACACTGGGGGACAGAGATACAGGATATACACACTGGGGGACAGAGATACAGGATATACACACTGGGGGACAGAGATACAGGATATACACACTGGGGAACATAGAGATACAGGATATACACACTAGAGGACTGGGGGACAGAGATACAGGATATACACACTGGGGGACAGAGATACAGGATATACACACTGGGGGACAGAGATACAGGATATACACACTGGGGGACAGAGATACAGGATATACACACTGGGGAACATAGAGATACAGGATATACACACTAGAGGACTGGGGGACAGAGATACAGGATATACACACTGGGGGACAGAGATACAGGATATACACACTGGGGGACAGAGATACAGGATATACACACTGGGGGACAGAGATACAGGATATACACACTGGGGAACAGAGATACAGGATATACACACTGGGGGAAAGACACAGGATATACACACTGGGGGACAGTGAGACAGGATATACACACTGGGGAACAGAGATACAGGATATACACACTGGGGGACAGAGATACAGGATATACACACTGGGGGACAGGGATACAGGATATACACACTGGGGGACAGAGATACAGGATATACAAACTCGGGGACAGAGATACAGGATATACACACTGGGGAATAGAGAGATACAGGGTATACACACTGGGGGACAGAGATACAGGATATACACACTGGGGGACAGAGATACAGGATATACACACTGGGGGACAGAGATACAGGATATACACACTGGGGGACAGAGATACAGGATATACACACTGGGGGACAGAGATACAGGATATACACACTGGGGGACAGAGATACAGGATATACACACTGGGGGACAGAGATACAGGATATACACACTGGGAGACAGAGATACAGGATATACACACTGGGGGACAGAGATACAGGATATACACACTGGGAGACAGAGATACAGGATATACACACTGGGGGACAGAGATACAGGATTTACACACTGGGGGACAGAGATACAGGATATACACACTGGGGAACAGAGATACAGGATATACACACTGGGGGACAGATATACAGGATATACACACTAGGAGACAGAGATACAGGATATACACACTGGGGGACAGAGATACAGGATATACACACTGGGGGACAGAGATACAGGATATACACACTGGGGGACAGAGATACAGGATATACACACTGGGGGACAGAGATACAGGATATACACACTGGGGGACAGAGATACAGGATATACACACTGGGGGACAGAGATACAGGATATACACACTGGGGGACAGAGATACAGGATATACACACTGGGGGACAGAGATACAGGATATACACACTGGGGGACAGAGATACAGGATATACACACTGGGGGACAGAGATACAGGATATACACACTGGGGGACAGAGATACAGGATTTACACACTGGGGGACAGAGATACAGGATATACACACTGGGGGACAGAGATACAGGATATACACACTGGGGGACAGAGATACAGGATATACACACTGGGGGACAGAGATACAGGATATACACACTGGGGGACAGAGAGATACAGGATATACACACTGGGGGACAGATATACAGGATATACACACTGGGGGACAGAGATACAGGATATACACACTGGGGGACAGAGAGATACAGGATATACACACTGGGGGACAGATATACAGGATATACACACTGGGGGACAGAGATACAGGATATACACACTGGGGGACAGAGATACAGGATATACACACTGGGGGACAGAGATACAGGATATACACACTGGGGGACAGAGATACAGGATATACACACGGGGGACAGATATACAGGATATACACACTGGGGAACAGAGATACAGGATATACACACTGGGGGACAGAGATACAGGATATACACACGGGGGACAGAGATACAGGATATACACACGGGGGGACAGAGATACAGGATATACACACTGGGGGACAGAGATACAGGATATACACACTGGGGGACAGAGATACAGGATATACACACGGGGGACAGAGATACAGGATATACACACTGGGGGACAGAGATACAGGATATACACACGGGGGACAGATATACAGGATATACACACTGGGGGACAGATATACAGAGGATCAGTGCTCCATATCTGTACTGTGTTTGCTCCCGTTTGTTGGGAGCAGCATTTTCTTCCCCTAAACAGACAGCACCTGACTTGCAAATGCTGACTCTCACGCAGGTTGTTAACTTCTCCCCACTGACAGATCCTCGAACTTGCCAATCAGCGCAATAAGCGAGTGAAGGTTGTGGGCTGTGGCCATTCTCCGTCTGACATTGCCTGTACTGACAATTACCTTGTCAGGCTCAACAAACTGAACCGGATTCTCCAGGTAAGATTCCCCCGTCATGTTCAACATAATGTCCATGGATATTGCCAGCTGGTTTCCTGCGTTACCCCACGTGGCCTGCTCCTAGCTTCTGCCCCGGATGGAGGTTCCTGGACAGAAGTTCATTGTGATCCAAGCTGGGCTCACACTGGAGATGTTAACCCACATCTTGATATTCTGTGACCCAAACACAGAACCTGACTGTGCTACCTGACAACAGTTAATATCGCTATCACTCCACACTCGGTGAACAAATCTGGTCTCCATATCAAAAAGGTAATAGAGGCTCTGGAGAAAAGTGAATTAACTACAATGGACAAGAGAACCAAGCGGTTGTAATGATCAGGAAACATTGATCAGGCTCGGTGCTTTCTCCAGCAAACAGAGTTGAAAGGCTTCAATGAGATGATGTTTCCATTTTCAGGGAAAAACAAAACTAAAGGGCCTTAAATATAAGACAGTTACCAATAAATCCAACCAGGAATTCACGAGAAACCTCTTTACCCTGTTGCTCTATTTATTTATCTCGGTGAACCACAAGCCTTTCCCTTGTATCGATCAAATGACCACACAACCAGTTAGTTAGCTCAAAAGATGGTTTATTTACATACACAAGAGTTACCTCGACAGGTAAACACAATATCTACTACGAGTTAAACTACACCTATCAGCTACAAAAATCTATACTTAACTTCAGGGCGACCGGCACTGTGCAAATGGATAAGGCCTTTATCTGGATTTCACTTGGCTGGTTCGAAGAAAGTGGCTCTGTCTCTGCTGGGCTCACCCGTCAGGTAGCGATCGTTGGACTTGAACTGTGCTGGCTGGTCCTGCTGCAATTGTGCTGGCACAGGCCGGATCCAAAAGAGACCGAACACATGCCTGCGCTCTCTTTTATCCCCCTGGGATTTCGCGCTCTTTGGGGTGCTCCTTGATGCACAATCAATTGAACAAAGACTAGAGTTGGATACAACTGAGGCTTTATTGCTCTAAGATGTGTGGCCTCCCACAGCAGCTGGTGAAATGGCTGCTGAATGGAGGACACGCATATTTATACTCCGCCTACTGGGCGGGGCCAGCAGGCAGGGACTACCGGCGAACCTGTAGTACAGGTCCTACCTTACATCACCTAATACAGATGCAACAGTGGTTTACCACATTCACCCCCTGTTAAAATTGAGTCCGGCGGGGGTGGTGGAGAACTATATACACCAATGAATTTATATTTACAGTATTTGATCAGAAAAAAAAATGTCTTTTGTAGTCCGGTGCCAGTTAGAGATCTAACCGGTCCGGTGCCTTGATGTTCCGCTGGGAGCGACGTAGCGGTGGCAGCGATGTCGATGCTGGCCTGATGTTCGGTGACTCCGGGAGCGCACCGAAATCCTCTTCATCCACGGGCGTGGGCAGGGGAAGGACGGATGGTCCTGGTGGGGTTGATACTGGGAGCGCCGGGGGAGGGGAGGGTGGCGCCGGGCCGGAGAGATCTGTGTGTGAGTGGAACCTGCTATCAGGTCCTGAGGGAGACAGTATCTTGGCAGCCATCGGGGGACGCTACGTAGGCACACTGGGGGTTTGCATGGAGCAATTGCACCCTTTCCACCAACGGGTCCGCCTTGTGGAGGCGGACGTGCCTACGGAGCAGGACTGGTCCTGGAGCTGCGAGCCAAGTCGGGAGCGACACCCCGGATGTGGACTTCCTGGGGAAGGCCAAAAGACGTTCATGGGGTGTGCCGTTAGTGCCGGTGCACAGCAGTGACCGAGTGGAGTGGAGTGCATCAGGGAGGACCTCCTGCCAGCGAGAGGCTGGGAGGTTCCTGGACCGTAGGGCCAGTTGGATGGCCCTCCACACCGTCCCGTTCTCCTTCTCTACCTCCCCGTTTCCCCGGAGGTTATAGCTGGTCGTCCTGCTGGAGGCGATACCCCTGCTGAGCAGGAACTGACGCAGCTCATCACTCATGAATGAGGATTCCCTGTCACTGTGGATATAGGTGGGGAACCGAACAGAGTGAAGATAGTGTTTAGGGCTTTGACGACGGTGGCAGACGTCATATCGGGGCATTGGATGGCGAAGGGGAATCTGGAGTACTCGTCGACCATACTGAGAATATACGTGTTTCAGTCGGTGGAGGGGAAATCCACGCTGAGGTGTTCAAATGGGCGGGAGGCCTTCATAAGGTGCGCACGGTCCGGCCGGTAGAAGTGCGGCTTGCACTCCGCACAGACCTGGCAGTCCCTGGTGATTGTCCGGACTTCCTCGATGGAGTAGGGCAGATTGCGAGCCTTGACAAAATGGTACAACCGTGTGACTCCTGGGTGACAAAGGCTGTCGTGTAGGGCCCGGAGTTGGTCCACTTGTGCGCTGGCACATGTACCTCGGGATAGGGCGTCTGGAGGCTCTGAGTTTGCCGGGGCGATGCAAAATCTCGTAATTATAGGTGGAGAGCTCGATCTTCCACCTCAAGATATTATCGTTCTTGATCTTGCCCTGATGTGTGTTATTGAACATGAAGGCTACCGACCGTTGGTCAGTGAGGAGAGTGAATCTCCTGCCGGCCAGATAATGCCTCCAATGCCGCACAGCTTCAACGATAGCTTGGGCCTCTTTTTCGACGGATGAGTGTCGAATTTCTGAGGCATGAAGGGTGCGGTAGAAGAATGCCGCGGATCTGACTGCCTGATTGAGGGTGGCGGCTAGGGCAACGTCCAATGCGTCGCTCTCTACTTGAAAGGGCAGTGTCTCATCTACTGCGTGCATCCGGGCCTTGGCGATATCAGCTCTGATCCGGGTGAAGGCCTGTTATGCCTCGGCCGTCAGGGGGAAATGAGTGGACTGTATGAGTGGGCAGGCCTTGACTGCATAGTTTGGGACCCACTGGGCATAGTATGAGAAGAACCCCAGGCGGCGTTTGAGGGCCTTGGGGCAGTGGGGGAGGGGGAGATCCATGAGGGGTCACATGCGGTCAGGATCGGGCCCCAGAACTCCGTTCTGGACCACATAGCCGAGGATGGCTAAGCGGGTCATGCTAAACACGCACTTCTCCTTGTTGTAGGTGAGGTTGAGGAGAGTGGCGGTGTGGAGAAATTTGGCAAGGTTGGCATTGTGATCCTGCTGGTCATGGCCGCAGATGGTGACGTTGTCTAGGCACGGGAAGGTGGCCCGCAACCCGTACCGGTCGACCCATTCGGTTCATCTCCCTTTGGAAGACCGAGACCCCGTTAGTGACGCCGAAGGGAATCCTGAGGAAGTGATAGAGGCGACCGTCTGCCTCGAACGCGGTGTATGGACGGTCTGATTTACGAATGTGGAGCTGGTGGTCGGCAGATTTGAGGTCTACCATTGAGAAGACCCGGTACTGTGCAATCTGATTGACCATCTCAGATATGCGTGGGAGGGGGTGCGCGTCGAGCTGCGTGTACCGATTGATGGTCTGGCCTCTGTGTTACTCTCCAGGGGCTGTTGCTGGCCTCAATAATGCCTTCCCGAAGCAGCCGCTGGACCTCAGACCTGATGAAGGTCCTGTCCTGGGCGCTGTACCGTCTGCTCCTGGTGGCGACGGGTTTGCAATCCGGGGTTAGATTTGCGAAGAGAGAAGGCGGATTGACCTTTAGGGTCGCGAGGCCGCACACTGTAAGGGGTGGTAGGGGCCCGCCAAATCAGAGGGTTAGGCTCTGGAGGTTACACTGAACATCCAGGCCGAGTAGTAGGGCAGCGCAGAGGTTCGGGAAGATGTAGAGGGGGAAGCCACTGAATTCTATGCCCTGGACCGTGAGCGTGACCGTACAGTGACCCCGGATCGCAACGGAATGGGATCCGGAGGCCAGGGAGATTCTTTGGTTGGCGGGGTGTACCGTGAGGGGGCGGGGTGTACCGCGAGGGAGCAGCGCCTTACCGTATCCGGGTGTATGAAGCTTTTGGTGCTCCCAGAGTCCAGCAGACAAGAGGTCACGTGGCCGTTGATTTTCACATTGGTAGATGCGATGGCCAGGTTGTGTGGACGAGACCGGTCGATCGTCACTGAGGCGAGTCGTTATCGGTCGTTGCTGGCGTCTGATGATGGGGAGCCCAGGGGGCCCAGGTCCTGGAATGCTGTCGGTGTCCATGTCCCGTGGGGGAGACAAGATGGCGGCGCCTGAAGAGCCTGCGGGGGACAAGATGGCGGCGCCCATGGGCCGCGCGTGGTCCGGGGAGATGAAGATGGCGGCACCCATTGTGCGTAGACTAGGGGGGTGGGAGCAATAGCGGTGACTGCGCGGGCCTGGCACACCGCGGTGAAGTGCCGCTTTTTGCCGCAAGCCTTGCAAAGGGCCGCGCGGGCCGGGCAGCGTTGGCGAGGGTGCTTCTGCTGGCCGCAGAATTAACATCAGGGTCCCCCGGGGTGCGCGGGCTGGCGTGTGGTGCAGGCGTACTGGCTGGGTAAGGCCCCCACTGGGACAGCCATCTGTGGGGTCCACGATGCGTAGGAGGGGTGGGCCGTGCGGCCGGGGGTTAGGCCTGAATGTTGCACGAGGCGACCGTCAGAGAGAGCGCTAGCTTCGAATGTTCGGTGGCCGTAACGGCCTGACAGTCACAGTCCCGGACGAGTGGGATTAGGGCCCGCCAGATGTCTTCTATGGACTCACCAGGGAGTTGAGAGCGAGTGGCGAGTACGTGCCTGGCGAAGAGCGTGTTCCTTTTTCTGTGCGTAGTTTTCTTTGAGAAACGCCATGGCGTCCGCGTAGTTCGGGGCGCCCTGGATCAGCGGAAACACGCTGGAGCTCAACCTTGAGGATCTGTATCTTCTGAGCCTCCGTCAGAGGGGTGGTCGCTGAGTTGATGTACGCCTCGAAGCAGGCTAGCCAGTGATTAAAGTCCTTTTCGGTGTCGCTTGATTGCGGATCCAGCTGCAGGCGATCTGGTTTGATTCGGAGGTCCATCTTTTAGAAAATCTTAGAGCAATAAATTGATGCACGATCAATTGTACAAAGACTAGAGTTGAATACAACTGAGGGTTTATTGCTCTAAGATGTGTGGCCTCCCACAGCAGCTGGCAAAGTGGCTGCTGAATGGAGGACAGATATTTATACTCTGCCTACTGGGCGGGGCCAGCAGGCAGGGACTACCGGCGAACCTGTAGTACAGGTCCTACCTTACATCACCTAATACAGGTGCAACAGTGGTTTACCACAGTCTTTAACCTTGGACCCAATAGTTTGACAGGGCTCTCTTCGATTTCGGCCAATAAAGGGGCGGGTGCCTTGGTGGCTGCGTGGGTCCTTAGCGGTCATTTTCCTTGGCAGTTGGGCTTTCTGAGTAAGGGGTGTGGCGCCGATCAGTCTGTGGCTGTACCGGTTGCTTGATTGGAGTTCTATTGTCCTGGGAAAATGGGTCATTGAAATGTAAACGAGTGGGGGTTTTGGTCCGGTCTGGTTACCTGTGTTTTAGATACACACAGGCTGTATATCTGTCTGAGTCCTGGGTTGGCCACAATTCCCATGGTCCTTTGCAGGTGGCCATCTTAGAAGGCTACAACCCAGAGGGTTTGGGAATGTGAAACACACTCCCACAGGGAACGGTGCAAACCAGTAGCATTGGTGGGTTTAAGGAAAAGCTGGATAAAGATATGTGGGATAAATGGATATCTCAACAGGGTGAGAATTGGGGGTGAGGAGAGGGTGACGGGGGAGGGGAGGAAGGGGGAGCCTCCTGTGGAGCATCAACACCAACACAGAGCAGATGTGCTGAATGTCCAGTGCTGTAGACTCAATGTATTCTGCCTGGGCCAACACGGAATTGAAGAGAATCCGTGTCAAATACTCTTCTGCCAACGAGCCAGCACCATCAGTCAAAAAGGATCAGGCCTGATCTAATGGTGGCCTCAATTCCGTGCCCTTTGACCTGGAAGTACACTGATTTCCTCCATTGGCTGCCCCACACTGATGGATGTCCTTCTTCTCCAGGTGGATAAGGAGAGGAAATGGATCACAGCTGAAGCAGGGATCTTGCTGTCTGATTTGAATGAAAAGCTGGATGCGCTTGGATTGGCTCTGTCCAAGTGAGTATTTTTAAAATCTATTCTTTCATGGGATGTGGGTGTGGGGTTGCCAACCGTGAGGTTTTATCACATGACTGAACTCCAGCCATTAGTCACCAACACGCCCAGCTGTGCGACCGACCCCCGGCCTTCCTACATCAACTGGGGAGCAATGGGACTCCTTCCCCCAACGGCACAGTGTTTCCTGTCAGCCAAAACGCCTTTCTCCATTGTCAACATTCGAATATCTGGAAAAGAGAAGTTTCAAAAGCTGAAAGTCCTTTTTCTCCAGGGTTACACACGTTTCCTGGTTGGTAACCCTACGGGTGTCATTGGCAAGGCCCATACCCAGTTGTCCCAGAGCTGAGTGGCTTGCCTTTCACAGGTAGTTACTGTGGGTCTGGAGTAGGGGCTAAACGAGACAGCAGATCTCAATGGAGAATTGCAACATTCAACAATAGTCAGACCAGTCGCCGCCACTGAGATGAGCTTTATGTTCCAGACATTGTTGGTAGGACTGGAACCTGTGTCACTGGAACATTCCCTCAGGCCTCCGGATTAGGGCCAGTGGCATTCCCACTTTGCCACTGTCGCCCCAGGTGACTGGGGCAGGGAATCTTTTCTCACAAAGAGTCGTTTCCTTCCCCCCCCCCCCCCCCCCCCCCCCCAAACCCGCAGGTCCCCTCCCACCACCAGGTCCCCCCTGCCCCCAGCTATCTCTGAGTTGTCTCCCTGACTGGCAGTAAACACAGAGACTGAGTCATAGAGGTCGCCAGCACAGAAAGGGCCCTTCGGCCCATCGCATCTGCGCTGGTCAAAAACAACCACCTCACTATTCTGATCCCATAGCTGTGTGAGCCTTGGGGCAGCACGGTGGTGCAGTGGTTAGCACTGCTGCCTCACAGCGCCAAGGAGCCAGGTTCAATTCCAGCCTCTGATCACTGTCTGTGCGGAGTCTGCACGTTCTCCCCGTGTGTGCGTGGGTTTCCTCCGGGTGCTCCGGTTTCCTCCCACAGTCCAAAGATGTGCAGGTTAGGTGGACTGGCCATGATAAGTCATCCCTTGCTGTCCAGGGATGTACAGATTAGGTTACAGGAATAGGGCATGGGAGTGGGACTGGGTAGGGTGCTCTTTCAGAGGATCAGCGCAAACTCGATTGGCTGTATCGCCTCCTGCATGTAGGAATTCCAACCTTCTATGATTGCAAGTGTGATCTAAATACTTCTTAAACTTTATGTGGGTCTCTGCCTCCACCCCCCTTTCAGGCAGCGAATTCCAAACTCCCAACGCCCTCTGGGTGAAAGGGATTTTCCTCTTTTGCTGAGCATTCAAGATGGAGCGAGTCATTCAACCCAAGCTAATGTCAGTCCTCAATCTGATCACTTGCCAGCCTTATAGACTCCGGGTAATCCCAGCCCAGTTTGGTGACACCTGCTGACCTCCTAATGTAACCCCTTTATCCCGGAGTCTCATTCTGTTCTGCACGCTCTCCTAGGCCCTTCCTGGTGGAAAGCACCAGCAACTTGTTGTACCCTCAACAACGACGCTAGAGAGTAAAACGATAAAGAAGGCTTTAATAAGCTAAGAACTAGCCTGGTGCTGAGACGGGTGCTTACTGGGTGCTGCCTGCAAGGCGGCCCCTTATATACGACTCCCAGGTGGGCGGAGTCCCCCAGGGTTCCAAACCCGGTCTTAAAGGGGACATCACCTGACATGATGATCAGGGTACAGTAATACAGTAACCGTTCCTCACACAACTGAACACGGTTAATCTGGCTGAGCGTCCAAACATGTCCTTGTATCAATGTTAACATAACTTTAACTCCAGCAGCCTCCTTCAGACAAAGGCCAACATCCTGCTAGCCTTTCTGATTACTGTTTGTATCCATGTTATTGACAAAGATGGTGCGAGCTGGTTGTTGGCATGCACGGTGTCAGTTTGGGTCCAGGTTTAATTTCTGCTCCCTTCCCAAGTGGAAGTGACTGACGTAGACTGAAACTCGCGTTGGGCCCAGGCGAGCTTGTTCCCCCTTTCTGGGGGGCGCAAAGGGACCTGTGTTCAAGCCCATGTGTTCAAGAAGTCAGAGTTCAAACAACCGTGTGATCCAGTGTCACTGACGCTTATTGCATTGATCAGCAACAAGACCGCATACAAGAGTGATCAGTAATGTGTAAATTGCTGCAATCTTGCTGAGCCACAGCAGGAGTGTTCGGGTTCAGTCAATGTGAATAATGTCTTTTGCACATTGACCTAGATGATTGAAACCCACGGTAACTGCTGTGCTAACAGCCCCAGTGAAACATTGTTAATTAATCATCACAGGCACTACAAAACGCTTCTATCCGCAGCGAACGGTATTTTACAGCAAAGTTATTAAATAACTGTTAATATTTTATAGTCTGTCCACTGCAAGATCTGTACAGCGTCATGAGTTATTCGATGACAGCTTTGGCAAGTTCCTCCTTGGCAAAGCGAGTCGTGTTAAAACCAAGTGGAGGTTTTCTTGGGGAGTTTTTGAAGGAGGGGGGGGTGGGGGAGAGAGAGAGAGGTGGGGGGGGGGAGAGAGAGAGAGAGAGGTGGGGGGGGGGGGGGGGAGGCTGGGATTCATTCTGAGGGGTTTGTTGTTCATGTTTCATGGACTCCCTGTGTTTTGATGGTGAAAAACAAACCGAACATTCCAGTATTGTGGAATCTGTGAGCCTGCAGCTCCCCCCTCCCCCCCCCCCAGGACTCCCATGCTACTAACGTACCTGCATTAACACCCAGGGAATGTGCCCGAAAGAGGTGTCCAGCCCTGTGTGCACGATGTAGATCAGGAAAGTAATCCCCTCCTTACACTACACAATTGATTTGTGATGAAGCTTTCGTACCCAGTACCTGCAGCTAAACCTGGGGTCCTGAGTGGGAGCCTGAAAGCTTTGTTTTAACATCAGCAGCACGGTAGCACAGTGGTTGGCACCGTCGCTTCACAGCGCCCGGGACCCGGCTTCGATTCCCGGCTTGGGTCACTGTCTGTGCGGAGTCTGTACGTTCTCCCCGGGTCTGCGTGGGTTTCCTCCGGGTGCTCCGGTTTCCTCCCACAAGTCCCGAAAGACGTGTTTGTTAGGTGAATTGGACATTCTGAATTCTCCCTCTGTGTACCCGAACGGACGCCGGAATGTGGCGACTAGGGGCTTTTCACAGTAACTTCATTGCAGTGTTAATGCAAGCCTACTTGAGACAATAAAGATTATTGCTATTATTATCATTACCAACCTTCAGGTGCAGTTGCGTTCCAGGCCATACATTCAACTCAGGAGCAGCTACCAAGCAATTGTCCTCCTCCTCGCCCCTCTCAGTGCCCTGTGGCCCTGGATCATCAGCGTGAGTCAGGCCAGTCGATCTCACTGCCCGCTGTCATTGCTCTTCTCCGCTGTACCACCCAGTCAGCCTCCCCAGAGTAATTTTTGGAACCCCTCCACCCTGCCCCCCACCCCAGTGATGAACACAGGCTCACAGATTCCACAATACTGGAATGTTCGGTTTGTTTTTCGCCATCAAAACACGGAGTCCGTGAAACATGAACAATGTCCCCTCCGAATGAATTGTTTGATTGTTCCTCTGTTGTAGTCTCAGTTTCACTATCAGGGGCCTCTAAGTCTATCTCCCTCCATCATTCTTTGTACATCGAAAGGCCGGAGAAATCCCCCTCGCCAATATTGAGTTTGTATGAGTCAGTGAGGGTAGGCATTCACCTGAGGGAAGGAGCAGTGCTCCGAAAGCTACTGATTCCAAACAAACCTGTTGGACTTTAACCTGGTGTTGTAAGACTTCTTACTGTGCTCACCCCAGTCCAACGCCGGCATCTCCACATCATCACTTTTTTAACCAGCTTCTGTTCCCACATGTGGTCACTGGGCAACGCTGTCTCAGGACACAACAGACCACCGGCCTTGACTGACCCCCAGCCTGACAGGCACACACACAGAGACTGTGAGCACAGCCCCCTGACATCAACAAATTCAGCGAGAGCTGAATGTTGTCCAGCATGTTGACAGTGGGGGCGGGAGGGAGGGTGGGGGACGTAGGGTGGGTGGGGGGGGAATTTTTTTTGAGATTAACAGCAGAATTGAGAGGTGTAGAGAGGGAGATCAATAAGGCTCAATGACCGTGTCCACATGCTTCCATCTGTGGCTCGTCTGCAGTTCCTCCCACAGTGGAACAGCCAAGTGTGTTTATCTTGAATAATGGAGATTGGAGGAAGTTACCCAGAGGGACCCCTTCCTTGGTGGCCCAGCAGAGCTGAGCTGTCGAGGAAGAGGGCCGGCTGGGTGAGGGCTGAACGCAGGAAGAGATGGAAACGTCTGGTGAAAGTAGGGCCAGGGTTGTGGTCGATTCCGTGACCTCGAGAGTTATTCCCGAGAGGGCGCGGAGAGCTGACAGTTACTGACAGCCAGCCAGCTCGCTGCAAATAACCTTTCGCCGTGGTTTTGTGCTCAATCTATTTAACTGCCCAGATAATAAAACAAAAGGCTTCAAATGGCTTCTCAAATAAAAAGTGATAGATTTTGATTTCTGCTTACTGCTACATTCCATATAATCTCTGGACACTGATTAATCTTGATAACTACGTAGTCCATCATGTTTTCACAGAAAGGCTGAGGATTTACACAGCAGTAAATGAGCCAATCTGATCTGCAGGAGGGGGTTGGGAACCTGGGTGAGGGCTTAGCGGAGACCCTGTGACAGTGCTATTGGTTATGTTCAGTTGTGTGTGGACATATGCGGTTGTTGACGTGCCTGAATGCATTTGAATTTAAGTGTCTGTTTTTAACATTTCTTCTTCATGTGATGTAGAAGCATAAGGCGCGATCATAGAATATAACCCTCCAGTGCAGAAGGAGGCCATTCGGCCAATCAAGTCTGCACAGACCCTCTGAAACTACTTAGGCTCAGGCCCCCACCCTATTCTCGTAACCCAGTAACCCCACCTAACCTTTTGGACACTAAGGGGCAATTTATCATGATCAATCCACCTAACCTGCACATCTTTGGACTGTGGGAGGAAACCGGAGCACCCGGAGGAACCCACGCAGACATGGGGAGAACGTGTATACTCCACACAGTCACTCGAGGTCGGAATCGAACCCAGGACCCTGGAGCTATGAGGCAGCAGTGCTAACCACTGTGCCACCCGCGATCTTCCCAGAAGGGAACAAAGTCTCCTAGCCAGAGTGTTTAGCTGTGCGAGGTGTGCCGAGAAACACGTGGCTATTCAATACGACCCTCGCTGAATTAGGCGCCTGAATGGGGACCGCACGGCCGAGGTCGCACATAGCCCCGCTTGTTACAGCTCTACTCGCTGGAACGCCCCGTTACAGTGAGTGATCGGGACGCCTTTTAAAAATGGCGCCCCAATCTCCAAGGCCCCCAATGAGCCCCCGAACTCCCCCAGTCAGCCCGAACGCAATATGGAAAGCTCCCACCCCCGCACTCCCCCAACGGGCAACCCCAACCCCATCACACGTGTGCAAAAAATGCCAACCTGACACCTTGGCAGTGACCCTGCCAGCTGGCAGTGCCAAATGGGCACCTTGGCAGTGCCAGGCTTGCATTCAAGCTGGAACGTGGAGCCACGTTCCCAGTGGGCAGTCAGTGGCGTCATGCGCTGCTGCCTGGTAAGGCTGCGGCAATGGTGCTCTGTGCCCGTCCACCTCCCCCTACAGCCCACATTCTGGCCGCCCCGTACTCCTCCCCCGGCCCTGGCAGAATCCTCCCGGCCAGCGGCACAGCTGTCAGCACACTATAGCGATATTGGACACTTTCCGTGCCCCCTCTCTCTCCCTCAGCAGCCACGGAGCCTGTTTCCCGATTGTTGAAACCACAAGTGAAACACGCCGTCGGTAATTCCTCCCGGTGGAGGCGGAGCATCGCGGAAGGCGCAGGAAATGCTGGGTTGTGCCTGTTAATGATATGCACCATGTGCATGCCCACGCCAGTGTGTGGCGATGAACACATTCACGCCGCTGTCGAGAGTCCAGCGAATAGCATTCCGTTTGACTGAAGAACTTGATTTTCGGCTAACACCGAATTTTCTGCCCAATCGTAGTTCACGATCCCAGCATCGCTGGATGGAGAATCCCGCCTGCAATGTTTTGGCCTCAACTACTTTCTGTGGTAATGAATTCCACAGACTCACCGCTCTCTGGGTGAAGTAATGTCTCCTCATCTCTGTCCCAAATGGTCTACCCCGTATCCTCAGGCCGTGCCCCTGGTTCTGGACACCCCCACCATCGGGAACATCCTTCCTGCATCAACCCTGTCCAGTCCTGTTAGAATTTTATCGGTTTCTATGAGATTCGTCCCTCATTCTTCTAAACTCCAGCGAATACAATCCTAACCAACTCTATCTCTCTAATCATAATATCACAGAATTTACAGTGCAGAAGGAGGCCATTTGGCCCATCAAGTCTGCACCAGCTCTTGGAAAGAGCATCCACTTAAGCCCACACCTGCACCCCATCCCTGTAACCCAGTAACTGCACCTATCCTCAGGGCAGTTTATCACGGCCAATCCACCTAATCTGCACACCTGTGGGAGGAACCCGGAGCACCCGGAGGAAACCCACGCAGACATGAGAATGTGCAGACTCTGCACAGACAGTGACCCACACCGGGAATCGAACCCTAACCCTGGAGCTGTGAAGCAACTGTGCTAACCACTGTGCTACCATGCTGCCCACAGTCCCACCATCCCAAGAATCACTGTGGTGAACCTTCACTGCACTCTCGAGAGAGCAAGAACATCCTTCCTCAGAAAAGGAGACAAAAACTGCACACACTATTCCAGGTGTGGCCTCATCTAAGGCCCCATACAATTGCAGCAACACATCCCAGCTCCTGTACTCTAATCCATCGCAATGAAGGCCAACATGCCATGAGCCTCCTTTGCCGCCTGCTGCACCTGCATGCTTACCTTCAGCGAATGGTGCACAAGGACACGCAGGTCCCGCTGCACACTCCCCTCTCCTAGGGCGGAATTCTCTGACCCCCCCCGCCGGAGTCCTCTGAGGGGCGCGGGGATATCCGGCCCTGGGGGGGGAGGGGGGGGAAGGCCCCCCCAGGGTGGCCTGGCCCGCGATCGGGGCCCACCGATCTGCGGGCGGGCCTGTGCCGCGGGGGCACACTTTCCCTCCACGCCGGCCTGTGTAAGGCTCCGCCATGGCCGGTGCGGAGAAGAAACGCCCTGCGCATGCGCAGGAAACATGCCGGCGGCTATGCGCATCCGCCAACTCGCGCCGGCCCTTCGGCATCGGTTGGCGCGGTGCCAACCCCGCCGCCGCCCCCCCCCCCCCCCCCCCGGAAGTGCAGAGGATTCCGCAACTTCCGGGTGGCCGGACGCCGAAGTGGCTCGCGCCGCTCTTGCCGCCGGTACGGGCCGCCCCGCCAATTGCGGGAGAATCCCGGCCCTAATTTATAGCCATTCGGATAATAATCTGCCTTCCTGTTTTTGCTACATCTGCCATTCATTTGCCCACTCGCTCAACTGTGGGCAACTAGCAAGACCAGCGTTTGTTTGCCTCTTCCCCAGTTGCTCTTTGAGGGCAGAACTACATTACTGTGGCTGGAGGGATGGGAGTTGGGTGTCTGGAGTCACGTGTAGGCCTGACCAGGTAAGGATGGCAGATTTCCTTCCCGAAAGGTGGGGTTTTGTTTCCACCTATGAATGATAGTTCGGCTGGACCCTTTATACCCATCTCTGATGCTGCCCTTTAGTGATATTGTGGCTGTTACATCTGTCTGTAGTCCCTGGTGTATGTGCAGATGTATGTACAGATGTGCAAATCACCACATCCACCTTGGGAAAAAGCTTCTATCTACTCTGTCCATGCCCCTCATAGTCTTGTGGAATCATGGAATTTACAGTGCAGAAGGAGGCCATTCAGCCCATCGAGTCTGCACCAGCTCTTGGAAAGAGCATCCTACTTAACCCCACACTTCCACCCTATTCCCATAACCCAGCAATCCCATCTAACCTAAGGGCATTTTAGCATGACCAATCCACTTAACCTGCACATCTTTGGACTTTGTAGACCTATCAGGTCTCCCCTCAACCTCAGCCGTTCCAGTGAGAACAAACCGAGTTTATTCAACCTCTCCTCATAGCTAATGCCCTCCAGATCAGGCAACATCCTGGTAAACCTCTTCTGCACCCTCTCCAAAGCCTCCACATCCTTCTGGTAGTGTGGCGACCAGAATTATGCGCAATATTCCAAGTGTGGCCTAACTAAGGTTCTATACAGCTGCAACATGACTTGCCAATTCTTATACTCAATGCCCCGGCCAATGAAGGCAAGCATGCCGTATGCCTTCTTGACTACCTTCTCCACCTGCATTGGCCCTTTCAGCGACCTGTGGACCTGTACGCCCAGATCCCTCTGCCTGTCAATATTCTTAAGGGTTCTGCTATTCACTGCATATTCCCTACATGCATTAGACCTTCCAAAATGCATTACCTCACATTTGTCATCTGCCATCTCTCCGCCCAAGTTTCTAACCAATTGTATCCTCTGACAGTCCTCATCGCTATCCACAATTCCACCAACCTTTTGCGTTGTTCGCAAACGTACTAATCAGACCAGTTACATTTTCCTCCAAATCATTTATGTGTATATATACTGCAAACAGCAAAGATCCCAGCACTAACGCCACTAGTCACAGCCCTCCAATCAGAAAAGCTCCCTTCCATTGCTACTCTTTGCCTTCTATGACCTCGCCAGTTCTGTATCCACCTTGCCAGCTCACCCCTGATCCCGTGTGACTTCACCTTCTGTACCAGTCTGCCGTGAGGGACCTTGTCAAAGACTTTACGAAAGTCCATGTGGACAACATCATCCTTCGTCAATCATCTTCGTCTCTTCCTCAACACAACTTGATCAAGTTAGTGAGACACGACCTCCCCTTCACAAAACCATGCTGCCTCTCGCTAATAAGTCCACTTGCTTCCGAATGGGAGTAGATCCTGTCTCGAAGAATTCTCTCCAGTAAGTTCCCTCCCACCGACGTAAGGCTCACCGGCCTGTAGTTCCCTGGATTATCCTTGCTACCCTTCTTAAACAAAGGAACAAATTTGACTATTCTCCAGTCCTCTGGGACCTCACCTGCAGTCAGTGAGGATACAAATATTTCTGTCAAAGCCCCAGCAATTCTCTCCCTTGCCTCCCTCAGTATTCTGGGGTAGATCCCATCAGGCCCCGGGGACTTATCTACTTTAATGTTTTTCAAGACGCCCAACACACTCCTTTTTTGATTTTTTTTTTTCTAAGCAGTCTGGCTCCAATTTTCCGATGGTTCCCCGTTTGTTCTTGCGTTTCTTCATTCTAAACCCTGATTCGATCAGTCCACCACCCCTTCCTTAACCTGCTCAGGTTACGCGTTTCTCCCACCTGTGTCCATGATCTCCTGCTGTGGTTGGTGTCGGATCTGCCCAGGCTGTGTTTGCACTAACAATGTACCTTGTTGCTCTTTTAGTATTGGTGCTGTGTCCGATGTGGCTCTTGGTGGCGTGATTGGAACTGGCACCCACAACACTGGCATCCAGCACGGCATCTTGGCAACGCAGGTACCAGCTCCTTTTCTTGATTCCAGAATGTTGGCATCACGGCGAGGCCAGTGTTTATTGCCCAACCTTTAATAGGATGGCCCTGGGCCAATTTCTTGAGAATTGAGTGTTTTGCTGGACTGTTTCGGAGGGCAGGCAAGAGTCAATGACATTGCCGTGTGTCTGCAGTCACAGATTTCCTTTCCTGAAGAACGTTAATAGACCAGAGAATTTTTAATTACACTTTAACAAAGAACAAAGTGCAGCAGAGGAACAGGCCCTTCGGCCCTCTAAGCCTGTGCCGATCATGATGCCTAACTAAAAATAAAACCTCTGCCCTTACTCTGTCCGTATCCCTCTATTTCCTTCCTATTCATGTATCCATCCAGATGCCTCTTAAATGTTGCTATGTGCCTGCTTCCAGCACATCCTCTGGCAGCGCACATATCCTTTAAACTTTCCCCCTCTCACCTTGAAGCTGTGGCCCTTGTAATTGGCACTTCCACCCTTGGAAAAAGCCTCTGACTATCCACCCTGTCTATGCCTCTCCTAATTTTGTAGGCTTCTCCCAGGTCTCCCCTCAGCCTCCGCCTTTCCAGTGAAAACAATCCTAGTTTATTCAACCTCCTCATAGCCAAAACCCTCGAGACCAGGCAACATCCTGGTGAAACTTCTTTGCACTCTCTCCAAAGCTTCCATGTCCTTTTTATAATGTGGTGACCAGAACTGCACGCAATACTCCAAATGCGGCCTAACCAAGGTGCATATATCCTGTCCCTCAGTATCTTTTACTCATTAAGGATTTCATCCACTTCCTGTGGTTCCGCGCATAACTTCCCTCCATTGCCCTTGAGTGGGCCGAGTCTTTCTTTTGCTCCTAATATATGCATAAAAAGGATTCTCCTTGATCATGTTTGATAAAGACATTTCGCGACCCCTTTTAACCCTCCTAATTCCACATTTAAGTTCCTTCCTACTTTCACTGTTCTCCTCGAGGGCTTTGTCAGTTTTTAGATGCCTAGACCTATTGTGTATGCTTCCTTTTTCCGATTGACTCGGCTTACAATTTCCCTTGTCATCCATGGTTCCTAATTCTTCCATTTCTGTCCTTCATTTTTCCAGGGACATGCCTGTCCCGCACTTCAATCAACTGGCAAATGTGGATTTGCCCTTAAATAGCCGCTCCCAATCCACATTCCCCAGTTCCTGTCTAATTTGGATGTAATTGGCCCTTGCCCAATGATGCGCTAAGTGTCAAGAACCACAAAGACATGTGAGACTTTAACTCAGGCTTTAATATACTACATGGGAGGCTTACCCGACACAGACGACCCCAGACAGAATGGGGCCGGTCCCAGAAGAGGGTTCTTATACTAACTCCCGGGGGAGTGGCTAAGGCGGAGCTCTCCGTGGCCAGGTCGGGTTACCTACCAGTGACCGAACCTCTGGAGAGCTACAGTACAATACACAGTATTACAGGGCCACGTTACACACAACTATTATATACTATGTACAATGGTAGGGAGGTACAGTGGTGTATCACCACATTCCCCCAATTAAGCACCTTCACCCACAAGCCACTCTTGTCCTTTTTCCTGACTACTCGAAATCTTATGGAATTATGGTCACTAAGCCCAAATTGCTCCCCCACTGTAACATCTATCACCTGGCCTGGCTCATTCCCCAATACCAAGTCTAGTATGGCCCCCTCCCTGGTTGGATTGTCAACGTACTGTATCAAAAAGCCCTCCTGGACACATCTAACAAATTGCTCACCATCCGATCCCCTGGCTGACAGGGATTCCCAGTCAATATGGGGAAGTTAAAATCAGCCACCACAACTGAGTTTCCACTGAGTGCTGAATTTGGGTGCATTTGAGTGCTGTAGTGAGAGTTTGGTGACTGAGGGATATTAAGGGTTAATTAACGTAAAAGTTGCTCTTTGGTTTAGACCTTTTATATGGTCTCACTGCTCTAATTTAACAAAGAAAAAACATTTCTGTTTGTGTTTTGCCATTTTTATTTTTATTTTTTATTTTTTTCTGTGAGTTTATGACCTGTACGTTTATCTACACGTACAGGGGTTAAGCCAACATCCGCCACTGACACTGGCGTGATGCTGGGTGTGACAACCAAGCAAAAGAACATGAAGTATCTGATGGATAAAACAAAAGAGGAGTGCCCCGAAACAACGAGTGCCCAAAAAGAACGAGAAATGAAACAAAAACTTATCACAAACCCGTCAAATTAAAGTGTGAGAATCGGGGTGGATAAGGCAATCCAACCCCTGCGGTGCCCACCGAGCACGGAACGCCTCGAGTGTGCCCGTGGACACCGCATGCTCCCTCTCCAGGAACACCCGGCCGCGAACGAGGCCGCGGAAGATGGGCAGACAGTCAGGCTGGACGACCCCCTCGGTCGCCCGCTGCCTGGACCTATAAATGGCAAGTTTGGCCAGGCCCAGGAGCAGGTTCACGAGGAGGTCCTCCGCCTTCCCCGCCCCCCCTCCGCACCGGATGCCCGTAGATCAGGAGCGTGAGGCTGAAGTGCAAAGAAAACCTCAACAATAACGCTGTCAAGAAACCAAAAAGGGAGTGCCGCCTGGGACAGACAACGTGCTCCACGGTCTCCACCAGGCCGCAAAAGAGGCAGGTCTCCGGCAGAGCCGTGAAGTGGTTTAAACGATGGTTGAACGGCACTGCCACGCGCAGGTGATCCTGGTCACCCCGGCATCCACAGCCGTCCGCTCCGCCAGCCACCGGAATGGATATTGGAGGAGGTGCGGATTCCTGAGCAGCGGCTCCCTTACGACAGCCACCACTCCTGACGGGGGAGAGCTGCGGAGCCTGGAGACCGTGCTCCAGACTTTGAGAAAGTCCTGGTACAAGACGGGCAGCGCCAACAAAGAGTTCTGAAGACCATTCCGGTCAACGAACAGGAGCTGCACATCGTAGTTCAGGCCGTGCACCTGGCGGAAGAAATACTTCGCCAGGGCACATCATCGGGGAGGAGGCTCAACGTACAGGTATCGCTGCAGAGTCTGAAGGTGGAAAGTCGCAATCTGGGTGCGAAGGCACACCAGCGCCTGACCGCCCTCCGCAATCGGGAGACTCAAGACCTCCGCAGCGACCCAGTGCAATCGATTGTCCCAGAGGAACCGAAGCTGGGTTCTCTGGATGCGTGTGACAAAGTCCGGGGGAGGAGTCAAAGTGACCAGCCGATACCGCAGCATAGAGGCGATCAGCTGGTTTATGACGAGAACTCGACCCCTGTAGGACAGCACTCGGAGCCGTCCTGTCCAGCGTCCCAGGCGAGCGGTCACCTTGGTCTCCAGCTCCTGCCAGTTCGCCGGCCAGGCTTCCTCTGCTGGGCAAAGATGGACTCCCAAGTAGAGGATGTTGGTCCGGCTCCAGCTGAAGGGCCTGAGCTCCTCCGGGAGGGGGGTCCATCTTCCACAGACCGACCAGGAGCCCGGAACATTTAGCCCAGTTGATCCTAGCAGAGGACGTGGCGAAGTACACAGCCTGGCACCCTTGCATCCTCCGCAGGTCACTGGGGTCAGTGAACATGAGGAGCACGTCATCAGCGTACGCCGAGAGGACCACCTCCATGTCCGGCTCGCGCAGAACCAGCCCCAACAACCTCCTGCGCAGGAAAGGCTCCACGCACAGAGAATAAAGTTGACCGGACAGGGAGCAGCCCTGACGCACTCCTCTCCCAAAGCGAAGGGGTGTAATCAGGGACCCGTTAACCTTAATCAGACGCTCTGAGGCAGCGTACAGTAACCGGATCCGGGCGACAAAGTGCGCCCCAAACCCGAAAGCTCGCAGAGTCCCGAGCAAATACTCGTGCCCCACCCTGTCGATCGCCTTCTCCTGGTCAAGAGACAGGAAGTAGCTCGACATACCAGCCCTCTGGGTAAAATGAATTATGTCCCGGACCAGATGGGTGTCATCGTAGATTGTTCGGTCCGGGACGGTGTAGGACTGGTCGGGGTGAATCATGTGGTCCAGCACGGGGCTAAGGCGTAAAGACATCGCCATGGAAAAGATTTTGTAGTCCGTGCTGAGGGGGGAGGCCGGTCACCAGTTTTTAAGTAGGCGGAGATCCCCCTCCTTGGGCAGCAGGGCAATGACGGCCCTGCGCCACGAAAGGGGCATCTCCCCGGTCGCAATACATTCCCCCAGGACCCCCGCATGGTCGCTCCCCAGGACATCCCAGAATGCCCTGAAGAACTCCACGGTCAGCCCGTCCAGCCCTGGGGATTTGCCCCGTGACAAGCTGTCCAGGGCGCCGGTCAGCTCTTGGAGGTCGATGGCGTTGTCGAGTTTCCCGGCGCCCTCCGGGCCCACCTGCGGCAGGTCCTTTCACAGAACTCTGCAAGCGTCCTCGCTGGACCGATCCGAAGAGAAGCGGTCGGAATAAAAGTCCCTGATCAGGGTCCTGACCCCCTCCGGATCCGAGACGAGGGACCCGTCGTCGGCCAACAGCGTAGAAACCTGCCGACGGGCCCCGCGTCCTCTTTCCAGCGAGTAGAAGAAGGGGGAGCCGCGGTCCAAGTCCGTCAGGGGACGGATCCGCGACTGCACGTGCGTGCCGCGGGACCCGGCAAGTTGCAAATCCCGCAGCGCGCCCCTCTTCTCTCTGTACACCCGCCCCAGGGACGGGTCCTCATCGGGCTGAGCAAGACGTGACTCCAGATCGAAGACTTCCTCAGCCAATTTGGCGATCGTGGAGTTCCGTCCCGCCGCTTTGTGTACCCCTGGCAGAAGGCACGGACGTGAGTCTTGCCCACGTCCCACCGTAGCCTCAAGGAGGGGAAGCCACCCCGCTTCCTTCTCCAGCCGGCGCAGAAACGGCGAAACTAGTTCAGGAACCGCTCGTCCTCCAGCAGCAGGTTGTTAAAGTGCCAGTACGCGGACCGTGTCTGAGCGCGGGACGGGCCAAGCCCCACCCACACCAGGTGGTGATCCGAGCAGGGCACCTGCTCCACAGAGACCGTCGGAACGGTGGGCAAGTACGTCTTGGAAATGTGAAGACGGTCGATTCTGGACGCTCTGAACGGAGGGCGCACAAAGGTGTACACCCGCAATTCAGGATGGAGGGTCCGCCTGACGTCCACCAAGTCGAAGGACCTAACCAGGTCCCGCAACTTCACCACCACCGCCGGCGAGCTGCGCTGGACTCCACGACGGTCCTTGTCCTGGAGGATGCAATTAAAATCCCCTCCGAGGACGATGCACTCGCCCACCAGGATGGTGCCTAGAAGAGTGGACACCTTTTGGAAGAAAGTCGCCTGCTGCGACCCGGCCACGGGAGCGGATACATTGACAAAGTGAATCACCACTGCCCCGTCACGGACCTTTAGGTGCAGCAGACGGCCTGGCCCCGGCTCCTTGACCCCCAAGATCTCCGGCTGAAAATGTGGAGCCAGCAAGATCGCCACCCCGCCCGAACGTGGGGCCAGGTGACTCATGAAGACTCCTCCTTGCCCCTCCAGGGTCCACTGAGCTTCGTCAACCGGATGGCCTGGGTTTCCTGGAGGAAGCACACCCCGTACTTTCCGTCTCGGAGGACAGAGAAGCACTGGAAACAGCGATGTGTGTCCTTGCTGCCGTTGATGTTGAGGCTGGCGATGGTTACCTCCATGTCAGCGTGTGTCCTTCACCAATCACCTCAGTGCTCGGAGGAAGTAGAGGGTCGTCGCCCCCTCCACTCCCTCAGGAGTCCCACGAGGAACAGAACAGCTTGGGGCTGCTCCCCCTGGTCCTGATCGAATTCCCGCGCCTCTCTGGCATAGACGCGGGCGGATTCGAGGAGCAGCCCCAGATTTCCCCAGCTGTCCAGGACCAGCCGCACGCAGTCCCGGTGACCGTGATGCTTTTCAGAAATGCTCGGAGTTGCCCTGAGAGGACGAGGGGAGACTCGGTGCCGGGTGTGAGGGGGCCCTCTGCCTCGCTGCAGAGAGCGTCTGAATCCTCCTCTTCACCCGTCACCGAGCAGCCTTCCTCCTCCGAGCGGTCACCACGCGAGCCCGAGTCCCCCGCCTCATGGAGTGCGGCGGGCCCACCGGCTAGCTCTAGGCCCGAGTCGATCCCACCCCCAGGATCGTCCTCAGGTGGGTCCCTCACAGGCTCCTGGGTCTGTGGACGGTGGCGGCTCCAACCCCGCCGCCGGGCCCAATGGGAGATCCGGGAGGATCTCCAGAAACCGTTCCTGGGCTCCCTGGCATCGTCTGCTTGGGCGTAGAGAACGGGGAGCCTTCCTCGCCGCCACCCGCCCACAACCCGAGTATGTAGGGGCTCCGGTGGCTGCCCCCGGCCTCCGGCGATAAATAAAAGGAGGTGACCGGGGACTAAAACGCCACCGGGCGGAACGAGCCCTCGGGGGTCACGTCTCCGCCCGGCCCCGGCTCTCGCTGCTCGGGGGGGTGACAGCAGCCTCGGGGGGGCCTCCCTGGCTTTACTCTTTTTAATTGGGCTGGGTGTGAGGGGGATGGGAACAAGCACTGGAGTGACCCACCCCCGCTCGCTCGGGGAAGGGGCAGCGAGATCCACCCCCTCCTCCTCCCCGGACAGGCGACGCAAGCGGGGAGGGGGTGGGATCGCCCTGCTGCACGGCCTCCATCGCCAGAGAGTCCCCCGCAGCATCCCCCCCCCCCCCCTCCACATCGCCCGGCCCCTGGGACTGTGAGGAGGTCGGACCCCCCCCCCACCCCCCCCCCCCCCCCCCCCCCACCCCCCCCGCCTCGGGGCCGTATACAGTATCACCGCCGCCCTCTGGAGCCCGGTCGGTGGTCTCTCCGGGCCTCTCGGGTTGTTCCAGGGCGGCGGTGTCCCGAGATGAGGCTGCGGCCTCTGAGCTGGACTGGATGGGCACGGGGACGGCGGCCGGGGCCAGGCCTCGGTCTTGGAGGGCCCAGTCTGACCGCTGTGCCAACGCGCGTTTCGCTTTTCTCGACTGTCGCTGGTCAAGCGGAGGCTCCCCCCCCCCCCCCCCCCCCCCCCCCCCCCCCGCCAGCAGCCGCGGTGTTGTCAGGGGCCGGCTGCGGGGCAGATGAAGACGTGGTGGAGGAGAGGGGGGCAGTGCCAGCCGCGGCCGCCCTGGAGGTGGTGTTGGCGGCGGCCATCAGGGTGGGGCCGTTATGGCGGATATGCCCCAGCCCTCTGCAGGCATGGCACCGCATGCCATCCGCCGACCAGAACACTTTATGGTCCTCCCCTTGGTGGGAGACCACGACCTCCCTCCGTGACCCCCTCCCGGGTCAGGCGGACAAAAACCTGACGCCGGAAGGTATACATGGCGGAGGGAGGGGTCCCAATGGCCGAGCGACAGCGGCGCCACCCCGGACCTGACCTCCCTCAGTGGGTTGAGATGGGGGGGGGGGAGGAGCTCGGTGGGGAGGTAGGGCGGGACACTGGAAAGAACGACACGTTCGGCGGTGGCCTCCAGCGGGTCCACCGCCACGTGTGTCCCGTCCACTGTGAGCCCCCTTTCCAGGGCCCGGTGGGCCGCCTGCTCGGCCCGCAGGAAAAACACGGCTTTGCCGTACATCCTTGAGGCGGCTACGATGGCCAAGGGGCCGACCACCCTGACCATCACACGCGTGCACGCCTCGATGGCCATGGTGGGGTGGGCATAACATTGACACCAAGTTGCCACGTTCGTAGGTGGAAGGTCGAGGGGGCCGCGGAGGCAGCGGAAGGTCGAGAGGCTGCCACCCCCACGTAGGTTCTTGGCCGCTCTGCCTCGGGCAGAGTGGAGGATGCCCCTGGGGTACTGGACATGCCCACCCCTGGTACGGCACGGCAGTGTAACTGAGATCAGGGTAGTGGGGGGGGAGGGGGAGACAGTGTAACTGAGACCAGGGTAGTGGGGGGGGGGGGGAGAAGAGTGACGGATGTGGCACCACAACAGCCGGCGCCACAAGGGAAAGGTGCTGCAGGGCAACAGCAGAGCGGGGCAGCGTTCTTCAGCCCGGGAGGGGCCTAAAGCAATGTCCCAGGCTGCCTCACACCCACCACAGGTGGTGAAAAGGCGGGTGGACGACGCTCTTCAGTGCTGTGGGGGCCCGAAACAAAGTCCTTTGCCTTCACAGCAACCCCAGGTGGTCTCACTCCCACCTCAGGCAGAGGGGTGTGAGGACAGAGGCAGGCAGCAGGGTCTTCACCCCGGGAGGGGGCCTACAGCAATAGGCCCCAGGTGGTCCCACTCCCACCACAGACACAGGGCTGGGAGGACAGAAGGTCGGGTTGGGGATTGGGGAGGAGGCTGTGGTACATTCACTTCAAACTTGCTGTTTGATTTTGAAGAAGGTGAATTTTCAATCAGCTTGAAACAAAGCTTCTACTTGTAGGCACTTGCAGCTGGAGCTTGTTAATTAGTAAATTGGATTAAGCCAGTTTTCAGAGGCTAGACTCACAGTAGAAAAGTGATCCCCGACAATGCAGACTTTGTTTGCACTGAGTGCTAATTTTGGGTGCATTTGAGTGCTATAGTGAGAGCTTGCTGACTGAGGAAGTGCTGAATTTGGGTGCATTTGAGTGCTATGGTGAGAGTTTGGTGACTGAGGGAGTTAGGTGAGGAGGGAGTAAGGTGCTCCTTTCATTTCATTTCCTACATTTCCTCAAAGAGCGAGAAGGGAGCCAGGAGTTTACAGAGAGTGCAGCTGACTGGGAGCAGAGTCAGAGGGCGGAGATCCAGTTGGTCCACAGGGCAGCTATATTCTGTAAGGTATGAGGGGATGGAGGCTAGGCCTGTTGCATGCTCCTCCTGTAGGATGTGGGTGGTGAGGGATACCACCGGTGTCCCCGCTGACTATACCTGTGGGAAGGGCACCCAACTCCAGCTCCTCAGAGACCGTGTTAGGGAACTGGAGCTGGATGATATTAAGAAGGAGGATGAAAAGCATCAGGATAGATAAGTCCCCTGGGCCTGACGGGATATACCAAGGTTATTTTGTGAACCTTGGATAACGAGAGATATTGTAGGCCTCGTCAAAAAGAAAAAGGAGGCATTTGTCAGGGCTAAAAGGCTGGGAACAGACGAAGCCTGTGTGGAATATAAGGAAAGTAGGAAGGAACTTAAGCAAGGAGTCAGGAGGGCTAGAAGGGGTCACGAAAAGTCATTGGCAAATAGGGTTAAGGAAAATCCCAAGGCTTTTTACATGTACATAAAAAGCAAGAGGGTAGCCAGGGAAAGGGTTGGCCCACTGAAGGATAGGCAAGGGAAGCTATGTGTGGAGCCAGAGGAAATGGGCGAGGTACTAAATGAATACTTTGCATCAGTATTCACCAAAGAGAAGGAATTGGTGGATGTTGAGTCTGGAGAAGTATGTGTAGATAGCCTGTGTCACATTGAGATCCAAAAAGACGAGGTGTTGGGCGTCTTGAAAAATATTAAGGTAGATAAGTCCCCAGGGCCTGATGGGATCTACCCCAGAATACTGAAGGAGGCTAGAGAGGAAATTGCTGAGGCCTTGACAGAAATCTTTGGATCCTCACTGTCTTCAGGTGATGTCCCGGGGGACTGGAGAACAGCCAGTGTTGTTCCTTTGTTTAAGAAGGGTAGCAAGGATAATCCAGGGAACTACAGGCCGGTGAGCCTTACGTCAGTGGTAGGGAAATTACTGGAGAGAATTCTTTGAGACAGGATCTAGTCCCATTTGGAAGCAAATGGACGTATTAGCGAGAGGCAGCACGGTTTTGTGAAGAGGAGGTCGTGTCTCACTAACTTGATAGAGTTTTTCGAAGAGGCCACTAAGATGATTGATGCAGGTAGGGCAGTGGATGTTGTCTATATGGACTTCAGTAAGGCCTTTGACAAGGTCCCTCATGGTAGACTGGTACAAAAGGTGAAGTCACACGGGATCAGGGGTAAGCTGGCAAGATGGATACAGAACTGGCTAGGTCATAGAAGGCAGAGAGTAGCAATGGAAGGGTGCTTTTCTGATTGGAGGGTTGTGACTAGTGGTGTTCCGCAGGGATAAGTGCTGGGACCTTTGCTGTTCGTAGTATATATAAATGATTTGGAGGAAAATGTAACTGGTCTGGTAGTAAGTTTGCAAACGACACAAAGGTTGGTGGAATTGCGGATAGCGATGAGGACTGTCAGAGGATACAGCAGGATTTAAATCGTTTGGAGACTTGGGCGGAGAGATGGCAGATGGAGTTTAATCCAGACAAATGTGAGGTAATGCATTTTGGAAGGTCTAATGCAGGTAGGGAATATACAGTGAATGGTAGAACCCTCAAGAGTATTGAAAGTCAGAGAGATCTAGGTGTACAGGTCCACAGGTCACTGAAAGGGACAACACAGGTGGAGAAGGTAGTCAAGAAGGCAAACGGCATGCTTGCCTTCATTGGCTTGGGCATTGAGTATAAAAATTGGCAAGTCATGTTGCAGCTGTATAGGCCACACTTGGAATATAGTGTTCAATTCTGGTCGCCACACTACCAGAAGGATGTGGAGGCATTAGAGAGGGTGCAGAAGAGATTTACCAGAATGTTGCCTGGTATGGGGGGCATTAGCTATGAGGAGCAGTTGAATAAACTCGGTTTGTTCTCACTGGAACGACGGACGTTGAGGAGCGACCTGATAGAGGTCTACAAAATGATGAGGGGCATAGGCAGAGTGGATAGTCAGAGACTTTTTCCCAGTTAGAGGGATCAATTACTAAGGGGCATAGGTTTAAGGTTAAGGTGCGAGGGGCAAGGTTTAGAGTCGATGTACGAAGCAAGTTTTTTACGCAGAGGGTAGTGGGTGCCTGGAACTCGCTACCGGAGGAGGTGGTGGAAGCAGGGACGATAGTGACCTTTAAGGGGCATCTTGACAAATACATGAATAGGATGGGAATAGAGGGATATGGACCCAGGAAGTGTAGAAGATTGTAGTTTAGTCGGGCAGCATGGTAGGCACGGGCTTGGAGGGCCAAAGGGCCTGTTCCTGTGCTGTACGTTTCTTTGTTCTCTAACTACACTGCTTTTTTCACACTTTTCAGTATCTGACTTCACAGCTGCTCCTGTCTCCGGCGGGGTGTTGGGATGTCTATAGTACATTGTGATTTCACCCTTCTCATTCCTGAGCTCCACCCATAATGCCTCACAACAAAATCCCTCCAATGTGTCCTCCCTCAGCACAGCTGTGATCTGCTCCCTAATCAGCATTGCAACTCCCCCACCTCTTTTGTTTCCACTTCTGTCCCGTCTAAAACAACGATATCCCGGAATGTTAAACTGCCAATCCTGTCCCTCCTTTAACCATGGCTCCTTAATTACATCACAGTTCCATGCAGTAATCCAGGCTCTCAGTCCATCTGTCTTACCTGTTATACTTCTTGCATTGAAGCAAACGCACTCCAGACCTACAGTCCAGCTGAGCCCTTCAGCTGCAGGAAGGATGCTCCCGATGGTGGGTGTGTCCAGAACCAGGGGCGTCATTCTCTGACCCCCCGCCGGGTTGGAGAATCGCCGGGGGCTGCCGTGAATCTCGCCCCCGCCGGTTGCCGAAGTCTCCAGCACCGGATATTCGGCGGGGGCGGGAATCGGGCCGCGCCGGTTGGCCGAAGTCCCGCCGATAAATTGCCTGTCCCGCCGGCGTGGATTAAACCACCTTTTGAACGGCGGGACAAGGCGGCGCGGGCGGGCTCCGGGGTCCTGGGGGGGGCGCGGGGCGATCTGACCCCGGGGGGTGCCCCCACGGTGGCCTGGCCCGCGATCGGGGCCCACCGATCCGCAGGTGGGCCGGTGCAGTGGGGGCACTCTTTCCCTTCCGCCTCCACCACGGTCTCCACCATGGCGGAGGCGGAAGAGACTCCCTCCACTGCGCATGTGTGGGAAACTGTCAGCGGCCGCTGACGCTCCTGCCCATGCGCCGCCCGGGGATGTCATTTCCGCGCCAGCTGGCGGGGCAACAAAGGCCGTTTCCGCCAGCTGGCGGGGCGGAAATGCCTCCGGCGCCGGCCTAGCCCCTCAATGTTGGGGCTCAGCCCCCAAAGATGGGGAGCATTCCGCACCTTTGGGGCGGCGCGATGCCCGTCTGATTGGCGCCGTTTTGGGCGCCAGTCGGCGGACATCGCGCCGTTTCGGGAGAATGTCGCCCCAGGGGTCACAGTCTGAGGATTCAGGGTAAACCATTTAGGACAGAGAGAAGGAGACATTTCTTCACCCAAAGAATGGTGAGCCTGTGGAATTCATTGCCACAGGAAGGAGTTGATGCTAAAACTTTGAATATATTCAAGAGGCGGCTGGATACAGCACTTGGGGAGAATGGGATCAAAGGCTATGGGGAGAAAACAGGATTAGGCTATTGAGTTGGATGATCAGCCATGATCGTGATGAATGGCGGAGCCGGCTCGAAGGGCCAAAAGGTCTCCTCCTGCTCCTATCTTCTATGTTTCTCCAGTCTCTACACCTACTGGCCTAATGTTCCGGTTCCCACCCCCCAGCCACACCTCTTTACGAATAAAAACTTTACACTGGGTTTATTTACCGTATTTAAATTCTCCAACTGTCATAGTGGGATTGGAACTCTTGCCTCCAGGTCATTGGTTTAAGCCCTGGATTCCTGGACCAGTAACCTAACCAGTATGCCATCATGCCCAGCAACATTGTAGACTAATTGCGAGAGATTGATCACTGTGATTCATCAACAACCCCATGGTAAGAAGTCTTACAACACAAGGATAATGTCCAACAGGTTTATTTTGAATCATTAGCTTTTGGAGCGTGGCTCCTTCATCAGGTGAGTCACCTTGCAGGTATCAGGAGGAGGCCATTCGGCCCTTTGAGCCTGCTCCGCCATTCATCACGATCATGGCTGATCATCCAACTCAATAGCCTAATCCTGTTTTCTCCCCATAGCCCTTGATTCCATTCGCCTCAAGTGCTGTATCCAGCTGCCTCTTGAATGTATTCAATGTCTTTGCCTCAATTACTTCCTGTGGTTATGAATTCCATGGTCATTGCATCACGCAACCAATAAGATGGTAGAGGGTGAACTGAAAGTATCGTCTATTAATGAACACTTCCTATGTTCCTTATCTGAACCATGACCAATATGTATTAACCTATAGAGGCCCGTGTGGTGCCTCTATGCCAGGGGGTCACATCCCCTTCCATACCAGAACCTTGGCAACACTCAGGATCGTATTGCAAGCTCCGTTCTGTTTAGATATTTTCATCCAGCACTTTTGAAGTCTTCCAGGTCTTGTGTCAATTGTCAACCTTCATAGCTGTGTAACCAACAATTAACGAGCCCTTCTAACTTAGCTCTTCTTCCTTCAGATAGTGGCAATGACATTGATGACGGCAGCAGGAGATACATTAGAATGTTCCAACACCGTGAACCGTGAGATATTCCAGGCCACTCGTCTGCATCTCGGCTCCCTGGGAGTGGTGTTAAATGTTACCATCCAGTGTGTGCCAGCCTTCAGAATTCATCTGCAACAGTTGCCAAAAACCCTGACCGAGGTACACTACCTTCCATTGTCATTGGAAATAATAGTGAGTTATGAGTCTGTGTTGGTTACTCGGGTCGTGGTTTTCACACGTTGTTTAATATTAGTGACTAAGACTACCTCCCAGTGGCTGGTATTAATCCTGAGCTACTGAATATCCTGGGAGGTCTGTGGTCCACTAGGTAGGGTTCTGCCTCAAAAATAGAAACTTAGGACTGGAGACACACTCCAAGGAAGGTGTGTTTATAACGTAATCAAACAGGTTGATTGTCAATCTGCAAATCCTCCCAACACATGCCAATGGGAGGCTGAAAGATGGGATGGATACAACATTGGAACCTCAACTATCAGTATCCATAGCTGCAGGCTACAGCATACATGGAAAAGGGTGTGTCCTCACAGTAACTCAGACTGCGTGAATTGTAACACACACCACCACCTGATAGAGGGCAAAGCTGGGATCTGGAGGTTGTCCTGTCACACCTCCGTAATCAGTTCAGAATTTAGAAGCTGTATCTATCTCCGCAGAATGCTGCCAGATGTCATTGGGTGTGCTCACACTCTCTGGTGATTGGGTGTGTTCTCTCTGGTGATTGGCTGTGTTGGGTGTGTTCTCTCTGGTGATTGGCTGTGTTGGGTGTGTTCTCTCTGGTGATTGGCTGTGTTGGCTGTCTCTCTCTCTGGTGATTGGCTGTGTTGGGTGTGTTCTCTCTGGTGATTGGCTGTGTTGGGTGTGTTCTCTCGTGATTGGCTGTGTTGGGTGTGTTCTCTCTCTCTGGTGATTGGCTGTGTTGGGTGTGTTCGCTCTCTTTGGTGATTGGCTGTGTTGGGTGTGTTCTCTCTGGTGATTGGCTGTGTTGGGTGTGTTCGCTCTCTCTGGTGATTGGCTGTGTTCACTCTGGTGATTGGCTGTGTTGGGTGTGTTCACTCTCTCTGGTGATTGGCTGTGTTGGGTGTGTTCGCTCTCTCTGGTGATTGCCTGTGTTGGGTGTGTTCGCTCTCTCTGGTGATTGGCTGTGTTGGGTGTGTTCGCTCTCTCTGGTGGTTGGCTGTGTTGGGTGTGTTCGCTCTCTCTGGTGGTTGGCTGTGTTGGGTGTCTCTCTCTCTGGTGGTTGGCTGTGCTGGGTGTGTTCTCTCTGGTGATTGGCTGTGTTGGGTGTGTTCTCTCTGGTGATTGGCTGTGTTGGGTGTGTTCTCTCTGGTGATTGGCTGTGTTGGGTGTGTTCTCTCTGGTGATTGGGTGTGTTGGGTGTCTCTCTCTCTGGTGATTGGCTGTGTTGGGTGTGTTCTCTCTGGTGATTGGCTGTGTTGGGTGTGTTCTCTCTGGTGATTGGGTGTGTTGGGTGTGTTCACTCTCTCTGGTGATTGGCTGTGTTGGATGTGTTCTCTCTGGTGATTGGGTGTGTTGGGTGTCTCTCTCTGGTGATTGGGTGTGTTGGGTGTGTTCTCTCTGGTGATTGGCTGTGTTGGGTGTGTTCTCTCTGGTGATTGGCTGTGTTGGGTGTGTTCACTCTCTGGTGATTGGCTGTGTTGGGTGTGTTCACTCTCTGGTGATTGGCAGTGTTGGGTGTGTCTCTCTCTCTCTGGTGATTGGCTGTGTTGGGTGTGTTCTCTCTGGTGAGTGGCTGTGTTGGGTGTGTTCTCTCTGGTGATTGGCTGTGCTGGGTGTCTCTCTCTCTGGTGATTGGCTGTGTTGGTGTCACTTTCTCTGGTGATTGGCTGTGTTGGGTGTGTTCTCTCTGGTGATTGGCTGTGTTGGGTGTGTTCTCTCTCTGGTGATTGACTGTGTTGGGTGTGTTCTCTCTCTCTCTCTGGTGATTGGCTGTGTTGTGTCTGTTTTCTCTCTCTCTGGTGATTGGCTGTGTTGGGTGTGTTCACTCTGGTGATTGGCTGTGTTGGGTCTGTTCTCTCTCTCTGGTGATTGGCTGTGTTGGGTCTGTTCTCTCTCTCTGGTGATTGGCATTGTTGGGTCTCTCTCTCTCTGGTGATTGGCTGTGTTGGGTGTGTTCTCTCTGGCGATTGGCTGTGTTGGGTGTGTTCTCTCTCTCCCTCTCTGGTGATTGGGTGTGTTCCCTAACCTGTTGAATGCTTTGGGAGGCATCCTTTCTTCCTGAACCTTGTCCACCTGTTTCTTACTAACTCTCACTCGCTGTGTAAACTATTGTGAGGTCCATATTAAAAATTATATTTATTTGTTCGTGGACCTAAGCGCCGTTGGCCACGCCAGCATTTATTGTCCATCCTTAATTGCCCTTGAGAGGGTGGGGGGTGAGCTGCCTTTTTGGAACCTTTGCAGCCCTTGAGGTGTAGGTACACCCACTGTGCTGCTAGGGAGGGAGTTCCAGGATGTCGCCCCAGCGACAGTGAAGGAACAGCAATATATTTCCAAGTCAGGATGGTGAGTAACTTGGAGGGGAACCTCCAGCTGGTGGGGTTCCCAGGTACCTGCTGCTCTTGTCCTTCTAGATGGTAGAGGTTGAAAGTTCTCTCAAAGGTATATCTGTGTGGCAGTCAATCCAGTTACAAATAGGCTTTGGTGTAATGCGATACAGGAAGAGATACAGCCATATACAGATGTGGGAAAGACTTAGTAAGGTGAATGTGTGCCAAAGAAAGCAGTACGTACGTTCCACAACTGGAAACCATGACTCAATCGCGAGATTGACTCCCTACTGAAGGACCGATAGATCTGAGGCCTTCAAGTCAGACGGCCCTGACCTTTACAAGAAATCCAGGTATGACCTCCGCAAAGCCATCAGAGATGCCAAGAGAGAATATCAAACCAAGCTAGAGTCACAGACAGACTCTCGGCGGTTGTGGCAAGGACTAAACAACATAACGGGCTACAAAGCGAAGTCGAACAGTACCTCTGGCAGCAGCGCACCCCTCCCCAATGAACTCAATGCATTCTATGCTCGGTTCGAGCAGGTAACCAACAATCCGCTGTCGAGTGCCCCAGCAGCCCATAATTCACCCATACCCACCATCACAGCTTCCGAAGTCAGATTGGCCTTCCTGAAAGTGAATCCATGGAAGGCGATGGGCCTGGACGGGATCCCTGGTCGTGCACTCAGAGCCTGCGCGGACCAGCTGACAGAGGTGTTTGCGGACATCTTTAACCTGTCCCAACTCCACTCCGAGGTCCCCACCTGCTTCAAGAAGACCACCATCATACCGGTGCCAAAGAAGAACCAGGCAACATGTCTCAATGCCTACCGTCCGGTGGCCCTGACTTCAATCGTAATGAAGTGCTTCGAGAGGTTGATCATGAAGCACATCAACTCCATACTCCCAGAATGCCTTGATCCACTGCAATTTGCATACCGTCACAACCGGTCCACATCAGACACCATTTCCCTGGCCCTACACTCATCCGAGAGCATCTTGAAAACAAGGACTCCTACATTAGACTCCTATTTATTGACTACAGCTCCGCCTTCAACACCATAATCCCAGCCAAGCTCATTTCAAAGCTCCAAAACCTAGGACTTGGCTCCCCACTCTGCAAATGGATCCTCAATTTTCTGACCAACAGACCACAATCAGTAAGAATGAACAACAACACCTCCTCCTCAATAGTCCTCAATACCGGGGCCCCGCAAGGCTGCGTACTTAGCCCCCTACTCTACTCCCTGTACACACACGGCAAAATTTGGTTCCAACTCCATCTACAAGTTTGCTGATGATACGACCATAGTGGGCCGGATCTCGAATAGAGTCAGAATGCAGGAGGGAGATAGAGAACCTATTGGAGTGGTGTAGCGACAACAACCTCTCCCTCAATGCCAGCAAAACTAAAGAGCTGGTCATTGACTTCAGGAAGCAAAGTACTGTACACACCCCTGTCAGCATCAACGGGGCCGAGGTGGAGATGGTTAGCAGTTTCAAATTCCTAGGGGTGCACATCTCCAAAAATCTGTCCTGGTCCACCCACGTCGACGCTACCACCAAGAAAGCACAACAGCGCCTATACTTCCTCAGGAAACTAAGGAAATTCGGCATGTCCACATTAACCCTTACCAACTTTTACAGATGCACCATAGAAAGCATCCTATCGGGCTGCATCACAGCCTGGTATGGCAACTGCTCGGCCCAGGACCGCAAGAAACTTCAGAGTCGTGAACACAGGCCAGTCCATCACACAAACCTGCCTCCCCTCCATTGACTCCATCTACACCTCCCGCTGCCTGGGGAAAGCGGGCAGTATAATCAAAGACCCCTCCCACCCGGCTTACTGACTCTTCCATCGGCCAGGAGATACAGAAGTCTGAGAACACGCACGAACAGACACAAAAACAGCTTCTTCCCCACTGTTACCAGACTCCTAAATGACCCTCTTATGGACTGACCTCATTAACACTACACCCTGTGTGCTTCATCCGATGCCGGTGCTTATGTAGTTACATTGTATACCTTGTGTTGCCCTATTATGTATTTTCTTTTATTCCCATGTACTTAATGATCTGTTGAGCTGCTCGCAGAAAAATACTTTTCACTGTACCTCGGTACACGTGACAACAAACAAATCCAATCCAATGTGTCCTCACTGAAAAGGAGACTCAAATTCGAAATATGAAGTTAGTTAGCAGCAAAGTTCGGAAACGCACAAGCTGCAGAGCCGCAGATTCCTGCAGAAAGATCTGGAAGTGGGTTTCAGGCGAGGAGTACTTTGTAAGACACATCTCCATAACAACCTGAGCAGAGAGTGCCTTGGGCAGTTTTCAGTTTTTATTTTACAGATGGTGCATCAATGCTACTTTCAAAAGTAATCTGAATAATTAATAGGCTTTTAAATCCATCTGATTTTGAGTGAATTTCTGTCGGGCTAGTCACTCTGGGGAACTGAAACCTGGCTTTCAGTTTTCTGAGTGGCGGTGCCATTGGTGGCCACAGGCTGAAGCAGCAGGAATGGACAGAAGGGAAAAATATTCCTCTCTCTCTCTCTCTCCCTCCCTTCCTTCCCTCGACCCTTCATGCAGCTGAACCCAGATACAATGTTCGATAAGAAGAATGTTGACTCTCAGGCCAAGCAGTAACAGCAAAATCTGAACCAACTCTTCAGATTCACCTAATTATTTCCACCTCAGGTGATATATTTTGACAAATAGTTCACTCTGTGACTGACCCCCGCCCCCAGTCCATGAGGTCGGACTGTGCTCTCTCCCTCTCCCATTCTGTGGAATCCTATTGTTTGAGAGGATGGATGTGTTTTTATAAGATATTCTTCCCAAGAAGGTTCATAAAGATTGGACTGTTGGACGCCACAGGCTAATTCACGCAGCGATCAAAATTTTCTTCAGAGCAAGACAAAATTTTGGTTCACTGAAGCAACGAAACTGACCATTGCTTTGAGATCAGTCTTAATTCAACAGCTCATTTGTCATTGTGTCTAAATTCACTCAGCAGACAGGGGCTTACCGTTAGCAACATGACTAAATGTCGAGAAATCAACAGCATATTATTTGCTCTGCTGTTTATTGACAGCGACACATCTTCAAATCTGTGCACCAGTAGGAACATGTTGCCATCCTGTTAGTGACACTCCCTTTAGTCCCTGACCCTGCTGCACAGTAAGCCTTCCGTTAAAGTTTACAAACGGGAGCTTTGAGGGAGCTCATCAGTCAATCATTTAGGTAAAACACAAGAGAGCGACTCTTCCATCCGATCGAATCAAATTGGCATTCAGCGTTCGGAGTGAGAGTCAGTTCCAATCATGCACATTGGTGGCCGGGTTGGACGGGTTGCATCTAAACCGGAGAGGCATAAATATCCTGGCCGCGAGATTTGCTAGTGTCACACGGGAGGGTTTAAACTAGTATGGCAGGGGGGTGGGCACGGGAGCAATAGGTCAGAAGGTGAGAGCGTTGAGGGAGAACTAGGGAATATGGACAGTGTGGCTCTGAGGCAGAGCAGACGGGGAGAAGTTGCTGAACACAGCGGGTCTGGTGGCCTGAAGTGCATATGTTTTAATGCAAGGAGCATTACGGGTAAGGCAGATGAACTTAGAGCTTGGATTACTACTTGGAACTATGATGTTGTTGCCATTACAGAGACCTGGTTGAGGGAAGGGCAGGATTGGCAGCTAAACGTTCCAGGATTTAGATGTTTCAGGCGGGATAGAGGGGGATGTAAAAGGGGAGGCGGAGTTGCGCTACTTGTTCAGGAGAGTATCACAGCTATACAGCGAGAGGACACCTCAGAGGGCAGTGAGGCTATATGGGTAGAGATCAGGAATAAGAAGGGTGCAGTCACAATGTTGGGGGTATACTACAGGCCTCCCAACAGCCAGCGGGAGATAGAGGAGCAGATAGGTAGACAGATTTTGGAAAAGAGTAAAAACAACAGGGTTGTGGTGATGGGGGACTTCAACTTCCCCAATATTGACTGGGACTCACTTAGTGCCAGGGGCTTAGACGGGGCAGAGTTTGTAAGGAGCATCCAGGAGGGCTTCTTAAAACAATATGTAAACAGTCCAACTAGGGAAGAGGCGGTACTGGACCTGGTATTGGGGAATGAGCCCGGCCAGGTGGTAGATGTTTCAGTAGGGGAGCATTTCGGTAACAGTGACCACAATTCAGTAAGTTTTAAAGTACTGGTGGACAAGGATAAGAGTGGTCCGAGGATGAATGTGCTAAATTGGGGGAAGGCTAATTATAACAATATTAGGCGGGAACTGAAGAACATAGATTGGGGGCGGATGTTTGAGGGCAAATCAACATCTGACATGTGGGAGGCTTTCAAGTGTCAGTTGATAGGAATACAGGACAGGCATGTTCCTGTGAGGAAGAAAGATAAATACGGCAATTTTCGGGAACCTTGGATGACGAATGATATTGTAGGCCTCGTCAAAAAGAAAAAGGAGGCATTTGTCAGGGCTAAAAGGCTGGGAACAGACGAAGCCTGTGTGGCATATAAGGAAAGTAGGAAGGAACTTAAGCAGGGAGTCAGGAGGGCTAGAAGGGGTCATGAAAAGTCATTGGCAAATAGGGTTAAGGAAAATCCCAAGGCTTTTTACACTTACATAAAAAGCAAGAGGGTAGCCAGGGAAAGGGTTGGCCCACTGAAGGATAGGCAAGGGAATCTATGTGTGGAGCCAGAGGAAATGGGCGAGGTACTAAATGAATACTTTGCATCAGTATTCACCAAAGAGAAGGAATTGGTAGATGTTGAGTCTGGAGAAGGGGGTGTAGATAGCCTGGGTCACATTGTGATCCAAAAAGACGAGGTGTTGGGTGTCTTAAAAAATATTAAGGTAGATAAGTCCCCAGGGCCGGATGGGATCTACCCCAGAATACTGAAGGAGGCTGGAGAGGAAATTGCTGAGGCCTTGACAGAAATCTTTGGATCCTCGCTGTCTTCAGGGGATGTCCCGGAGGACTGGAGAATAGCCAATGTTGTTCCTCTGTTTAAGAAGGGTGGCAGGGATAATCCCGGGAACTACAGGCCGGTGAGCCTTACTTCAGTGGTAGGGAAATTACTGGAGAGAATTCTTCGAGACAGGATCTACTCCCATTTGGAAGCAAATGGACGTATTAGAGAGAGGCAGCATGGTTGTTGTCTATATGGACTTCAGTAAGGCCTTTGACAAGGTCCCTCATGGTAGACTAGTACAAAAGGTGAAGTCACACGGGATCAGGGGTGAACTGGCAAGATGGATACAGAACTGGCTAGGCCATAGAAGGCAGAGGGTAGCAATGGAGGGATGCTTTTCTAATTGGAGGGCTGTGACCAGTGGTGTTCCACAGGGATCAGTGCTGGGACCTTTGCTCTTTGTAGTATATATAAATGATTTGGAGGAAAATGTAACTGGTCTGATTAGTAAGTTTGCAGACGACACAAAGGTTGGTGGAATTGCGGATAGCGATGAGGACTGTCTGAGGATACAGCAGGATTTAGATTGTCTGGAGACTTGGGCGGAGAGATGGCAGATGGAGTTTAACCTGGACAAATGTGAGGTAATGCATTTTGGAAGGGCTAATGCAGGTAGGGAATATACAGTGAATGGTAGAACCCTCAAGAGTATTGAAAGTCAAAGAGATCTAGGAGTACAGGTCCACAGATCACTGAAAGGGGCTACACAGGTGGAGAAGGTAGTCAAGAAGGCATACGGCATGCTTGCCTTCATTGGCCGGGGCATTGAGTATAAGAATTGGCAAGTCATGTTGCAGCTGTATAGAACCTTAGTTAGGCCACACTTGGAGTATAGTGTTCAATTCTGGTCGCCACACTACCAGAAGGATGTGGAGGCTTTAGAGAGGGTGCAGAAGAGATTTACCAGAATGTTGCCTGGTATGGAGGGCATAAGCTATGAGGAGCGATTGAATAAACTCGGTTTGTTCTCACTGGAACGAAGGAGGTTGAGGGGCGACCTGATAGAGGTATACAAAATTATGAGGGGCATAGACAGAGTGGATAGTCAGAGGCTTTTCCCCAGGGTAGAGGGGTCAATTACTAGGGGGCATAGGTTTAAGGTGAGAGGGGCAAAGTTTAGAGTAGATGTACGAGGCAAGTTTTTTACGCAGAGGGTAGTGGGTGCCTGGAACTCACTACCGGAGGAGGTAGTGGAGGCAGGGACGATAGTGACATTTAAGGGGCATCTTGACAAATATATGAATAGGATGGGAATAGAAGGATACGGACCCAGGAAGTGTAGAAGATTGTAGTTTAGTCGGGCAGTATGGTCGGCACGGGCTTGGAGGGCCGAAGGGCCTGTTCCTGTGCTGTACATTTCTTTGTTCTTTGTTTGTTTATTGGGACTGACTCTCTCCCTCGGAGAGTGTTGGAATGTGCGAGCGGAGTGATCCAAGCTGAATTCACAATCAATCCAGAAAATGCCTCGGGCATTGTCCGCAGGAAAGGACACCCAGCGGTGGTGGAGTTCTGTCCTGCCTCCTGTGGAGTTTAGAAGCTGGGGTTATTAGATTGCGTTGTCTCAGTCCGTGGATTGAGTCCCTTTGTGTGAGGGAGAGAGCAGTCCGGGCTGTGGCTGCAAGGACGCACTGGGGGCTGATTGTCAGGGTTAATGGGAGGGGGGGCAACAAATGGATTTGAGAACTTTACTGGCTCATTAAGCCACCGGCAATCACCCCCACCCTACCAAACATCTGATTGGTCAGTGGGGAAAGAGAGGACACAGATTTAAGATCAATGAATGAGTGATGGGAAAGTGCAGGAAGCAGATGCAGGAATAACGTTTCAACAAAAAATGGAGACATATTTCAGAAAGAAAGTGGTTTGAGAATAAAGTAAAAGATCTTCCTGGGAGACAGCATTGGTCCCAGGTTCGATTCCCGGCTTGGGTCACTGTCTGTGCGGAGTCTGCATGTTCTCCCCGTGTCTGCGTGGGTTTCCTCCGGGTGCTCCGGTTTCCTCCCACAAGTCCTGAAAGACATGCTGTTCGGTGAATTGGACATTCTGAATTCTCCCTCGGTGTACCCGAACAGGCGCCGGAATGTGGCGACTAGGGGATTTTCACAATAGCTTCATTGCAGTGTTAATGTGAGCCTACTTGTGACAATAAAGATTATTATAAGGGCGACACGGTAGCATTGTGGATAGCACAGTTGCTTCACAGCTCCAGGGTCTCAGGTTCGATTCCAGCTTGGGTCACTGTCTGTGTGGAGTCTGCACATCCTCCCCGTGTCTGCGTGGGTTTCCTCCGGGTGCTCCGGTTTCCTCCCACAGTCCAAAGATGTGCAGGTTAGGTGGATTGGCCGTGCTAAATTGCCCTCGGTGTCCAAAAAGGTTGGGTGGGGTTACTGGGTTATGGGGATAGGGTGGAGGTGTGGGCTTGGGTAGGGTGCTCTTTCCAAGAGCCGGTGCAGACTCGATGGGCTGAATGGTCTCCTTCTGCACTGTAAATTCTATGATTCTATAATTATGAATGAGTGGATAAGACCTTCAACAGCAGTGTTTGTACAAGGTGAGGGCATCGATCCTTACCTGGGCAGTAGGAATGTCGCTGCATGTGGAGAAAAAACTGGGATTGAAAAGGTGGAGCTTCCAATAATTAACACAATGATGGATGACTCTGGAAGAATGAAAATTGTCCCCATTTCCAATCCTGCCTTCGTGCAGACTGAGAGAGTAATAGTGATCCGGATATCAAACCGTGATCAGAATCCCCCCCCCCCCCCCTCCGCCCCCAATCCAGGACAACAGGCATGAAGTGCCTGCTGCTGGAGTCACATTGCCAGCAGAACCCTGCAGGTGCTCAAAGACTGGAATAAAATCAGAATGTTCTGGAAATACTCGGCAGGTCAGACAGCAACTGTGGAGAGACGAACAGTTTATTTATTCAGTTTGGTGAGCATTCGCCAGAACATTGCCTGAAACATTAACTCTGTTTATCATTGCACTCTGATGTTCTGTGACCCGCAGTGTATTAGAATTTATAGAATAGTGACAGCCCAGAAGGAGGCCATTCGGCCTGTCCTGTGGTGCTGAACCTCTGAAGGAGCAATTCACCAAATGTCACTCCCGTGTCACTCCCCGCAGCTCTGCACATTTCTCCTTTTCAGATAATGATCGAGTTACCTTTGAAAGCCTCAATGAATCCTTCCACCATCACGCTCTCAGACAGAACATTCCGGATCCTAACCACTCGCTGTGTGAATCTGTCTCCACCACACTCACAGACAGAACATTCCGGATCCTAACCACTCGCTGTGTGAATCTGTCTCCACCACACTCTCCGACAGAATATTCCGGATCCTAACCACTCGCTGTGTGAATCTGCCTCCACCACACTCTCAGACAGAACATTCCGGATCCTAACCACTCGCTGTGTGAATCTGCCTCCACCACACTCTCAGATAGAACATTCCGGATCCTAACCACTCGCTGTGTGGCTCTGCCTCCACCACACTCTCAGACAGAACATTCCGGATCCTAACCACTCGCTGTTTGAATCTGTCTCCACCACACTCTCAGACAGGACTTTCCAGATCCTAACCACTCGCTGTGTGAATCTTTCTCCACCACACTCTCAGACAGTACATTCCGGATCCTAACCACTCGCTGTGTGAATCTGTCTCCACCACACTCTCAGACAGAACATTCCAGATCCTAACCACTCGCTGTGTGAATCTGTCTCCACCACACTCTCAGACAGTACATTCCGGATCCTAACCACTCGCTGTGTGAATCTGTCTCCACCACACTCTCAGACAGAACATTCCGGATCCTAACCACTCGCTGTGTGAATCTGCCTCCACCACACTCTCAGACAGAACATTCCAGATCCTAACCACTCGCTGTGTGAATCTGTCTCCGCCACACTCTCAGACAGTACAGTACAGATCCTAACCACTCGCTGTGTGACAATGTTTCTCCTCTTGTGTCCATTGCTTCTTTTGTCGATTATCATGTCCTCTGGTTCTGATTCCTTCCTCCAACGGAGAAGCTTCTCCCTGTCTACTCTGACCAGCTCCCTCGTGATTTTGAACATGTCTACCTAATCTCCTCTCTGCCTTCTCCCCTCCAACACTCCCAACTTCTCCCTCAATACAAAAGAAAAATTGCTGGTGATCTGAAATAAAAGCTGAAAGTGCTGAAAAAACTCAGCAAGTCCGGCAGCATCCGTGGAGAGAAACCGAGTCCAGGAATAGCAGAACTTCGCCAATCCAAACCGAGTCCAGGAATAGCAGAACTTCGCCAATCCATCTTTCTCATCTCTGGCAACCATTCTCGTGAATCTCGTCTGCAATCTCTCTAATACCTTCACTTCCTTCCGAAGGTGTGGTGCCCAGAACTGACTGCCGTACTACAATTGCGACTGAAACAATGTTTTGTACAGGTTTAATATAAATTTCTCGTTTTGCACTGTTTTAATATCCAGCATTTCCAGTCTGAATCTTGCACCAACTCCAAATGACTGTGGATGAAAGAAGTGGAATGAACCAGTCGGCCGAGCCCATTGCGATAGAATAACACCCACCACTCTGACCCCCTTTATTTCAAATGGCAAAATGCCAATTGCGATACCGGAATGGACTAATAATTAGTGCAGGAATTTGTCTGAATGATGAATGGCGTAAATGAGCTGTCTGCTGCCTCATTGGCATTGATGAATAGGATGGTGTAACGCCTCTGCTCCCTTCGGGAAGCTTGTTGCGGAACTCAGCGGCTGCATCATTCCAAACCACGCTCAGACTTGATCTCACCTGGCCTTCCTTCCTCTGTGGCCGCGCAATCGCAGCAGAGAGAGTGGTATCGTTCCAGCCGCTGCGCCTGCCCTGTGTCTGTCCAAGTCCACCTCGGTTCCAGCTCCCTGCTGGGGGGAGTCAGTCAGGTCGCGCTGGGATCTTAGTTCAGCTCATTCTGAGAACTGGCGTTTAGATTTCCCTTGTCGAAGGGGTGAACTCTCTCTAATCAGTCCACAGTGATAGTCTCACCAATCACTGATAGCCTCCCCGTGTCTGTGTGGGTTTCCTCTGGGTGCTCCGGTTTCCTCCCACAGTCCAAAGATGTGCAGCTTAGGTGGATTGGCCGTCATATACTTCCCTTAGTGTCCAAATATAGAAGGTTAGATGGGGTTACTGGGTTACGGGGATAGGATGGCGGCGTGGGCCAAAGTAGGGTGCTCTTTCCAAGAGCTGGTGCAGACTCGATGGGCCGAATGGCCTCCTTCTGCACTGTGAATTCTATCTGTGGCTCCCTGATCCATTAACGTTCAGCTGGTGATTATTCTTTCAAAGAGATGCCTGTGTTGAGCTAACTACATCATTCCTGCTGACAGACAGCGAATTGATGGCACCCCACCAGCTCGTCACCCCCCTCAGTTGGAGTGTGGACGGGAGTGCGGGAGTTAAACCTTTGTGCCGATATTCTTTCATTCCTGTGTTTGTGAAGCTGTCTTTCTCAGAGCAGCTCGGCTGATGAACTCTTCCTGTGGACAATCATAAATAAACAGAGCGAGGCAGTGTCAATCTCCAGCTCCATGAAGCTGCAGTGTGCTGTTGTCTCCCTATTAGAGACGCTCTGTTAATTTGCTTGTCTAAGTGTCTGCACTATTTTAGTGTTTGCCCTGCAGATAGTGACCCACATAAACCTGTTGAAGCTCATTGTACCCCAGCCTCAGGTTGATATGACATTCTGCCAGAACAGCTTTCAATTTTTTACATCTAATTCCTTCTGCTCTATTTCTCTGCCAGCGTTACGGAATGTATTAGCTCCCAGTTTCTGCAAACTCTTCCCAACTTCCCAGTCTTAGTGTTCTGTATCCCTTCTCGCTAAAAGTCATCACAGGCGGCAGCCGTTCGGCCCATCAAGTCTGTGCTGTCTTTCTGCAGCGTCAGTCGCATTTTCTTTTCATTTTTCCCAATTAAGGGGCAATTTCGAATGGCCGGTCCACTTACCCTGCATGCCTTTGGGTTGTGGGCATACTGGACCCACTGGAGAATGTGACACGTGGAGAATGTGCAAACTCCACAGGGGCAGTGACCCGGGGCCGGGATTCGAACCCGGGTGCTCGGCGCCGTGAGGCAGCAGTGCTAACCACTGCACCACCGTGCCATCCTGTCAGTCCCATGTCCATGCTCCTTTCTCATAACCCAGCAAGTTCATTTCCCGAAAGTGCCTATCCCATTTTCTTCTGGAAACATTGATCACCATTCCTTCCATCACCTGCCTGGGCAGTGAGTTCCAGGTCATTAGCTACGTAAAGAAATTGTTCCTCACTGCACACCCACCCCTCACCATCGCTTGCACAAAACTTTAAATCTGTGGTTCGGGGGGGGGGGGGGGGGTTTCTTGTCTTCCTCATCTAAATCTGGCATCATTGTGTACGCTTCTCTCAAACCTCCTTGAATATAAAAATTGGCATTGAGTATAAAAATTGGCAAGACATGTTGCAGCTGTATGGAATATTAGTTAGGCCACACTTGGAGTATAGTGTTCAATTCTGGTCGCCACACTACCAGAAGGATGTGGAGGCTTTAGAGAGGGTGTAGAAGAGGTTTACCAGGATGTTGTCTGGTATGGAGGGCATTAGCTATGAGGAGCGGTTGAATAAACTCGGTTTGTTCTCACTGGAATGACGGAGGTTGAGGGGCGACCTGATAGAGGTCTACAAAATTATGAGGGGCATAGACAGGGTGGAGGGTGAGCAGCCAGAAGTCGTGGTGCACATTGGTACCAACGACGTAGGTGGGAAAAGTGGTGTGGATGTAATAAACGAGTTTAGGCAGTTAGGCTGGAAGTTAAAAGCCAGGACAGACAGAGTTGTCATCTCTGGTTTGTTGCCGGTGCCACGTGATAGCGAGGCTAGGAATAGGGAGAGAGTGCAGCTGAACACGTGGCTGCAGGAATTGTGTAGGAGGGAGGGCTTCAGGTATTTGCATAATTGGAGCGCATTCTGGGGAAGGTGGGACCTGTACAAGCAGGACGGGTTGTATCCAAACCAGAGGGGCACCAATATCCTGGGAGGGAGGTTTTCTAGTACTCTTCGGGAGGGTTTAAACTAATTTAGCAGGGGAATGGGAAACGGATTTGTAGTCCAGCAACTAAGGTAGCCGATGTTCAGGACGTCAAAGCGTGTAGTGAGGCAGTGGGGAAGGGAACACTGACAAAGGAGAGTACTTGCAGGCACGGAGATGGGTTGAAGTGTGTATACTTCAACGCAAGAAGCATCAGGAATAAGGTGGGTGAACTTAAGTCATGGATCGGTACTTGGGACTTCGATGTGGTGGCCATCACGGAAACTTGGATAGAAGAGGGGCAGAAATGGTTGTTGGAGGTCCCTGGTTATAGATGTTTCAATAAGATTAGGGAGGGTGGTAAAAGAGGTGGGGGGGGTTGGCATTGTTAATTAGAGATAGTATAACAGCTGCAGAAAGGCAGTTCGAGGAGTATCACCCTATTGAGGTAGTATGGGTTGAAGTCAGAAATAGGAAAGGAGCAGTCACCTTGTTAGGAGTTTTCTATAGGCCCCCCCAATAGTAGCAGAGATGTGGAGGAACAGATTGGGAAACAGTTTTTGGAAAAGTGCAGAAGTCGCAGGTAGTAGTCATGGGTGACTTCAACTTCCCAAATATTGAGTGGAAACTCTTTAGATCAAATAGTTTGGATGGGGTGGTGTTTGTGCAGTGTGTCCAGGAAGCTTTTCTAACACAGTATGTAGATTGTCCGACCAGAGGAGGGGCAATATTGGATTTAGTACTTGGTAATGGACCAGGGCAAGTGATAGATTTGTTTGTGGGGGAGCATTTTGGAGATAGTGACCACAATTCTGTGACTTTCACTTTAGTAATGGAGAGGGATAGGTGCGTGCAACAGGGCAAGGTTTACAATTGGGGGAAGGGGAAATACGATGTTGTCAGACAAGAATTGAAGTGCATAAGTTGGGAACACAGGCTATCAGGGAAGGACACAATTGAAATGTGGAACTTGTTCAAGGAACAGATACTACGTGTCCTTGATATGTCTGTCCTGGTCAGGCAGGGAAGAGATGGTTGAGTGAGGGAACCATGGTTGACAAGAGAGGTTGAATGTCTTGTTAAGAGAAAGAAGGATACTTATGTAAGGCTGAGGAAACAAGGTTTAGACAGGGCGCTGGAGGGATACAAGATAGCCAGGAGGGAACTGAAGAAAGGGATTCGGAGAGCTAAGAGAGGGAATAAAAAATCTTTGGCGGGTAGGATCAAGGAAAACGCCAAGGCCTTTTACACATATGTGAGAAATATGAGAATGACTAGAGTGAGGGTAGGTCCGATCAAGGACAGCAGCAGGAGATTGTGTATTGAGTCTGAAGAGATAGGAGAGGTCTTGAATGAGTACCTTTCTTCAGTATTTACAAAAGAGAGGGGCCATATTGTTGGAGAGGACAGTGTGAAACAGACTGGTAAGCTCGAGGAGATACTTGTTAGGAAGGAAGTTGTGTTGGGCATTTTGAAAAACTTGAGGATAGGCAAGTCCCCCGGGCCTGACGGGATATATCCAAGGATTCTATGGGAAGCAAGAGATGAAATTGCAGAGCCGTTGGTAATGATCTTTTCGTCCTCGCTGTCAACAGGGGTGGTATCAGGGGATTGGAGAGTGGCGAATGTTGTGTCCCTGTTCAAAAAAGGGAATAGGAATAACCCTGGGAATTACAGGCCAGTTAGTCTTACTTCGGTGGTAGGCAAAGTAATAGAAAGGGTACTGAGGATTTCTGAGCATCTGGAAAGACACTGCTTGATTAGGGATAGTCAGCACGGATTTGTGAGGGGTAGGTCTTGCATCACAAGTCTTACTGAATTCTTTGAGGAGGTAACCAAGCACGTGGATGAAGGTAAAGCAGTGGATGTGGTGTACATGGATTTTAGTAAGGCATTTGATAAGGTTCCCCATGGTAGGCTTCTGCAGAAAGTAAGGAGGCATGGGATAGTGGGAAATTTGGCCAGTTGGATAACGAACTGGCTAACCGATAGAAGTCAGAGAGTGGTGGTGGATGGCAAATGTTCATCCTGGAGCCCAGTTACCAGTGGCATACCGCAGGGATCAGTTCTGGGTCCTCTGCTGTTTGTGATTGTCATTAATGACTTGGATGAGGGAGTTGAAGGGTGGGTCAGTAAATTTGCAGACGATACGAAGATTGGTGGAGTTGTGGATAGTGAGGAGGGCTGTTGTCGGCTACAAAGAGACATAGATAGGATGCAGACCAGGGCTGAGAAGTGGCAGATGGAGTTTAACCCTGAAGAGTGTGAGGTTGTCCATTTTGGAAGGACAAATATGAATGCGGAATACAGGGTTAACAGTAGGGTTCTTGGCAATGTGGAGGAGCAGAGAGATCTTGGGGTCTATGTTCATAGATCTTTGAAAGTTGCCACTCAAGTGGATAGAGCTGTGAAGAAGGCCTATCGTGTGCTAGCGTTCATTAGCAGAGGGATTGAATTTAAGAGCCGTGAGGTGATGATGCAGCTGTACAAAACTTTGGTAAGGCCACATTTGGAGTACTGTGTGCAGTTCTAGTCGCCCCATTTTAGGAAGGATGTGGAAGCTTTGGAAAAGGTGCAAAGGAGATTTACCAGGATGTTGCCTGGAATAGAGAGTAGGTCTTATGAGGAAAGGTTGAGGGTGCTAGGCCTTTTCTCATTATGTGGAGATGCCGGCGTTGGACTGGGGTGAGCACAGTACGAAGTCTTACAACACCAGGTTAAAGTCCAACAGGTTTGTTTCGATGTCACGAGCTTTCGGAGCGCTGCTCCTTCCTCAAGTGAATGAAGAGGTATGTTCCAGAAACATATATATATAGGTCTGTCTATATATGTGTTTCTGGAACATACCTCTTCATTCACCTGAGGAAGGAGCAGCGCTCTGAAAGCTAGTGACATCGAAACAAACCTGTTGGACTTTAACCTGGTGTTGTAAGGCTTCTTACTTTTCTCATTAGAACGGAGAAGGGTGAGGGGCGACTTGATAGAGGTTTATAAGATGATCGGGGGAATAGATAGAGTAGACAGTCAGAGACTTTTCCCCTGGGTGGAACAAACCATTACAAGGGGACATAAATTTAAGGTGAATGGTGGAAGATATAGGAGGGATATCAGAGGTAGGTTCTTTACCCAGAGAGTAGTGGGAGCATGGAATGCACTGCCTGTGGAAGTAGTTGGGTCGGAAACATTAGAGACCTTCAAGCGGCTGTTGGATAGGTACATGGATTATGGAAGAATGATGGGGTGTAGATTAATTTGTTCTTAATCTCGGACAAAAGTTCAGCACAGGCTTGGACGGCCGAAGGGCCTGTTCCTGTTCTGTACTGTTCTTTGTTCTTGCTTCTCCCCTCAATCTCCTTTAGTCCGGGGGGAACTGCAGCTTCTCCAAGCAAACTGGTCAGCACGGTCGCACAGTGGTTAGCACAGTTGCTTCACAGCTCCAGGGTCCCAGGTTCGATTCCCGGCTTGCAGAGTCTGCACGTTCTCCCCGTGTCTGCGTGGGTTTCCTCCGGGTGCTCCGGCTTCCTCCCACAGTCCAAAGACGTGCAGGTTAGATGGATTGGCCATGACAAATTGCCCTTAGTGTCCAAAAAAGGTTGGGTCGGGGTTACGGGGACAGGGAGGAAGCGTGGGCTTACGTGGGATGCTCTTTCTGAGGGCCGGTGCAGACTCGATGGGCTGAATGGCCTCCTTCTGCACTGTAAATTCTATCAATCTATGTAAATTCTATGAAACCCTGGAACTAAAATCCAGCCCCCTCCCCCAATCCCCTGCCAATCCCTGGGACCATTCTGGTAAATCTTGCTCTGCAAAAACCTCACATTCTTGCTGAAGTGAACTCGATACAGCACTCTAGCTGCAACCTAACCAGGTTTATAAAGGTTCAGCATACCCTCTCTGATTTTGTTCTCAATGCCGCCCTTTCGAAAGCCCAAGATACACTCTGCTTTGCTCCCCTTTCCCTTAATCTAGCTGTCACCTCAAATATCAAGCTCTTGAACCCCCAGGTCCCTCTGTCCTTGAAAACTCACCCAAACTGTGCCATTAATTTGACAAGGGGTGGGGGAGGGGCGTAATTGTCACTGGACGGTTAATCCAGAGTCCCAGGGTAATGCTCTCGGGACCCAAGTTCGAATCCCACCAGGGCAGATGGTGGAGTTTGAATTCAATGGAAAATCTGGAATTAAAAGTCGAATGATGACAATGAAACCATTGTCAGTCGTCGTAAAAACCCATCTGGTTCACGAATGTCCTTTAGGGAAAGAAATCTGTTGACCTTACCTGGTCTGGCCTACATGTGACTCCAGACCCATGTGACATTTAAATGCCCCCCTCAAGGGCAATTAGGGATGGGCAATAAATGGTGATCCAGCCCAGCTATGCCCACAACCCATGAATGAATAATTTTAAAAAACTGTGGTGAAATTCGCCTTGAGAGGGTCGGCACAAGGGCTCTTTAGGCGGTGGCAACCGTTCTTAGACTTCCTGGCAGAACGGTAGACATTGGTCAATGGCAGCAGCAAGAACAAAGAACAAAGAACAAAGAACAAAGAAATGTACAGCACAGGAACAGGCCCTTCGGCCCTCCCAGCCCGTGCCGACCATGCTGCCCGACTAAACTACAATCTTCTACACTTCCTGGGTCCGTATCCCTCTATTCCCATCCTGTTCATGTATTTGTCAAGATGCCCCTTAAATGTCGGGGGGGGGGGTGGACGGTTTACTTTATTTTTGTTTATGTTATTTACACTGGAGGGGCTGAGGGGGTGTATATACCTGGTGTGTTAAGTCGGGGTGTTAATGTTAATTTATTATTTATGTACAGGGGGGAGGGGGGTATGGAGGGTTGCTTCACTAGACTGTGTTTTGTACTTAACCCTGTTGGGTTCCTTTTTCATTTTGTTATTGATATTTTATGAAATCCTTAATAAAAATTATTGTTTTTTAAAAAACATATTCCTGAATAGGTGATTTTTAAGTAGCCAAATACCCTTAATTCAATCGCAATTTGAATTATGAGATTGTCAAAGTAGGCTCCCCACTTTGATGATGTTGTTTAATGTGAATTCTAGGATAATTTGTTTTCTAATGTATGGAATGAATGATTCTGAAGTATCACATTGTATTACAACACACCTCTTAACAGTGTATTATAATATTGAATGGTCGGGCAGCATTGTGAACTGAAACGGCCTTCATTTTAAACTGTGCCATCGATGGGCAGTGTGGAATTGAAAATAGATTATTGCAGCCAATTACAAGGTGGTTGTTAATGAGGTTGAGGTTTTGGCAAGCTTTGCTGGAAATCTTTGATTGGGTACAGTGAGTTTTAATTCAGGAAAGGACTTGAGAATGACTTGCCTGTTGATTTATATTTTCAGTGGAAGATGTGATTGGATAGTTGGGAGTCCAGCCAAGTGGAACGTCAGGAATCAATGGTGACTAGATTATTGTCAAGCTTTTAAGAGCTGCTGAAATAGTTGGGGCTGAAAGCACAATTCACCAGAGAGGCAGCTTTGTAAAATTATCACTCGTTTAGAAATTTACTAGATAGAACGGCACCCAGCGTATCTCGATTTGGTCCAACTATACAGAATGGGTCAATGATTGCATGATCCCAAGGACATTTGCACCATCCCATCTGTGCCACTGCTCCACACCATACGACCCACCCTGTTACTCTCAGGTCAGACATGTAGAAGTATAAATGAAGATAACTGGGTATTTATAAAGGGTCCTTCACACCCTCAGTGCATCCCACAGTTAATGAAATGGTTTTGAAACATAGTCACCCTGTACTGGATGTGAAAGACGACAGGTAATTAGTACCCAGCAAGAGCTCAGACAGAGGAAGGGGATAAACGGCGGAACACTCTACTTCTTAGTGATGCTGGTTGTAAGGTAAGTATTGTGTTATGGTCCAGGGTTTAGAGAACCCCAAAGTGTATCATGGAGTTCACCTGACCCACAATTTTTAATAAATTGTGGCATGGGGAGCACACGGCCCACTCTACAGGTGTGGCACAGCAGAAATGGAAAAGTATTTTGTAAAGCAAAACAATGTTTATTCTATGAACTCAAGTGAACCTTTTTAAAACATACAGTGAACATCTTAGCAACCATCAATTCAAATACAACCCCAAAGAATACAACACTAAGTAATCCTTAATAACTTCCCAAACGACATCCAGAAGACAAAAGCAACACCTTTTAACAGAAGCACATTAGGTTTACATTCACCACTGCGAACATTTATAATTCTGAATTCACCAAATGATCAAGAGATAGTCTTTTCATGGCAGAGAGATCAGCAGTACACCTGCTCTGTCTGGCTTCAGCTCCAACACTGAAAACTAAACTAAAAAACACCCCGCAGCAAACAGCCTAAAACAAAAGTAAAAAGCTGACAGACAGCCCAGCTCCACCCACACTCTGACATCACTGATAAACACCCATTTCTTAAAGGTACATTTCTTAAACACCCATTTCTTAAAGGTACTCTCACATGACAATTAATCCTGCAATGTAACTGAATCTTTTCTATCTTGACCCTGTAGGTTCTGGGTGATCTAGACACTCACCTTAAACAGTCAGAGTACTTCCGTTTCTTCTGGTTCCCTCACACTGATAAGGTCACAGTTTTCTACGCAGATCGCACCAACAAGGTACAGTGAAAGCTTATTTGAGTTTTGTGCAGGACATTCTCTCAGGTTCTGTATCATCGGTCGCTTCCGTAAGTGGACCTCATGTCCCCATCGAAATGGAGTGCTACTGACTTTGTAGCATCGGAGTGGAGTGCTGCTGAGTTAACAGCATCAAAATGGAATGTTACTGAGTTAATAGCACCAAAATGGTGTGTTACTGAGTTGGTAGCAGGGAAATGGAGTGTTACTGAGTTGGTAGCAGGGAAATGGAGTGTTACTGAGTTGGTAGCAGGGAAACTGAGATGGTGGCGGGATGCTCTCACTGCTGGAAGGTCTCACAAGCTGTGCTGCTGATAATTGGTTTATTTTGTATTGAATACAGGAGTTAACAGGATAGAGTTTTCACAGTGAGGTTCCTCAATTATGTTCCTTGAAAATCTCATCGAATTGTATTGAAAGATACATAAATCTCAGGAGGCCATTCGGCCCATTGAGTCTGCACCGGCTCTTGGAGAGAGCACCCTACCCAAGGTCAACACCTCCACCCTATCCCCACCACCCAGGAGCCCCTCCCAACACTAAGGGCAATTTTGGACACTAAGGGCAATTTATCATGGCCAATCCACCTAACCCGCACATCTTTGGACTGTGGGAGGAAACCGGAGCACCCGGAGGAAACCCACGTAGACACGGGGAGAACGTGCAGACTCCGCACAGACAGTGACCCAAGCCAGAATCGAACCTGGGACCCTGGAGCTGTGAAGCAATTGTGCTATCCACAATGCTACCGTGCTGCCCTCACTGCAGTAAAAACCTTACTGTTTTTAGTAAAAACTAGGAACGGGATTCTCCATCTCAGAAACTAAAGTGTTGAGGGTGGATTCAGTCAGTGGACTTGCAGGCTGTGACAATGGCGGTCTGTGGCTGGTTATCCTGGTCCCCCGGGGGGGGAATCATCCAGGCACCCCGGCCCTGGTAAACGTTGACCCCTGCCCCCCCCCCCCCCCCCCCCCCAAGCCAGCAGCAGGATCGGCAGCCTGTGGTCGCGCCTCTGGAAACCAGCCCTCCCTCCTCTATCACCTCCAGCACACGTTTCCTGATTTTTGAAACCACGTGAACTTGGCCGTGGGTAATTCCCCCTGGCAGAGTCGGAGCATCGCGGGAGCCCCGGAGAATACCAGGTCGAGCCCCTTAATGATCCACCAACGGCGTTGACTGTACTTGCGGAGTAGAATGCAGTGACGCCGACGCATGGCATTCCGTCGTGCGCCCGCTCCCTGCCACGATTTTCAGCTCACGGGCGATTCTCCATCCAATCGCGTTTGGCGATTCTGGCGTCGATGGGCGGAGAATCCTGCCCTCAGTCCTTTTGCTCACTATTTGCACAGTTTGGCCTCCCTACTCACGGAAAGATACACTTGCATTGGAGGCAGTACAGTGAAGGTTCACTCGATTGGTCCCTGGGATGAGAGGGTTGTCCAATAATGAGGCCGAGTTAATTGGGCTGAAGGATCAGAGGTGACCTCATTGTGACGCACAGCACCGTGAAGAGTCTTGACAGGGTGGACCCGGAGAGATTGGGTCCACTGGTCGGGAAATCTAAAACACAGAGGCCTGGTCTCAGGCCAAGGAGTGATCATTTAGGACTGAGATCAGGGAAAATGTATTCATTCAAAGGATTGGAAATCTTAGGAGTTCTCTGCCTTGGAGGATTCTGGATGCTCCTTGACTGGATATATTTAAGGCCGGGATACAGAGTTTTGGTCTCTCAGGGAAAGTGGAGTTGAAACTATAGTCAGCCCTGATTGAATGGTGCGGCGGGTGAGCCAGGCCTTATTTTGCACTCGTGCTTTTATTTTATATCCTTCGGCCTGTATTCCTGAGCCTTGTTCTATTGTCCAGCTTGTGTCCATATGTTTGTCAGACAGAGCTCACCATTTCAGGTTAGGATTCCCAATGGAACAGGGCGATTCCTCTGTTTATTTCCCCATGCTAGTACATGTCTGATGGTGCACGTGCTTTGTGTCTTACAGCCAATCAAAACCACTTCCAGTTGGTTCTGGAACTACGCCATTGGCTATTACCTGCTAGAGTTCCTCCTGTGGATCAGGTCAGTTAAATTCGCCGGCTTGGGGTCCAGGTCAGTGGTCACCGACCCCCCCCCCCCTTGTTGTCAACTCTGGTCCCTGAAGCTTCCTCGATTGCCGTCGGGCCACCATTGGTGGTCCTGCCGACAGCTGCCTGGGCCCATTCTGGGATCCCTCCCTAAACCTCTCCCATTCCTCTTCCTTCAAGACGCTCCTGAAAACTGACCACTTGACCAAGCTATGGCCACCTGCCCAATTACGGCCTCCGGTTTTGTGTCAAGCGCCTTGGGAAGTTCCATTTAGTTAATTATATACATACAAATTGTTATAATAAAGTATCTGGGATTGCTTACCGCATGTGCCATGTAACTGGAAGTTGTTGATCAGACCCAAGGCCAAATGAGATGTGAAAGGGTGATTATAAAGTTTAGAATGGGAGGAGTCCATAGACTCTGTAAATGTCATACCCTGAGCTAAACTAGCTGCACCATCATCGTGTGAATCTCTATAAACAGTGAGTGAGGGACAAGATCATTCAATACTGGCATTGTACCACCCCCTGGTGGAGTCCTACAGTGCTACACCCGGAATAACGTTCCTGAAAATACAACTATGAACTGCAGCTGGTTTGACCAGTACTGAATGGAGACACAACGGACTCATTATCTCACACTCAGCCACATATTCCCAACACACGTACACCCAATACGCAACCCACCACACACTCCCATGTGAGCAGCATGGTAGCACAGTGGTTAGCACTGTTGCTTCACAGCGCCAGGGTCCCAGGTTTGATTCCCACTTGGGTCACTGTGCGGAGTCTGCACGTCCTCCCCGTGTCTGCGTGGGTTTCCCCCGGGTGCTCCGGTTTCCTCCCGCAAGTCCCGAAAGATGTGCTGTCAGGTGAATTGGACATTCTGAATTCTCCCTCTGCGTACCCGAACAGGCGCCGGAATGTGGCGACGAGGGGATCTTCACAGTAACTTCACTGCAGTGTTAATGTAAGCCTACTTGTGACAATAATAAAGATTATTATACACTGACCGAGACACTAACACAGGCTCTCATACATACCACCCACCCCCACACACATACCCCCAGGCCACCTACACACACACACAAACACATCCACACACTCACATGCTTACCCACACCCTGCCGTGAGAGGCAATGTGAGAGGAGGGTTTGATCTCCAGCTGACCATAGACAGACCCTGGCTCCCTCAGTCTTTGTTGTCTTGTTTCCTTTAATGTTGAGTTTTACTCTATCAGATGAAGCTGAGAGCTTGTCCCTGTACACGGACTCCACCCTCAGGGAGCATCTCCAGCACATGGACCCACCCTCAGGGAGCATCTCCAGCCCTGGAGAGAATGGCCAGCACAGGCAGGGATTGATGGGCCCAGAGTCTCACATCAATCTCCACTCATGTACCTCCATGTCCTCCCTCTTATCTCTGTAATCTCCTCCAGCACCACAACCCTCAGAGATCTCTGCATTCCTCAAATTCAGGCCTCAATGATTGCAGATGGGTCTTTAACTCACTGATTGTGGATTCAAGCTTGAGTGATGTAAAATCGTCACTGTAGTTCTTTAGTTAACCTCCTAAGCTTTGACCCTCTGATCTCTTGTGCAGTGTCTTCTTCCCGCGCCTGGTACCCTGGATCAATCGCCTCTTCTATTGGCTGCTTTACTCAGCAAAGGCTGAGCAGGTCAAGCGCAGTGATAAGGCTTTCAACTTTGACTGTCTCTTCAAGCAACATGTGTCGGACTGGGCTCTTCCTATGTAAGCATCACCTTCCCTCACTGTGTACCTGCTAGGGCCGTTCCCATGGAAACACCATCTCCATTTTTTTTGCACTGAGTGCTGAATTTGGTGCATTTGAGTGCTATAGTGAGAGTTTGGTGACCGAGGGAGTATAAGGCTTCATTTTTATCTAAAGTCTAGTCTTTCTTTTATTTAGTTAATTAACTGAAATGTTGCTGTTTGGTTTAGAAGAAGGTGAATTTTCAATCAGCTTTAAACAAAGCTTCTACTTGTCGGCACTTGCAACTGGAGCTTGTTAATTGGTTAATTGGATTAGGCCAGTTTCCAGAGGCTAGATTCACAGTATAAAAGGGATCCCCTACAGTGCAGACTTTGTTTGCACTGAGTGCTGAATTTGGTGCATTTGAGTGCTATAGTGAGAGTTTGGTGACTGAGGGAGTGCTGAATTTGGTGCATTTGAGTGCTATAGTAAGAGTTTGGTGACCGAGGGGGTTAGGTGAGGAGGGAGTAAGGTGCTCCTTTCATTTTGTTTCCTACATTTCCGCAAAGAGTGAGAAGAGAGCCAGGGGTTTACAGAGAGTGCAGCTGACTGGGAGCAGAGTCGGAGGGCGGTGGTCCAGTTGGTCCACAGGGCAGCTATATTCTGTAAGGTAAGAGGGGATGGAGGTTAGGCCAGTTGCATGCCCCTCCTGTAGGATGTGGGTGGTGAGGGATACCACCGGTGTCCCCGCTGACTATACCTGCTGGAAGTGCACCCAACTTCAGCTCCTCAAAGACCGTGTTAGGGAACTGGAGCTGAAGCTGGATGAACTTCGGATCATCCGGGAGGCAGAGGGGGTGATAGAGAAGAGTTACAGGGATGTAACCACACCCAAGGTACAGGACAAGAATAGCTGGGTTACAGTCAGGGGGGAAAAAACAAACAGGCAGAAAGTGCAGGGATCCCTCGTGGCCGTTCCTGTTCAAAACAAGTATACCATTTTCAATGCTGTTGGGGGGGATGACCTACCGGGGGAAGGCCCTAGCGGCCAGGTCTCTGGCACTGAGTCTGGCTCTGGGGCTCAGAAGGGAAGGGGGGAGAATAGAAAAGCAATAGTTGTAGGAGATTCAATGGTTAGGGGAATAGATAGGAGGTTCTGTGGTCGCGAGCGAGACTCCCGGAAGGTATGTTGCCTCCCGGGTGCCAGGGTCAGGGATGTCTCGGATCGTGTCTTCAGGATCCTTAAGGAGGAGGGGGAGCAGCCAGAAGTCGTTGTGCACATTGGTACCAACGACGTAGGTAGGAAAAGGGGTGTGGAGGTAATAAACGAGTTTAGGGAGTTAGGCTGGAAGTTAAAAGCCAGGACAGACAAAGTTGTCATCTCTGGTTTGTTGCCGGTGCCACGTGATAGCGAGGCTAGGAATAGGGAGAGAGTGCAGCTGAACACGTGGCTGCAGGAATGGTGTAGGAGGGAGGGCTTCAGGTATTTGGATAATTGGAGCGCATTCTGGGGAAGGTGGGACCTGTACAAGCAGGACGGGTTGCATCTGAACCAGACGGGCACCAATATCCTGGGAGGGAGGTTTTCTAGTACTCTTCGGGAGGGTTTAAACTAATTTGGCTGGGGAATGGGAACCGGATTTGTAGTCCAGCAACTAAGGTAGCCGATATTCAGGATGCCAAAGCGTGTAATGAGGCAGTGGGGAAGGGAACACTGACAAAGGAGAGTACTTGCAGGCACGGAGATGGGTTGAAGTGTGTATACTTCAACGCAAGAAGCATCAGGAATAAGGTGGGTGAACTTAATGCATGGATCGGTACTTGGGACTACGATGTGGTGGCCATCACGGAAACTTGGATAGAAGAGGGGCAGAAATGGTTGTTGGAGGTCCCTGGTTATAGATGTTTCAATAAGATTAGGGAGGGTGGTAAAAGAGGTGGGGGGTGGCATTGTTAATTAGAGATAGTATAACAGCTGCAGAAAGGCAGTTCGAGGAGTATCAGCCTACTGAGGTAGTATGGGTTGAAGTCAGAAATAGGAAAGGAGCAGTCACCTTGTTAGGAGTTTTCTATAGGCCCCCCAATAGTAGCAGAGATGTGGAGGAACAGATTTTGGAAAGGTGCAGAAGTCACAGGGTAGTAGTTATGGGTGACTTTAACTTCCCAAACATTGAGTGGAAACTCTTTAGATCAAATAGTTTGGATGGGGTGGTGTTTGTGCAGTGTGTCCAGGAAGCTTTTCTAACACAGTATGTAGATTGTCCGACCAGAGGAGGGGCAATATTGGATTTAGTACTTGGTAATGAACCAGGACAAGTGATAGATTTGTTAGTGGGGGAGCATTTTGGAGATAGTGACCACAATTCTGTTGCTTTCACTTTAGTAATGGAGAGAGATAGGTGCGTGCAACAGGGCAAGGTTTACAATTGGGGGAAGGGTAAATACGATGTTGTCAGACAAGAATTGAGGTGCATAAGTTGGGAACATAGGCTGTCAGGGAAGGACACAAGTGAAATGTGGAACCTGTTCAAGGAACAGGTACTACGTGTCCTTGATATGTATGTCCCTGTCAGACAGGGAAGAGATGGTCGAGTGAGGGAAGCATGGTTGACAAGAGAGGTTGAATGTCTTGTTAAGAGGAAAAAGGAGACTTATGTAAGGCTGAGGAAACAAGGTTCAGACAGGGCGTTGGAGGGATACAAGATAGCCAGGAGGGAACTGAAGAAAGGGATTAGGAGAGCTAAGAGAGGGCATGAATAATCTTTGGCGGGTAGGATCCAGGAAAACCTCAAGGCCTTTTACACATATGTGAGAAATATGAGAATGATTAGAGCGAGGGTAGGTCCGATCAAGGACAGTAGCGGGAGATTGTGTATTGAGTCTGAAGAGATAGGAGAGGTCTTTGAACGAGTACTTTTCTTCTGTATTTACAAATGAGAGGGGCCATATTGTTGGAGAGGACAGTGTGAAACAGACTGGTAAGCTCGAGGAAATACTTGTTAGGAAGGAAGATGTGTTGGGCATTTTTAAAAACTTGAGGATAGACAAGTCCCCCGGGCCTGACGGGATATATCCAAGGATTCTATGGGAAGCAAGAGATGAAATTGCAGAGCCGTTGGCAATGATCTTTTCGTCCTCACTGTCAACAGGGGTGGTACCAGGGGATTGGAGAGTGGCGAATGTCGTGCCCCTGTTCAATAAAGGGAATAGGGATAACCCTGGGAATTACAGGCCAGTTAGTCTTACTTCGGTGGTAGGCAAAGTCATGGAAAGGGTACTGAAGCATAGGATTTCTGAGCATCTGGAAAGACACTGCTTGATTAGGGATAGTCAGCACGGATTTGTGAGGGGTAGGTCTTGCCTTACAAGTCTTATTGAATTCTTTGAGGTGGTGACCAAGCATGTGGATGAAGGTAAAGCAGTGGATGTAGTGTACATGGATTTTAGTAAGGCATTTGATAAGGTTCCCCATGGTAGGCTTCTGCAGAAAGTAAGGAGGCATGGGATAGTGGGAAATTTGGCCAGTTGGATAACGAACTGGCTAACCGATAGAAGTCAGAGAGTGGTGGTGGATGGCAAATATTCAGCCTGGATCCCAGTTAACAGTGGCGTACCGCAGGGATCAGTTCTGGGTCCTCTGCTGTTTGTCATTTTCATTAATGACTTGGATGAGGGAGTTGAACGGTGGGTCAGTAAATTTGCAGACGATACGAAGATTGGTGGAGTTGTGGATAGTGAGGAGGGCTGTTGTTGGCTGCAAAGAGACGTAGATAGGATGCAGAGCTGGGCTGAGAAGTGGCAGATGGAGTTTAACCCTGAAAAATGTGAGGTTGTCCATTTTGGAAGGACAAATATGAATGCGGAATACAGGGTTAATGGTAGAGTTCTTGGCAATGTGGAGGAACAGAGAGATCTTGGGGTCTATGTTCATACATCTTTGAAAGTTGCCACTCAAGTGGATAGAGCTGTGAAGAAGGCCTATGGTGTGCTAGCGTTCATTAACAGAGGGATTGAATTTAAGAGCCGTGAGGTGATGATGCAGCTGTACAAAACTTTGGTAAGGCCACATTTGGAGTACTGTGTACAGTTCTGGTCGCCTCATTTTAGGAAGGATGTGGAAGCTTTGGAAAAGGTGCAAAGGAGATTTACCAGGATGTTGCCTGGAATGGAGAGTAGGTCTTATGAGGAAAGGTTGAGGGTGCTAGGCCTTTTCTCATTAGAACGGAGAAGGATGAGGGGCGACTTGATAGAGGTTTATAAGATGATCAGGGGAATAGATAGAGTAGACAGTCAGAGACTTTTCCCCCGGGTGGAACAAACCATTACAAGGGGACATAAATTTAAGGTGAATGGTGGAAGATATAGGGGGGATGTCAGAGGTAGGTTCTTTACCCAGAGAGTAGTGGGGGCATGGAATGCACTGCCTGTGGAAGTAGTTGAGTCGGAAACATTAGGGACCTTCAAGCAGCTATTGGATAGATACATGGATTACGGTAAAATTATATAGTGTAGATTTATTTGTTCTTAAGGGCAGCATGGTAGCATTGTGGATAGCACAATTGCTTCACAGCTCTAGGGTCCCAGGTTCGATTCCGGCTTGGGTCACTGTCTGTGCGGAGTTTGCACATCCTCCCCGTGTCTGCGTGGGTTTCCTCCGGGTGCTCCGATTTACTCCCACTGTCCAAAGATGTGCAGGTTAGGTGGATTGGCCATGATAAATTGCCCTTAGTGTCCAAAATTGCCCTTGGTGTTGGGTGGAGGTGTTGACTTTGGGTAGGGTGCTCTTTCCAAGAGCCAGTGCAGACTCAATGGGCCAAATGGCCTCCTTCTGCACTGTAAATTCAATGATAATCTAGGACAAAGGTTCGGCACAACATCGTGGGCCGAAGGGCCTGTTCTGTGCTGTGTTTTTCTATGTTCTATGTACGCTGTGTCTTCAGGGCCAGGCCTTTGCAAGGACCAACTATGCACACTCTACCTGGGCCAATCTCATGCACCCCACCTTCCCTCCCAGACACTTTTGTTTGATCCTCTCTCCCACCTTCCTTCCCATCCAAATCTTCTCTTCTCATTCTCAGTCCATTTCTCAGCCTACTCCTGAGTGCGCCAATCTCTGCCTCTTCGATCTGACCATTTCTCTCTCTGTCCGAGCCTCCCAGCATTTGGGCACCAGACAAGCAAGCAAGGTTATTACTGAGCAAAGGGGAGGTAAATGGAGTCAAGATGCATCTAATTGGATGGTAGCAAAGGCTCGTGGTACTGAATGGCTTTGTGCTGTTCCTGTGTAAACCCCAAGGACGGGGGGGTTGTGAAATAAGTATCATTGCGAATTGGAAATTCATACCTTTGTGTCAGCTTCGGTACCAGTTCAGACCGTTTCTGTGCACACCAAGTTACAGCCAGGAATGCAGACCCAGGGGAGGGAGTCAGAAATCTGGAATATTTCCCCGCTGATCAGCTTTTGTTGTTTTTCCACAGTAAGCAGACTAGAGCAGCTCTGGAGCAGCTGAAGGATTGGCTGGACAACAATCCTAATGTGCGAGCACATTTTCCTGTCGAGGTTCGGTTTGTTCGTGCAGACGATATTCTGCTCAGCCCCTGTTACAGACAGGACAGCTGCTACATTAACATCATCATGTACAGGTAAGTGGGAGGGTGGGGAGCAGCAGAGAAAAGGGCTAAAGAGGCGGGGTCTGGTAGGCTAAAAGGGGCCTTAGCGTTCCTCAACCAAGGAAGGCCTTAAAAAAAGCAGGATACTGCAGATACTGGAAATCTGAAATGCTGGAAATACCCAGGACAGGCCGTTTAGCACAGGGCTAAATCGCTGGCTTTGAAAGCAGACCCAGGCAGGCCAGCAGCGCGGTTCAATTCCCGTACCAGCCTCCCCGAACAGGCGCAGGAATGTGGCGACTAGGGGCTTTTCACAGTAACTTCATTTGAAGCCTACTTGTGACAATAAGCGATTTTCATTTCATCTGTGGAGCGAGGAACAAGAGTTAATCTTTCAAGGCAGAAACGTTACATTTCTCTCTCTCCAATGATTCGCTTCCACCCGGTACTGTGCGTGTCTCAGAGTCAGCTCCTGGGTGACCGGGAATGAGTAACTCCTGTGTGCAACCGGACAGTTCACATGAGTCTCAGAGTTTGAAAGAGTGAAGTGTTCGTCGAGGACACAGCAATGCTTAGTGGTGCTGACCGGAGGTTCTAGTGTCACGCTGCCTTCGTGTCCTGGGCAAAGCCCTGATCCCCTTTGCCAGTGATGCTGTCAAGTTCTGACTGATGAGATCTTTCCCTCACAGACCCTACGGGAAGGAGGTGCCACGCGAGGGGTACTGGGCAATGTACGAGGAGATCATGAAGAGGAACGGGGGAAGACCACACTGGGCGAAGGTGAGTGCCGACAATTGGCCTTCCCAATAGAAACTAGGCTGTGAGATTTAGTCATCAAGACTGCCATTAACTTTAAAACATATACCCTGAACTGAGGGCACTGTTGCTCAGTTTGCAGATGATACAAAGATTTGTAGAGGGAGAGGTAGTATTGAGGAAGGGGGCGGCGAAGAAGTGGCAGATGAAATACAATGTGGGAAAGTGTGAGTTTATGCACTTTGGAAGGAGAAATGGAGGCATAGACTTTTCTAAATGGGGAAATGCTTAGGAAATCAGAAGCACAAAGGGACTTGGAGTGAGTCCTTGTTCACGATTGTCTTCACGATTGTCTTAAGGTTAACGTGCAGGTTCAGTCGGCAGTTAAGAAGGCAAATGCAATGTTAGCATTCATGTCGAGAGGGCTGGAATACAAGACCGGGGATGTACTTCTGAGGCTGTATAAGGCTCTGGTCAGACCCCATTTGGAGTATTGTGGGCAGTTTTGGGCCCCGTATCTCAGGAAGGATGTGGTAGCCTCGGAAAGGGTCCAGAGGAGGTTCACAAGAATGATCCCTGGAATGAAGAGCTTGTTGTATGAGGAACGATTGAGGACTCTGGGTCTGTACTCGTTGTGAGTTTAGAAGAATGAGGGGGGTCTTATTGAAACTTCCAGGATACTGCGAGGCCTGGATAGAGTGGATGTGGAGAGGATGTTTCCACTTGTAGGAGAAACTAGAACCAGAGGACACAATCTCAGACTTAAAGGTTAGGGTCCTTTAAACAGGGATGAGGAGGAATTTCTTCAGCCAGAGGGTGGTGAATCTGTGGAACTTTGCCGCAGAAGGCTGTGGAGGCCAAATCACTGAGTGTCTTTAAGACAGAGATAGATAGGTTCTTGATTAATAAGGGGATCAGGGGTTATGGGGAGAAGGATGGAGAATGGGGATGAGAAAATATCAGCCATGATTGAATGGCGGAGCAGACCCGATGGGCCGAGTGGCCTAATTCTGCTCCTATGATCTTATGGACTGTTTTTAAACATCCAAAATTCTATCCATCTCTACCTTGGCAAAAGCAATCATCAGCCTTGTGGGGAAACATCATCATAGCTGTTAAACCCTCTAAGAATTGAATACTTTTCAGTGAGATTACTTCTCATTCTTCTGAGCTGGGGATTATACGCCACGTTTCCCATCAGTCCAGGTTCCTAATTGTAGAAGGAACTATAGTTGTCGGATTAGTTGCCTTAATACCCTGTATTCCTTCTTAACTGGCTGCTTGACTATATTTCATGGCAATGGGCACTTGGCAAAGCATGATGGATATATTAGCTTTATTTCAGTCAAGAAGTTCTGCATGTAATAGGCAGAAGGTCAGACTATGTAAACAAGTGCACAGCTGCACATTTTGCTGAGTAGACAATTATTATTGTTCTTAAGCTGGGAATTCAAGGCCTGTTGTTTAACGCTGCTCGCTTTTCTGTGTCGGGGCTTATCAAAGGAATGCCTTGTTTTTTCTAAATATTGCTTATTAAACCATATAAATTACTATACTCTTGTAAGGTGGGGACAATTAGAAGAACGGTGGTCACTCTAACTCCCGCCACAAACTCGTGTTATAATAAAAGACCTTTGCAAAACCTCAAGGTTTTGGCTAGTTTTTTCCACAACACTAATTCTCCTCCTCTCTTTTAACCATCCAGGCACATAGCCTTCTCCGGCAGGACTTTGAGAAGATATACCCAGCATTCCAGAAGTTCTGCTCCATCCGTGAGGAGCTGGATCCTTCCGGAATGTTCCTCAACAATTACCTGGAAAAGACCTTTTTCTGAGTGTGATTTTTCACTTGCTTCTCCAACAGTGAACAAGGTTGTTGTTGTTGAACTTGTCCATACGGTTCCTGGTGTTCTGTCTCTCTGTGTGTACGTTCCAATAGGTGGCCAGGAAGTGTGTGTGACAAGCCACTTGTCAAGAAGCACCACACAAGACTGTGTTTTCCACTAATTGCGCACTGAAAACAGCACTGAGGGCACCAGAGTGACAGTACCAATTCCTCTTCAAAGCCATTTATATAAACCACAATCCCTGGCTCCCCTTTTACACAGTGCTCAACAATAAATGGTGTTTTTCTTTCAATGAGTGGCTGACTGAATATCTACATTCACAGATACATCGAGATGGCAGCCTGGGGCAAAGCAGGGGATTGAGTTTGAGTGGGCAGATGTTTAAAAAGGTGCATCATCATCACCACCACCGTCTCAAAGGCAATGTGGGATGGCCAGTAAGTGATGGCCTTGTTAGGGATGTTCACGTCCATGAGGAATGCAGTGAGGCTGCTGTGAATGAGCAAGTGGTGTTCACGTCCATGAGGAACATGTCCATGTACCGGTCAGACAGGGAGGAAGGTGCCGAGCGAGGGAACCGTGGTTTACCAAGGAAGTGGAATCTCTTGTTAAGAGGAAGAAGGGGGCCTATGTGAAGATGAAGTGTGAAGTTTCGGTTGGGGCGATGGATAGTTACAAGGTAGCGAGGAAGGATCTAAAGAGAGAGCTAAGACGAGCAAGGAGGGGACATGAGAAGTATTTGGCAGGAAGGATCAAGGAAAACCCAAAAGCTTTCTATAGGTATGTCAGGAATAAGAGAATGACTAGGGAAAGAGTAGGACCAGTCAAGGACAGGGATGGGAAATTGTGTGTGGAGTCTGAAGAGATAGGCGAGATACTAAATGAATATTTTTCGTCAGTATTCACTCAGGAAAAAGATAATGTTGTGGAGGAGAATGCTGAGACCCAGGCTAATAGAATAGATGGCATTGAAGTACGTAGGGAAGAGGTGTTGGCAATTCTGGACAGGCTGAAAATAGATAAGTCCCCGGGACCTGATGGGATTTATCCTAGGATTCTCTGGGAGGCCAGGGAAGAGATTGCTGGACCTTTGGCTTTAATTTTTATGTCATCATTGGCTACAGGAATAGTGCCAGAGGACTGGAGGACAGCAAATGTGGTCCCTTTGTTCAAAAAGGGGAGCAGAGACAACCCCGGCAACTATAGACCGGTGAGCCTCACGTCTGTAGTGGGTAAAGTCTTGGAGGGGATTATAAGAGACAAGATTTATAATCATCTAGATAGGAATAATATGATCAGGGATAGTCAGCATGGCTTTGTGAAGGGTAGGTCATGCCTCACAAACCTTATTGAGTTCTTTGAGAAGGTGACTGAACAGGTAAACGAGGGTAGAGCAGTTGATGTGGTGTATATGGATTTCAGCAAAGCGTTTGATAAGGTTCCCCACGGTAGGCTATTGCAAAAAATACGGAGGCTGGGGATTGAGGGTGATTTAGAGATGTGGATCAGAAATTGGCTAGCTGAAAGAAGACAGAGGGTGGTGGTTGATGGGAAATGTTCAGAATGGAGTACAGTCACAAGTGGAGTACCACAAGGATCTGTTCTGGGGCCGTTGCTGTTTGTCATTTTTATCAATGACCTAGAGGAAGGCGCAGAAGGATGGGTGAGTAAATTTGCAGACGATACTAAAGTCGGTGGTGTTGTCGATAGTGTGGAAGGATGTAGCAGGTTACAGAGGGATATAGATAAGCTGCAGAGCTGGGCTGAGAGGTGGCAAATGGAGTTTAATGTAGAGAAGTGTGAGGTGATTCACTTTGGAAGGAATAACAGGAATGCGGAATATTTGGCTAATGGTAAAGTTCTTGAAAGTGTGGATGAGCAGAGGGATCTAGGTGTCCATGTACATAGATCCCTGAAAGTTGCCACCCAGGTTGATAGGGTTGTGACGAAGGCCTATGGAGTGTTGGCCTTTATTGGTAGAGGGATTGAGTTCCGGAGTCGGGAGGTCATGTTGCAGCTGTACAGAACTCTGGTACGGCCGCATTTGGAGTATTGCGTACAGTTCTGGTCACCGCATTATAGGAAGGACGTGGAGGCTTTGGAGCGGGTGCAGAGGAGATTTACCAGGATGTTGCCTGGTATGGAGGGAAAATCTAATGAGGAAAGGCTGATGGACTTGAGGTTGTTTTCGTTGGAGAGAAGAAGGTTAAGAGGAGACTTAATAGAGGCATACAAAATGATCAGGGGGTTGGATAGGGTGCACAGTGAGAGCCTTCTCCCGCGGATGGATATGGCTGGCACGAGGGGACATAACTTTAAACTGAGGGGTAATAGATATAGGACAGAGGTCAGAGGTAGGTTCTTTACGCAAAGAGTAGTGAGGCCGTGGAATGCCCTACCTGCTACAGTAGTGAACTCGCCAACATTGAGGGCATTTAAAAGTTTATTGGATAAACATATGGATGATAATGGCATAGTGTAGGTTAGATGGCTTTTGTTTCGGTGCAACATCGTGGGCCGAAGGGCCTGTACTGCGCTGTATTGTTCTATGTTCTATGAATGCAGTGAGGCTGCTGTGAATGAGCAAGTAGATGAGCTGCAAACTCACCATCCGTTATTACAAATATACGGATCCTTTATTTGACCATAAGTTTTAAGAATCACAGTGAGAGTCAGATTGCTGGAGCAATAGCAACAGCAAGGAGAAAGCAAGTTCAAGAAAAAAACTTCCTCCACTGTCTCAATAAAAACCGTTTATAAATGAGCTGTTTCATGGAGCTGGCTTTGACAATAAAACCCTGTATTTCCATGGTGGATTGATGCTATCACAGTCCTTATACTGAGTCAGGGAGACATTAGAAAAAGGCTCTAACCAGATTGAACTAGAGCAACATTGATCAGGGGTGCAGACCACAGGAACTGACCAATGGGCAGGGTGACCACAGGCACTGGCCAGGCGCAAGCTGACCGACCATCAGCATCCACAGAAACTTTGGTCAGCTCAATTCCCCATAACAAGCATCAGAGTGACCCGAATCGCCCGCGCTCAGCGCCCTCGGGCTGCACCTGTGCTCAGCCCCCCCCAACCCCGGGCCCCGCCCATACTTAGCACCCCCGGGCCCCGGCCACACTCAGCACCCCCGGGCCCCGCCCACACTCAGCACCCCCGGGCCCCGCCCACACTCAGCACCCCCAGGCCCCGGCCACACACAGCACCCCCGGGCCCCGCCCACACAGCACCCCCGGGCCCCGCCCACACAGCACCCCCGGGCCCCGCCCACACTCAGCACCCCCGGGCCCCGGCCACACACAGCACCCCCGGGCCCCGCCCACACAGCACCCCCGGGCCCCGCCCACACACAGCACCCCCGGGCCCCGCCCACACTCAGCACCCCCAGGCCCCGGCCACACTCAGCACCCCCGGGTGCCGCCCTGGTCAGTGTCCTTGAGACTGGAGCAATTGCTCCGGCTGCGTCCTGAGCAGGTGCACTTGTTTTTCGGAATGGTAGAAGTATTGTCCTTGTCGATAAGACATCTCCTGGGTGCTGAACCACTGCTGCTCCTTGAACTCAGGGAAGAAGAAGGAAATTTCCTTTGCTGCAGATTCTGGCGAGTCTGAGAGGTGAAAAATGAAGCAACAATCAGAACACAACTGAGATGGGGGACATTTCAAAACTTTCCGATCTGACAGCGGAGAGAATGACCACGGGGTGGGATCGGGGTTAGAGAGCGCTCAGGGAACCTGTTCAACCTCTGCTTACTCACCGATCCCTGTTCAATGTGTTTAGATTCATAGCAGCCATTCAGCCCATTCTCCAGAGACTGTTTCTTTGAAAGAACGATCCAACTAACCCCATTCACCCAGCTCTGTCCCCATGGCCCTGTGCACTTTATCATACATCAGTGAAGCTAGCAGTTCAAACCAAGATTATTTCAGGATGGAGTGTGCAGCCTGTTAGCAAACACACAGCCAGCGTGTAGCACGGTCAGTGTGTCTTGAATAAGTGCGTTCCAAACCAGTTAATAAAACCAACCGGGAACAGGGAGGGAGTGAAACCAGGCGCGGATTCACCAAGTTTCCTCCCTGCATTAATATGCTGACCGTGTTTGATAAGCGTCACCGGAGACCAGCCGCAAGACCAGAGACCGGATGGGAGCCGACATGTGGGACATTCAGCTTGCTTGCTCTCAGCTTTTGCTGCAGTTGCCAGTATTGTCAGAGTAACTGAGTGACGGCATGAGGGAGTCGGGTTGGGATAGACAACTTTGCAATGCTGACGCAAATCATGGATTCAATTGGAAAGCAGCAGACGGTTTATGATCCAGAATCATACGCTAGTTACAGAACAAGCGGACACCAGTCAGCACATTGCGCCTACTCTCTGAAGGATGAATTCACCTCGTGCCACTCCCCAGCCTTCTCCCCTGAACCCTGCACAGTCTTCCTTCCAGATCAGAATCCAATTCCCTTTCTCTGTAACTGTCATCTTCTCCTTAATCAATAATGCCACATCTCCCTTTCCTGAACATCTTGCATCGAGGAATACTCAATAGTCCTGCCCTTTGAGCCAGGTCTCTGTTACAGCCACAACATCATACGATGCAATCTGCACCAGTCACCAGTGGTATTTACCACACTTCTCACATTCCCCACGTGTACAGGAATCCTGATTTAGACTTTGTTACTTTCCCTCCACCTATTAGCTTCTTATTCCAATGTAATGCTGCCTGGCTCTACCTGTATTGTGTGAAGCTTGGTGTTCCTCTCGGAGATATTATTCTGGTTCCCACATCCTCCACCAGCACTGGGAAAAATCTCCCCACAAGGAAATCGCTCCTGGCTCTCTATGTACAACCCGTCCGGCTTGTACAAGTGCCATTTCTCCCAGAGCTGCTTCCAATATCCCAGAAATCTAAAGGCCTCCCCTCCTGCACCAACTCTCCAGCCAAGCATACATGTGCTTTATCCTCCTGTTTTATATGTAGATACAAATTTGGAGGAGGCCACTCGGCCCCTCGAGCCTGCTCCACCATTCAATAATATCATGGCTGATCCGATCGGAACCTCAACCGCACATTCCGGCTGACCCCCGATAACCTCTGCTGCTGACCCCCGATAACCTTTCTCCTGCCAACCCCCGATAACCTCTCTCCTGTCGAACCCCGATAACCTTTCTCCTGCCGACCCCTCGATAACCTTTCTCCTGCCGCCCCCGATTACACCTCTGCTGCCGACCCCCGATAACCTTTCTCCTGCCGACCCCCGATAACCTTTCTCCTGCCGACCCCCGATAACCTTTCTCCTGCCGACCCCCGATAACCTTTCTCCTGCCGACCCCCGATAACCTTTCTCCTGCCGACCCCCGATAACCTTTCTCCTGCCGACCCCCGATAACCTTTCTCCTGCCGACCCCCGATAACCTTTCTCCTGCCGACCCCCGATAACCTTTCTCCTGCCGACCCCCGATAACCTTTCTCCTGCCGACCCCCGATAACCTTTCTCCTGCCGACCCCCGATAACCTTTCTCCTGCCGACCCCCGATAACCTTTCTCCTGCCGACCCCCGATAACCTTTCTCCTGCCGACCCCTTGATAACCTTTCTCCTGCCGACCCCCGATAACCTTTCTCCTGCCGACCCCCGATAACCTTTCTCCTGCCGACCCCCGATAACCTTTCTCCTGCCGACCCCCGATAACCTTTCTCCTGCCGACCCCCGATAACCTTTCTCCTGCCGACCCCCGATAACCTTTCTCCTGCCGACCCCCGATAACCTTTCTCCTGCCGACCCCCGATAACCTTTCTCCTGCCGACCCCCGATAACCTTTCTCCTGCCGACCCCCGATAACCTTTCTCCTGCCGACCCCCGATAACCTTTCTCCTGCCGACCCCCGATAACCTTTCTCCTGCCGACCCCCGATAACCTTTCTCCTGCCGACCCCCGATAACCTTTCTCCTGCCGACCCCCGATAACCTTTCTCCTGCCGACCCCCGATAACCTTTCTCCTGCCGACCCCCGATAACCTTTCTCCTGCCGACCCCCGATAACCTTTCTCCTGCCGACCCCCGATAACCTTTCTCCTGCCGACCCCCGATAACCTTTCTCCTGTCGACCCCCAATAACATTTCACCCTCTTGTGAATCAAGAATCTCTCTCGCTCTGCCTTAAAAATATTCACAGATTCTGCTTCGACTGCCTTTTGAGGAAGAGCGTTCCGGAGACTGAAGACCCTCTGAAATGTTTTTCCCTCATCTCCACCTTGAATGAGCAACCCCTTAATTTTGAAACAGTGACCCCAAATTCTAGGTTCTCCCACAAGAGGAAACATCCTCTGTACATCCCTCCCTGTCAATACCCCTCAGGACCTTACATGTTTCAACTGAGTCGCCTCTCACTCTTACTCCAGTCGATACAAACCTAACCTCTCCAACCTTTCCTCATAAGATAACCCGCTCATTCCTGGTATTAGTCTAGTGAACCTTCACTCAACTGGTTCTAACACATTTACATCTTTCCTTCAATAAGGAGCCAACACTGTACACAATACTCCAAATGTGTTCTCACCAATGTCCTGTACAAATGAATCATAACCTCCCGACTTTTGTAATCAATTCCCCCTCCCAGTAAACAGTAACATTCTATTAACTTTCCTAATTATTTGCGGAGTCTTTATATCTATACTCATTTGCCAGTGGCACTGGGGGTAATCTATAGAGATTACTAATTCTGAGGTCTGGTTTACTAATTTCCTACCTGACTCCCTAAATGCTGACTGCAGCACCACATCCTTCTTTCTACCCATGTTGTTGGTGGCAATGTGGAGCATGGCGGCTGGCTGCTCATTCCTCCCGCTCAGGGCACTCAGTGACACCAAGGAGGCAACGTAGCAGCCTAGAGTCACCCATGGCGCCATTAACTGTTGAATCACCATCGCCCTTCCAGCTGCCTTCTTCAACTGTACTGCTGAGCACCCTCCTCTTCCCCTGCCCGTATAGCTGAGGCAGCCGTGGTCTTGGCTGTGCAGCCCCCCCCCCCCGCCCCCACCACGTCCGTACAGCTGAGGCAGCGGTGGCGCCGTGGTCTTGGTTCCGGCTGCACTCCCCTCATAAACCATCATCTTCAGCAGACTTCAGAAAGGATTGCTGATTGGAGAGAGAGCTGCACTCAAGAGGAATCCAGCACCATCTGCCTGCTCCTTTTTTAAATTTTCTGGTGGTCACCCGTTTCCCCCTCCCTGCACCCTCGTCAGCTGAGGATTGACTACATCTGTTAAGAGGCTATCCACAAACTGCAGAAGCTCCTGGCCTGCACAGCAGTAACAGCAGCTGCTGCTCCAGTTCTGAACCCTGGAGCTCAAGCTGTAGTGAGTGACAACACTTCCTGTGCAGCAAGTCCCCACACAGCAACAGTGGGGCCAGCCCAAGCCTTATTACTGCTACTAATGAAGGGCAATAATAAGGGCAGGTAGACGTTGAAGATAAACATTCATTTTGTTTGGGCTTCAGAGGTCGAGGAAGAATGTTACCTGGCCTTCCAGTGATCGCTCACTGAAGCCCTGTTTGAAGGGAGCCCGGGACCTGGGATCCTCACCTGAGCCATGTGTGGTGTTCCTGGTATCCGTGAGCCCATAGTTGCCACGGATGGATTCCGGGGCGGAGTAGCGAGCTCGGAACACCCTGGTGGGCCCCATCAGCTGCCGCCAACGCAAGATTGCATCGTCCTGAGCCAGGATGTACGCTCTCAAGGGACCACTGCCAAACAGAAGAGAAACGAACAGCAAGGTGAAAGGCAGGGCAACTCTACCAACATCCAGGCAAAGGCGGCACTGCCAATGCCAGACTTTGCAATACCACCATCAGAAATCTGGACTGTGGATTGTAGTGCCTGCAAAACATACCTGGTCATGAACTCCACCACTCGCTGATAGAAGAATCTACCTACAAATATAAACATTAGGAAAAAACGGAAAAGAAAATTATCCAATCAACAAGTATTGTCCATTCTACTAAACAGGGACTTTAACTTCTCACTTTAAATAAGGCACTTCTGACAGTACAGCACTCCGTCAATACTGCCCCCTCTGACAGTGTGGCCCTCCCTCAGTACTGACCCTCTGACAGTGCAGCACTCCCTCAGTACTGACCCTCTGACAGTGCGGCACTCCCTCAGTACTGACCCTCTGACAGTGCAGCACTCCCTCAGTACTGACCCTCTGACAGTGCGGCACTCCCTCAGTACTGACCCTCTGACAGTGCAGCACTGCCTCAGTGCTGACCCTGTGACAGTGCGGCACTCCCTCAGTACTGACCCTCAAGACAGTGCAGCACTCCCTCAGTACTGACCCTCTGACAGTGCAGCACTCCCTCAGTACTGACCCTCTGACAGTGCGGCACTCCCTCAGTACTGACCCCTCTGACAATGCAGCATTACCTCAGTGCTGACCCTCTTGAGAGTGCGAAACTCGCTTAATACTGCCCCCTCTGACAGTGCAGCACTCCCTCAATACTGCCTCCTCTGACAGTGCAGCACTCCCTCAATACTGCCCCCGCTGACAGTGCTGCACTCCCACAATACATGTGGGAGGAAACCAGAGCACCCAGAGGAAACCCACGCAGACACGGGGAAAACGTGCAGTCTCCACACAGACAGCGTGCGTGGGTTTCCTCCGGGTACTCCGGTTTCCTCCCACAAGTCCCAAACGACGTGCTTGGTAGGTGAATTGGACATTCTGAATTCTCCCTCTGTGTACCCGAACAGGCGCCGGAATGTGGCGACTTGGGGATTTTCACAGTAACTTCATCGCAGTGTTAATGTAAGCCTACTTGTGACAATAAAGATTATTATCATTACTGAGGGAGCACTGTAGTGATGGAGAATCAGTACTGAGGGAGTGCTGCACTGTCAGAGGGTCAGTACTGAGGGAGTGCTGCACTGTCAGAGGGTCAGTACTGAGGGAGTGCTGCACTGTCAGAGGGTCAGTACTGAGGGAGTGCTGCACTGTCAGAGGGTCAGTACTGAGGGAGTGCTGCACTGTCAGATGGTCAGTACTGAGAGAGCGCCGCACTGTCAGAGGGTCAGTACTGAGGGAGTGCTGCACTGTCAGATGGTCAGTACTGAGGGAGCGCCGCACTGTCAGAGGGTCAGTACTGAGGGAGTGCCGCACTGTCAGAGGGTCAGTACTGAGGGAGTGCCGCACTGTCAGAGGGTCAGTACTGAGGGAGTGCTGCACTGTCAGAGGGTCAGTACTGAGGGAGGGCTGCACTGTCAGAGGGTCAGTACTGAGGGAGTGCTGCACTGTCAGAGGGTCAGTACTGAGGGAGTGCTGCACTGTCAGAGGATCAGTACTGAGGGAGTGCTGCACTGTCAGAGGGTCAGTACTGAGGGAGTGCAGCACTGTCAGAGGGTCAGTACTGAGGGAGTGCTGCACTGTCAGACGGTCAGTACTGAGGGAGTGATGCACTGTCAGAGGGTCAGTACTGAGGGAGTGCTGCACTGCCAGAGGGAGTGCTGCACAGTCAGAGGGTCAGTATTGAGGGAGCACCGCACTGTCTGAGGGTCAGTACTGAGGGAGTGCTGCATTGTCACAGGGTCAGTACTGAGGAAATGCTGCACTGTCAGAGGCTCAGTACTGAGGGAGTGCTGCACTGTCAGTACTGCCTCTCCATCAGTACAGTGCTCCCTCAGTATTGCCCCTCCATCAGTTCAGTGCTCCCTCAGTACTGCCCCTCCATCAGTACAGTGCTCCCTCAGTACTGGCCCTCCATCAGTACAGTGCTCCCGGAGTACTGCCCTCCAGCAGTACAGTGCTCCCTCAGTACTGCCTCTCCATCAGTACAGTGCTCCCTCAGTACTGCCCCTCCATCAGTACTGTGCTCCCTCAGTACTGCCTCTCCATCAGTACAGTGCTCCCTCAGTACTGCCCCTCCATCAGTACAGCGCTCCCTCAGTACTGCCCTCCAGCAGCACAGTGCTCGCTCAGTACTGCCCTCCAGCAGTACAGTGCTCGCTCAGTACTGTCCCTCCATCAGTACAGTGCTCCCTCAGTACTGCCCCTCCATCAGTACAGTGCTCCCTCAGTACTGCCCTCCAGCAGTACAGTGCTCCCTCAGTACTGCCCCTCCATCAGTACTGTGCTTGCTCAGTACTGCCCCTCCATCAGTACAGTGCTCCCTCAGTACTGCCCTCCAGCAGTACAGTGCTCGCTCAGTACTGCCCTCCAGCAGTACAGTGCTCCCTCAGTACTGCCCCTCCATCAGTACAGTGCTCCCTCAGTACTGCCCTCCAGCAGTACAGTGCTCGCTCAGTACTGCCCTCCAGCAGTACAGTGCTCGCTCAGTACTATCTCGCAGACACTGTGGTGCTCCCTCTGTACTGCCCTCCAGCAGTACAGTGCTCGCTCAGTACTGCCCTCCAGCAGTACAGTGCTCCCTCAGTACTGCCCCTCCAGCAGTACAGTGCTCGCTCAGTACTATCTCGCAGACACTGTGGTGCTCCCTCTGTACTGCCCTCCAGCAGTACAGTGCTCGCTCAGTACTATCTCGCAGACACTGTGGTGCTCCCTCTGTACTGCCCCCTCAGATAGTGAAGCATTTCCTCATCGCAACCCACCGACAGGTTGATCCTTTGTAACTTCAATTCAACTAAAGCCACCCAAGTTTCAGGTACTGACCTTTATAGAATCTAACCATCTCGTCCTGACATTCAACAGCATTTCCATCGCTGAATCCCCCACTTTATATCCTGGGGGTTACCACTGACCAAACACTGAACTAGTCCAGCCGTTCAAAAGCAGCTCAGAGGCTGAAAATTCTGCGGTGAATACCTGACCTCCTGACTCTCCAAAGACTGTCCCGCCATCGGTACGGCACGAGTCAGGGGTGCGATGGAATGCTCGGCCTTTTCCCGGAGCTCAGCTCCAACAACACTCAAACAGCTGCTTGGTTGTGCTGAACTTGAGTTTTGCTGGGGGGAAAAAAAGATACATGTCGCTGAAGCTTTTGTTTTGCACTCATTGAGACAAGAATGTCGAATTTCAAAGCACCAATTCATGCTGTGTAAGAAAATGCTGAATGTTTCGCAAATGACACTGACATAGAGGGGACACTAGTTGCTTGCCGCATTCTCCAAAGTAATGCCTCGATCTATTAGAGTCCACTTGCAAACCAATCAGCACCCTTTTTTCCTGCCCTGCAAATTGCTGCTGCCTCTGAATTTTGGCATCTTTCCTGAGGAGTACAAGACAAAAAGCTTCAACAGTATTGTCTCTTTATCAGCAACACTGAAGTCCCTCGACACCATCTGGAATAATGCAGCCCACTTGATTGACACCCCATCCCCCCACCTTCAACACTCGCTGCTTCCATCACTGACACAGAGTGGTAGTAGCGTACACCATATACAGGATGCCCTGCAGCAACAAGGATCCTTCATCAGATTTCCCAAGTTGTATTCAAGAAAATTGACATTGTGTTCCCAGTCCAATCACGGCGGTGATGTCGCTGACCCTGGTTCTGGGGAATGAGGTGGAAGAAATGGATCAAGTGCCAGAATGGGAAGAGTGATCATAAGGTTTAAAAAGATAAAAAGAAAATCAGAGAAAAAAAAGTTATTGATTGGGTGAAGGCGAACTTTAACGGGGAGCAATAGATCTGGCCCAGGTAAATTGGTATCGAGGATTGCTGGTAAAACTAGAACGGTCGTTCTTTGAAGAGAAGATAGTTTGGTCACATTAGAGGCAGATTCTGACGAGTGGGGGAAAGTTTGGACAAACAAAGGCAGAATCCAGTGGCTGATGAAAGACATGACAAGGAAGACGAAGCGGAAAAAGGAGACGCGTGACAGATGTCGGGTTGACAATATAAACGAGAACTCGGCTGACCATCAGAAGGGAAGTGAGAAAAGAAGCAAAAAGAGAGTGTGAGAAGAGACATAAAAAGGAATCCAAAAAGTCTTCTCTAGGCAAATAAATGGTAAAATATTGCTAAAAGGAGGAATAGGTCCGAATGGGGGGCAGAAGGAGGACTTACACTTGGAGAAAAAGGGCATGTGAGGTCCTAAGTGACCACTTTACATCAGTTTTTAATCAAGGAAGATGTTGTCCAATTCATAGTGAGAGAGGAGGTGGCGGAGACGTAGGATGAGCTAAAAATAGGTAAAGAGGAGATATTAGAAAGGCTGACTGTCGTGAAAAAGTTGCAAAGTCACCAGAACCGGATCAGATTAATCGAAGGATACTTAGGGAAGTAAGGGCTGAAACTGCAGAGGCAATGGTCAAAACCTCGTCCTCCTTCGGTATGGAGATGGTGCCAGAGACTGGCCAGAAACTCGAGGCCAGTCGGTGATGGCGGAAAAACTTTTCGAAACAATAATTTTGGATAAAGTCAATAGTCGCTTGGACAACTGTTAAGGAAAGCTAGCATGGGTTTCAGAGAAAACTGTGTTCCACTATTTTCACATGAATTTTCTGATGAGAAAACAGAGCTTTGATGAGGGTATCACAGTTGATGAAGTTTATATGGACTTCCAAAATGTGTTTGATAAAGTGCCACATAACAGCCTGTAAAGTTGAAACCCATGGGATAAATGGCATAGTGGCAGCGTGGATAGGAAGTTGCTGACCCACAGCAAGCAGTGGTGAATAGGGTTTGATTCGGACTGGAGAAAGGTGTGGGTTTCCCAGGGTCGATATTGAGGCCACTGTGCATCTTGATCGAGATTAATACCTAGACTTGCCTGGGCAGGGCACAATTTCAACATTTGCAGAGGACATTGAATGTGAAAGTATTGTGAACTGTGAAGAGAGTAGTGATGAACTTGAAGAGGACACAGGCAAGTTGGTGGAACGGGCAGGCACTTATTGAAAGTTATTGCTGAGAAATGTGATGGATTCTGGTGAGAAGAATGAGAGGCAATAAAAAGGATACCATTCTTGCAGGAGCAGAGAGACCCAGGAGTATATAGAACATTACAGCGCAGTACAGGCCCTTCGGCCCTCGATGTTGCGCCGACCTGTGAAACCACTCTAAAGCCCATCTACACTATTCCCTTATCGTCCATATGTCTATCCAATGACCATTTGAATGCCCTTAGTGGTGGCATCCCCTGCTGTTGCAGGCAGGGCATTCCACGCCCTTACTACTCTCTGAGTAAAGAACCTACCTCTGACATCTGTCTTATCGCCCCTCAATTTAAAGCTATGTCCCCTCATGCTAGACATCACCATCTGAGGAAAAAGGCTCTCACTGTCCACCCTATCCAATCCTCTGATCATCTTGTATGCCTCAATTAAGTCACCTCTTAACCTTCTTCTCTCTAACGAAAACAGCCTCAAGTATCTCAGCCTTTCCTCCATAAGATCTTCCCCCCCATACCAGGCAACATTCTGGTAAATCTCCTCTGCTACCTTTCCAATGCTTCCAACATCCTTCCTATAATGCGGCGACCAGAATTGCACGCAATACTCCAAATGCGGCCGCACCAGAGTTTTGTACAGAGGCAACATGACCTCATGGCTCCGAAACTCAATCCCTCTACCAATAAAAGCTAACACACCGTACGCCTTCTTAACAACCCTCTCAACCTGGGTGGCAACTTTCAGGGATCTATGTACATGGGCACCGAGATCTCTCTGCTCATCCACACTGCCAGGAATCTTACCATTAGCCCAGTACTCTGTCTTCCTGTTATTCCTTCCAAAATGAATCACCTCACACTTTTCTGCATTAAACTCCATTTGCCACCTCTCAGCCCAGTGCTGCAGCTTATCTATGCCCCTCTAGAAACTTGTAACATCCTTCCGCACTGTCCACAACTCCACCGACTTTAGTGTCATCTGCAAATTTACTCACCCATCCTTCTACGCCCTCCTCCAGGTCATTTATAAAAATGAGAAATAGCAGTGGACCCAAAACAGATCCTTGTGGTACACCATTAGTAACTGGACTCCAGTCGGAATATTTCCCATCAACCACCACCCGTTGTCTTCTTCCAGCTAGCCAATTTCTGATCCAAACTGCTAAATCACCCTGAATCCCATGCCTCCGTATTTTCTGCAGTAGCCTACTGTGGGGAACCTTATCAAACGCTTTACTGAAATTCATATACACCACATCAACTGCTTTACCCTCATCAATCTGTTTGGTCACCTTCTCAAAGAACTCTGTAAGGTTCGTGAGGCACAACCTACCCTTCACAAAACCGCGTTGACTATCTCTAATCAAATTATTCCTTTCCAGATGATTATACATCCTATCTCTTATAAACATTTCCAAGATTTTGACCACAACAGAAGTAAGGCTCACTGGTCTATAGTTACCGGGGTTGTCTCTACTCCCCTTCTTGAACAAGGGGACAACATTTGCTATCCTCCAGTCTTCTGGCACTATTCCTGTAGACAAAGATGACTTAAAGATCAAAGCCAAAGGCTCAGCAATCTCCTCCCCAGCTTCCCAGAGAATCCTAGGATAAATCCCATCCGTCCCAGGGGGCTTATCTAGTTTCACACTTTCCAGAATTGCTAACACCTCCTCCTTATGAACCTCAAGCCCTTCTAGTCTAGTAGCCTGAATCTCAGTATTCTCCTCGACAACATTGTCTTTTTCCTGTGTGAATACTGACGAAAAATATTCATTTAGCACCTCTCCTGTCTCCTCAGACTCCAAGCACAACTTCCCACTACTGAACTTGAATGGCCCTACTTTTACCCTAGTCATTCGTTTATTCCTGACATATCTATAGAAAGCTTTAGAGTTTTCCTTGATCCGACCTGCCAATGGCTTCTCATGTCCCCTCCTGGCTCTTCTTAGCTGTCTCTTTAGGTCCTTCCTAGCTAACTTGTAACTCTCGAGCGCCCTAACTGAACCTTCATGTCTCATCTTTACATAAGCCTCCTTCTTCCTCTTGACAAGTGTTTCGACTGCTTTAGTAAACCACGGTTCCCTTGCTCGACCACTTCCTCCCTGCCTGACAGATACACACTTATCAAGGACACACAGTAGCTGTTCCTTGAACAAGCTCCACATTTCCATTGTGCCCATCCCCTGCAGTTTTCCTCTCCATCCGATGCATCCTAAGTCTTGTCTCATTGCATCATAATTGCCTTTCCCCCAGATATAACTCTTGCCCTGTGGTATATACCTATCCCTTTCCATCACTAAAGTAAACGTAATGGAATTGTGGTCACGATCACCAAAGTGCTCACCTACCTCCAAATATAACACCTGTTCTGGTTCATTACCCAGTACCAAATCCAATATGGCCTTGCCTCTCGTTGGCCTATCTACATACTGTGTCAGGAAACCCTCCTGCACACATTGGACAAAAACAGACCCATCTAAAGTACTCCAATTATAGCGTTTCCAGTCAATATTTGGAAAGTTAAAGTCCCCCATAACAACTACCCTGTTGCTTTCGCTCCTATCCAGAATCATCTTTGCAATCCTTTCCTCTACATCTCTGGAACATTTCGGCGGCCTATAGAAAACCCCTAACAGGGTGACCTCTCTTTTCCTGTTTCTAACCTCAGCCCATACTACCTCAGTAGACGAGTCCTCATCAATGCCCTTTCTGCCACCGTAATACTGTCCTTGACTAACAACGCCACCCCTCCCCCTCTTTTACCACCTTTCCTGAGCTTACTGAAATATCTAAACCCCGGCACCTGCAACAACCATTCCTGTCCCTGCTCTATCCATGCCTCCGAAATGGCCACAACATCGAAGTCCCAGGTACCAACCCATGCCGCAAGTTCACCCACCTTATTCCGGATGCTCCTGGCATTGAAGAAGACACACTTTAAACCACCTTCCTGCCTACCGGTACACTCCTGCAACTTTGAAATCTAACTCATGACCTCACTACTCTCACTCTCCTGTATACTGGAGCTACAATTCAGGTTTCCAAGCCCCTGCTGAACTGGTTTAAACCCTCCCGAAGAGCATTGGCAAATTTCCCCCCCAGGATATTGGTACCGCTCTGGTCCAGGTGTAGACCATCCCGTTTGTAGAGGTCCCACTGACCCCAGAATGAGCCCCAATTATCCAGAAATCTGCAACCCTCCCTCCTGCACCATCCTTGTAGCCACAGTGCTACCCATCCAAAGCATATCGGACATGGGACTTTATAAAAAGGGATAGAGTGCAAAGCAAGGACACTGTGGGCGGCACGGTAGCACAGTGGTTAGCACTCTTGCTCCACAGCGCCAGGGTCCCAGGTTCGATTCCCGGCTTGGGTCTCTGTCTGTGCGGAGTCTGCACGTTCTCCCCGTGTCTGCGTGGGTTTCCTCCGGGTGCTCCGGTTTCCTCCCACACGTCCCGAAAGACGTGCTGTTAAGTGAATTGAACATTCTGAATTCTCCGTGTGTGCCCGAACAGGCGCCGGAATGTGGCGACTAGGGGCTTTTCACAGTAACTTCATTGCGGTGTTAATGTAAACCTACTTGTGACACTAATAAAGATAATTATTATCCTGGTGAACCTTTCTGAAACACTTGCTCATCCTCAACTGGGTGAACGTATCCATTTCTGGGCATCACACGACTGGAAGGATGTGAAGGATTTAGAGAGGATTCACTAGATTTGATGCAAGGACGATGGACTTCAGCAACTCGGTGAGATTGCCAAAGATGGGGCTGTTCTCTTTCGAGAAGGTGGAGGGGAGGTTCGTTTGCGATATTCTCAATCATGAGGGGTCTGAACACAGTCGATGGGGAGAAACTGTCCCCAGATGGAAAGACCAAGAACAGAAGGACAGCAATTTAAAGCGACTGGTGACAGGGGAAAAAATCTACAGCAGCTGGTTAGGATCTGGAATGCACTGCCTGAGAGTTTGGCGGAGGCAGGTTCAATCCAGGTTTCCAAAAGGGAATTGGACAATTACCTGAAGAGAGAATCCAGGGCAACAGGGAAAAGATAGAAGAGTAGGACTAGCAGAGAAGCCTTTACAGAGAGCCAGCACATACATGACAGGCTGAATGGCCTCCGTTTGTGCTGAAAATCCTCGGATTCTATGGCAGCATTTTCCAAACCCGGGTCCTGTAGCCTGGAACACCAAGGGCAGGAGGTGCGTGGGAACACAACGGCAACGCGGCAAAGAAACATTGGTCCTGGGGCAGCATCCGCATCACAAGAAGAAACACTGCCAGGAGTATGGGCCCATACCTGAATGCTCTGCGTAAAACTTCCGAGACTCTTCCTGACCCCATTTTAAATACTTGTGCATCAGGATGATGAAGTTGTTGTCCAATATCTTCTGATGGATAGCCTGAAATCAATAGGCAGCGAAAGGTGATATCGAGCAACAGGGGGATTAGTGAGTGAGTTCAGCTGCTCTGGACCACCCTGGGGAAACAGTTCAGGGGGGGTGGGTAGCGATCACTGTCGAGGTGGGGGGGGGGGCGGGGGGTCACAGTACCATGGAGCTGCTTCCCTGCCCAATATTTCCCATGGGTGAACCTCAACATTGAGCACTGGAACAGGTGAGCAAGGGGCGTGAGCTCAGCTGACCCAGCCCACACCCAGTATCCACGCTCAGCGCCCAGGCCGAACGTCCAGGCCCGGCCTCCACGCCCAGTTTTCACACACACACAGACCAAGACACACAATAGGCACCATGACTATCCCTGCCCTTACTGACAGCCTTTGCGACAGGTCCTGAATGATGAGCGCCGATGAGCGCCGGTCCCGCCGATGAGCGCCGGTCCCGCCGATGAGCGCCGGTCCCGCCGATGAACACTGAACACGGAGCCCCGTCGATGAACACTGAACACGGAGCCCCGTCGATGAACACCGGGCCCCGTCGATGAACACCGGGCCCCGTCGATGAACACCGGGCCCCGTCGATGAACACCGGGCCCCGTCGATGAACACCGGGCCCCGTCGATGAACACCGAACCCCGTCGATGAACACCGAGCCCCGTCGATGAACACCGAGCCCCGTCGATGAACACCGAGCCCGTCGATGAACACTGAGCCCCGTCGATGAACACCGAGCCCCGTCGATGAACACCGAGCCCGTCGATGAACACTGAGCCCCGTCGATGAACACCGAGCCCCGTCGATGAACACCGAGCCCCGTCGATGAACACCGAGCCCCGTCGATGAACACCGAGCCCCGTCGATGAACACCGAGCCCCGTCGATGAACACCGAGCCCCGTCGATGAACACCGAGCCCCGTCGATGACCACCGAGCCCCGTCGATGAACACCGAGCCCCGTCGATGAACACCGAGCCCCGTCGATGAACACCGAGCCCCGTCGATGAACACCGAGCCCCGTCGATGAACACTGAGCACGTCGATGAACACTGATCACGTTGATGAACACCGAGCCCCGTCGATGAACACTGAGCACGTTGATGAACACCGAGCCCCGTCGATGAACACTGAGCACGTTGATGAACACTGAGCACGTTGATGATCACTGAGCAGGTTGATGAACACGGAACACTGAGCACGTTGATGAACACTGAGCACGTTGATGAACACCGAGCCCCGTCGATGAACACTGAGCACGTTGATGAACACTGAGCAGGTTGATGAACACCGAGCACGTTGATGAACACTGAGCACGTTGATGAACACTGATCACGTTGATGAACACTGAGCAGGTTGATGAACACTGAGCACGTTGATGAACACTGAGCAGGTTGATGAACACCGAGCACGTTGATGAACACTGAGCCCCGTCGATGAACACTGAGCACGTTGATGAACACTGAGCACGTTGATGAACACTGAGCAGGTTGATGAACACTGAGCAGGTTGATGAACACTGAGCACGTTGATGAACACTGAGCACGTTGATGAACACTGAGCACGTTGATGAACACTGAGCACGTTGATGAACACTGAGCACGTTGATGAACACTGAGCACGTTGATGAACACTGAGCACGTTGATGAACACCGAGCACGTTGATGAACACTGAGCCCCGTCGATGAACACTGAGCACGTTGATGAACACTGAGCACGTTGATGAACACTGAGCCCCGTCGATGAACACTGAGCCCCGTCGATGAACACTGAGCACGTTGATGAACACGGAGCACGTTGATGAACACTGAGCACGTTGATGAACACTGAGCACGTCGATGAACACTGAGCACGTCGATGAACACTGAGCACGTCGATGAACACTGAGCACGTCGATGAACACTGAGCACGTCGATGAACACTGAGCACGTCGATGAACACTGAGCACGTCGATGAACACTGAGCACGTCGATGAACACTGAGCACGTCGATGAACACTGAGCACGTCGATGAACACTGAGCACGTTGATGAACACTGAGCACGTTGATGAACACTGAGCACGTTGATGAACACTGAGCACGTTGATGAACACTGAGCACGTTGATGAACACTGAGCAGGTTGATGAACACCGAGCAGGTTGATGAACACTGAGCACGTTGATGAACACCGAGCCCCGTCGATGAACACTGAGCACGTTGATGAACACCGAGCACGTTGATGAACACCGAGCACGTTGATGAACACCGAGCACGTTGATGAACACTGAGCACGTTGATGAACACTGAGCACGTTGATGAACACTGAGCACGTTGATGAACACTGAGCACGTTGATGAACACCGAGCACGTTGATGAACACCGAGCAGGTTGATGAACACCGAGCACGTTGATGAACACTGAGCACGTTGATGAACACTGAGCACGTTGATGAACACTGAGCACGTTGATGAACACTGAGCACGTTGATGAACACTGAGCACGTTGATGAACACCGAGCACGTTGATGAACACTGAGCACGTTGATGAACACTGAGCACGTTGATGAACACTGATCACGTTGATAAACACTGAGCACGCTGGTGAACGCTGATCGCTGAGCAAGTTGATGAACGCTGATCGCTGAGCACGTTGATGAACACTGATCACGTAGCACGTTGATGAACACTGATCACGGAGCATGTTGATGAACACTGATCACGTTGATGAACACTGATCACGTTGATGAACACTGATCACGTTGATGAACACTGATCACGTTGATGAACACTGATCACGTTGATGAACACTGAGCACGTTGATGAACACTGAGCACTGATGAACACTGAGCACTGATGAACACTGATCACTGAGCACGTTGATGAACACTGATCACTGAGCACGTTGTTGAACGCTGATCACTGAGCACGTTGATGAACACTGATCACTGAGCACGTTGATGAACACTGATCACGGAGCACGTTGATGAACACTGATCACGGAGCACGTTGATGAACACTGAACACTGATCACGTTGATGAACACTGATCACGTTGCTGAACACTGAGCACGTTGATGAACACTGAGAATTGAGCACGTTGGTGAACACTGATCACGTTGATGAACGCTGATCACTGAGCACGTTGATGAACATTGATCACTGAGCACGTTGATGAACACTGATCACTGAGCACGTTGATGAACACTGAACACTGATCACGTTGATGAACACTGATCACGTTGCTGAACACTGATCACGTTGATGAACACTGAGAATTGAGCACGTTGGTGAACACTGATCACGTTGTTGGACACTGAGCACGTTGATGAACGCTGATCACTGAGCACGTTGATGAACATTGATCACTGAGCACGTTGATGAACGCTGATCGCTGAGCACGTTGATGAACGCTGTTCGCTGAGCACGTTGATGAACGCTGTTCGCTGAGCACGTTGATGAACACGGATCACTTAGCACGTTGATGAACACGGATCACTGAGCACGTTGATGAACACGGATCACTGAGCACGTTGATGAACACGGATCACTGAGCACGTTGATGAACACGGATCACTGAGCACGTTGATGAACACTGATCACGTTGATGAACATTGATCACTTTGGTGAATGCTGATCACTGAGCACGTTGGTGAACGCTGATCACTGAGCACGTTGATGAACGCTGATCACTGAGCACGTTGATGAACGCTGATCACTGAGCACGTTGATGAACGCTGATCACTGAGCACGTTGATGAACGCTGATCACTGAGCACGTTGATGAACGCTGATCACTGAGCACGTTGATGAACGCTGATCACTGAGCACGTTGATGAACGCTGATCACTGAGCACGTTGATGAACACTGATCACTGAGCACGTTGATGAACACTGATCACTGAGCACGTTGATGAACACTGATCACTGAGCACGTTGATGAACACTGATCACGTTGATGAGCACTGATCACGTTGATGAGCACTGATCACGTTGATGAGCACTGATCACGTTGATGAACACTGAGCACGTTGATGAACACTGAGCACGTTGATGAACACTGAGCACGTTGATGAACACTGAGCACGTTGATGAACACTGAGCACGTTGATGAACACTGAGCACGTTGATGAACACTGATCACTGAGCACGTTGATGAACACTGAGCACGTTGATGAACACTGATCGCTGAGCACGTTGGTGAAGACTGATCACGTTGATGAACACTGAGCACGTTGATGAACGCTGATCACTGAGCACGTTGATGAACATTGATCACTGGTCACTGAGCACGTTGATGAACATTGATCACCGAGCACATTGATGAACACGGATCACTGAGCACGTTGATGAACACGGATCACTGAGCACGTTGATGAACGCTGATCACTGAGCACGTTGATGAACGCTGATCGCTGAGCACGTTGATGAACGCTGAACACTGAGCACGTTGATGAACGCTGAGCACGTTGATGAACACTGATCACGTTGATGAACACTGAGCACTGATGAACACTGATCATTGAGCACGTTGATGAACACTGATCACTGAGCACGTTGATGAACACTGATCACTGAGCACGTTGATGAACACTGATCACTGAGCACGTTGATGAACACTGAGCACGTTGGTGGACACTGATCAATGATGAACACTGATCATTGAGCACGTTGATGAACGCTAATCATTGAGCACGTTGATGAACACTGATCGCTGAGCACGTTGATGAACACTGATCGCTGAGCACGTTGATGAACACTGATCACGTTGATGAACACTGATCACTGATCACGTTGATGAACGCTGATCACTGAGCACGTTGATGAACGCTGATCACTGAGCACGTTGATGAACGCTGATCACGGAGCACGTTGATGAACGCTGATCACTGAGCACGTTGATGAACGCTGATCACTGAGCACGTTGATGATCACTGAGCACGTTGATGATCACGGAGCACGTTGATGAACACTGATCACGTTGATGAACACTGAGAATTGAGCACGTTGGTGAACACTGAGCACGTTGATGACCGCTGATCACTGAGCACGTTGATGACCGCTGATCACTGAGCACGTTGATGAACACGGATCACTGAGCACGTTGATGAACACGGATCACTGACCACGTTGATGAACGCTGATCACTGACCACGTTGATGAACACGGATCACTGACCACGTTGATGAACACGGATCACTGAGCACGTTGATGAACACTGATCACTGAGCACGTTGATGAGCACTGATCACGTTGATGAGCACTGATCACGTTGATGAGCACTGATCACGTTGATGAGCACTGATCACGTTGATGAGCACTGATCACGTTGATGAGCACTGATCACGTTGATGAGCACTGATCACGTTGATGAGCACTGATCACGTTGATGAGCACTGATCACGTTGATGAGCACTGATCACGTTGATGAGCACTGATCACGTTGATGAGCACTGATCACGTTGATGAGCACTGATCACGTTGATGAGCACTGATCACGTTGATGAGCACTGATCACGTTGATGAGCACTGATCACGTTGATGAGCACTGATCACGTTGATGAGCACTGATCACGTTGATGAGCACTGATCACGTTGATGAGCACTGATCACGTTGATGAGCACTGATCACGTTGATGAGCACTGATCACGTTGATGAGCACTGATCACGTTGATGAGCACTGATCACGTTGATGAGCACTGATCACGTTGATGAGCACTGATCACGTTGATGAGCACTGATCACGTTGATGAGCACTGATCACGTTGATGAGCACTGATCACGTTGATGAGCACTGATCACGTTGATGAGCACTGATCACGTTGATGAGCACTGATCACGTTGATGAGCACTGATCACGTTGATGAGCACTGATCACGTTGATGAGCACTGATCACGTTGATGAGCACTGATCACGTTGATGAGCACTGATCACGTTGATGAGCACTGATCACGTTGATGAGCACTGATCACGTTGATGAGCACTGATCACGTTGATGAGCACTGATCACGTTGATGAGCACTGATCACGTTGATGAGCACTGATCACGTTGATGAGCACTGATCACGTTGATGAGCACTGATCACGTTGATGAGCACTGATCACGTTGATGAGCACTGATCACGTTGATGAGCACTGATCACGTTGATGAACACTGATCACGTTGATGAACACTGATCACGTTGATGAACACTGATCACGTTGATGAACACTGATCACGTTGATGAACACTGATCACGTTGATGAACACTGATCACGTTGATGAACACTGATCACGTTGATGAACACTGATCACGTTGATGAACACTGATCACGTTGATGAACACTGATCACGTTGATGAACACTGATCACGTTGATGAACACTGATCACGTTGATGAACACTGATCACGTTGATGAACACTGATCACGTTGATGAACACTGATCACGTTGATGAACACTGATCACGTTGATGAACACTGATCACGTTGATGAACACTGATCACGTTGATGAACACTGATCACGTTGATGAACACTGATCACGTTGATGAACACTGATCACGTTGATGAACACTGATCACGTTGATGAACACTGATCACGTTGATGAACACTGATCACGTTGATGAACACTGATCACGTTGATGAACACTGATCACGTTGATGAACACTGATCACGTTGATGAACACTGATCACGTTGATGAACACTGATCACGTTGATGAACACTGATCACGTTGATGAACACTGATCACGTTGATGAACACTGATCACGTTGATGAACACTGAGCACGTTGATGAACACTGAGCACGTTGATGAACACTGAGCACGTTGATGAACACTGAGCACGTTGATGAACACTGAGCACGTTGATGAACACTGAGCACGTTGATGAACACTGATCACTGAGCACATTGGTGAACACTGATCACTGAGCACGTTGGTGAACACTGATCACTGAGCACGTTGGTGAACACTGATCACTGAGCACGTTGGTGAACACTGATCACTGAGCACGTTGATGATCACTGAACACGTTGATGTACACGGATCACTGAGCACGTTGGTGAACGCTGATCACTGAGCACGTTGGTGAACGCTGATCACTGAGCACGTTGATGAACTCTGATCACTGAGCACGTTGATGAACGCTGATCACTGAGCACGTTGATGAACGCTGATCACTGAGCACGTTGGTGAACGCTGATCACTGAGCACGTTGATGAACGCTGATCACTGAGCACGTTGATGAACGCTGATCACTGAGCACGTTGATGAACGCTGATCACTGAGCACGTTGATGAACGCTGATCACTGAGCACGTTGATGAACGCTGATCACTGAGCACGTTGATGAACACTGATCACTGAGCACGTTGATGAACACTGATCACTGAGCACGTTGATGAACACTGATCGCTGAGCACGTTGATGAACGCTGATCGCTGAGCACGTTGATGAACGCTGATCGCTGAGCACGTTGATGAACGCTGATCGCTGAGCACGTTGATGAACGCTGATCGCTGAGCACGTTGATGAACGCTGATCACTGAGCACGTTGATGAACACTGATCACTGAGCACGTTGATGAACTTTGATCACTGAGCACGTTGATGAACTTTGATCACTGAGCACGTTGATGAACTTTGATCACCGAGCACGTTGATGAACACGGATCACTGAGCACGTTGATGAACACGGATCACTGAGCACGTTCATGAACGCTGATCACTGAGCACGTTGATGAACGCTGATCGCTGAGCACGTTGATGAACGCTGAACACTGAGCACGTTGATGAACGCTGAACACTGAGCACGTTGATGAACGCTGATCACTGAGCACGTTGATGAACGCTTATCACGTTGATGAACGCTGATCACGTTGATGAACACTGATCACGTTGATGAACACTGATCACGTTGATGAACACTGATCACGTTGATGAACACTGATCACGTTGATGAACACTGATCACGTTGATGAACACTGATCACGTTGATGAACACTGATCACGTTGATGAACACTGATCACGTTGATGAACACTGATCACGTTGATGAACACTGATCACGTTGATGAACACTGATCACGTTGATGAACACTGATCACGTTGATGAACACTGATCACGTTGATGAACACTGATCACGTTGATGAACACTGAGCACTGATGAACACTGATCATTGAGCACGTTGATGAACACTGATCACTGAGCACGTTGATGAACACTGATCACTGAGCACGTTGATGAACACTGATCAATGATGAACACTGATCATTGAGCACGTTGATGAACGCTAATCATTGAGCACGTTGATGAACGCTGATCACTGAGCACGTTGATGAACACTGATCACTGAGCACGTTGATGAACACTGATCACTGAGCACGTTGATGAACACTGATCACGTTGATGAACACTGATTACTGAGCACGTTGACGAACACTGATCACTGAGTACGTTGATGAACACTGATCACACTGATGAACATTGATCACGTTGATGAACACTGATCACTGAGCACGTTGATGAACACTGAGCACGTAACTCCCCGAGACATCAGAATTCTGTCTGTCCCCAGCACCACTCGCAGTAACTCCCCGAGACATCAGAATTCTGTCTATCCCCAGCACCGCTCCCCGTAACTCCCAGAGACATCAGAATTCTGTCTATCCCCAGCACCACTCGCCGTAACTCCCCGAGACATCAGAATTCTGTCTATCCCCAGCACCACTCGCAGTAACTCCCCGAGACATCAGAATTCTGTCTATCCCCAGCACCGCTCCCCGTAACTCCCCGAGACATCAGAATTCTGTCTATCCCCAGCACCGCTCCCCGTAACTCCCAGAGACATCAGAATTCTGTCTATCCCCAGCACCACTCGCCGTAACTCCCAGAGACATCAGAATTCTGTCTGTCCCCAGCACCACTCGCCGTAACTCCCAGAGACATCAGAATTCTGTCTATCCCCAGCACCACTCGCCGTAACTCCCAGAGACATCAGAATTCTGTCTGTCCCCAGCACCACTCGCCGTAACTCCCCGAGACATCAGAATTCTGTCTATCCCCAGCACCGCTCCCCGTAACTCCCCGAGACATCAGAATTCTGTCTGTCCCCAGCACCGCTCCCCGTAACTCCCCGAGACATCAGAATTCTGTCTGTCCCCAGCACTTCCTAATAGCTGCGGCCCTGTGCTGCTCCGTGCAGTCCTCCACTAGTCACAGCCTGCCAACCTGAAAATATCCCATTTAGAATGACTATTTGCCTTCCTGTGCCTCTAATCCATCTGGCGCTGTCACAGCCTCGGCCTCCCCAGTTACCTCGCCCAATGTTGTGAGAAAACGTGCTTTCTTGAAGCATTGTTGGATGATTCGCTTATCGACAGAATGCCAGGAGTCTTTCAAAAGACGGACAGCATCTAACAGAGATTCCCTTTCCGCACTGGACTGCAGTCAGCTCTGCCCTACTGTCCATCTCCTCGAGGACCTTCTCCCTCATTGTCTTGACGTAACTCTGCTTCACACAGTAGATGATGCCCAGCTCCAGGTGGTGCTGACAGGGGGGAATACAAGACGGATGTTCCTGAGCCCAGAGACACAAGGGTGTCCGGAAAAATTATCCAGAAACAGGACAACTCGACGCCCCATCAGCCTGCGATCCCGCTCCCGCTCCCACTCACAGAAAATGTCCCCAGCCATCCAGCCGGTCTAACTCGCCCGGTACGTGACAGGCAGGTAGTGGAATCCCCTGAAGCAGCGAGGGTTCTGTGTCTTTCCAATCACTGCCATCCACATTGCAGCAGGCCATAACAGAAAGTCTTTCCCTGGCTTTATGGCCAAAGGAATCTTCCCCGAGTGAGGCCAGCATGTCGTACCCACTGTACAAAACACCAGTGTCATGACAGTTAAAAATGTCCTGGGGTCCATCGTCTTCCAGTAGCCGGGGTAACACCTCTCCCGTCCACCACTGTATCCCAGTCCCACCAGAGTTGTGCTCCCCCCCTGTGGATGTCGGAGCACTATGTTGTGTCGGGATTTCCAACTCGGGAGCCAGCCCTCCGAGGGATTAAAATCAGGTTTTCCCAGAGCCACAGCCAACAGCCTGGTCTTCTGAGCGAGAAGATGGCCACTGACAGTTGGATCTTTCCCGACCGCATTTCGGAACCAGCGGAGCAGTGCCTCCTGCAACTCCCCCTCCCCCCCCCAACCTCCAGCTCCCCATCCTCCAGCTCCCCATCCTCCAGCTCCCCCCCAAGGAAATGGACTGTAATGAGGCGCTGTGTATTCATCTTTGTTCTTGCATTCAATACACCTGATTGAAGGTGTGGACTGATAAGTCCAGCTCGATCTGATCAGCATACTTCAATAATTCGCATGGTTAAAATGTACTTTAACATAAACAGCTAATGGTCTTTGCATATTCAACATTTTAAGCAACTTGCCAGTTTAATCTTGGGTTAGGTGATCATAGAATCTACAGTGCAGAAGGAGGCCACCCGTCCCATCGGGTCCACACCGGCTCCGGGAAAGAGCACCCCACCTACGCCCTCATCCCCACCTACGCCCTCACCCCCACCCAATCCCCGTAAACCAGTAACCCCACCTAACCCAAGGGCAATTTAGCGCGGCCAATCCACCTAACCTGCACATCTTTGGACTGTGGGAGGAAACCGGAGCACCCGGAGGAAACCCACGCAGACACGGGGAGAACGTGCAGACTCCGCACAGACAGTGACCCAGCGGGGAATCGAACCTGGGACCCTGGAGCTGTGAAGCAACAGTGCTAACCACTATGCTACTGTGCTGCCCCTGATGGGGTCTGTACCTTTGTGGAACGTCCCAAAGTCACGTAAGATGCAAATTCTTTCTTTCCTTCTGGAACTGAAGTGTGGGCCAATCCACATACGGACAGCAGAAAGGTGCAGGAATGGCTAAATGTCCGAATAACTCATGCAGTCAATCATGCCAAGAGGAAGGGTGCGGTGAACAGAAATCTCTTACCTGCAGAATTAGTGGGTGAGCCACAGCGTCGGGTTTAACCAGGGCCAGTGTCAGCTGGAGTAACGGCCGCATGTGGCCAACAGGTGCCCCCATCTTCAGAGCACTGAGAGGGATTTAACACACACCAATTAATGAAAAGAACTTCAGAGCTAAACTAAATATAACTGGTAACTCCTGGTGAGACCAGAACAGGAGGAAGCCCTTCGGCTGTGCCCCACCTTCATTTCATAGAATAATCTTTATCATTGTCACAAGTAGGCTTACATTAACACTGCAATGGAGTTACTGTGAAAAGCCCCTAGTCGCCACATTCCGGCGCCTGTTCGGGTACACAGAGGCTGATTTAGAACAGTGGGACGGGGTGGTGGAGGGGGCAGGGTGGGAGAGGATGAGAGAGTGGGGTGGGGCCAGGGAGGGGGCCGGGGAGGGGGGAGGGGGCAGGGGGGGAGGGAGGGGAGGGGGCAGGGAGGGGGGGAGGGAGGGGAGGGAGGAGGGAGGGGAGGGGGCAGGGAGGGGGGGAGGGAGGGGAGGGGGCAGGGGGGGGGGGAGGGAGGGGGGGGAGGGGGGGGAGGGGGGGGAGGGGGGGGGAGGGGGGGGAGGGGGGAGGGGGGGGAGGGGGGAGGGGAGGGGGCGGAGGGGGGAGGGGGGGAGGGGAGGGAGGGGGGAGGGGAGGGGAGGGGAGGGGAGGGAGGGGGGGGTGGGGGGGTGGGTGGGGGGTGGGGAGGGGTGGGTGGGGGGTGGGGGGGGTGGGGGGTCGGGTGGGGGGGGTCGGGGAGGGTGGGTGGGGGGGTGGGGGTGTGGGGGGGTGGGGGTGTGGGGGGTCGGGGGTGGGGGGTCGGGGGGTGGGGGTGTGGGGGGTCGGGGGGGGTGTGGGGGGTCGGGGGGGGTGTGGGGGGTCGGGGGGGGTGGGTTGGTGGGGGGGGTCAGGGAGGGTGGGTGGGGGGGGGTCAGGGAGGGTGGGTGGGGGGGGGGTCAGGGAGGGTGGGTGGGGGGGGGTCAGGGAGGGTGGGTGGGGGGGGGTCAGGGAGGGTGGGTGGGGGGGGTGTCAGGGAGGGTGGGTGGGGGGGGGTCAGGGAGTGTGGGTGGGGGGGTCTGGGGGGGGTCAGGGAGGGTGGGTGGGTGGGGGTCAGGGAGGGTGGGTGGGGGGGGGTCAGGGAGGGTGGGTGGGGGGGGGTCAGGGAGGGTGGGTGGGGGGGTTCTGGGGGGGGTCAGGGAGGGTGGGTGGGGGGGGGTCAGGGAGGGTGGGTGGGGGGGGGGTCAGGGAGGGTGGGTGGGGGGGGGGTCAGGGAGGGTGGGTGGGGGGGGTCAGGGAGGGTGGGTGGGGGGGGTCAGGGAGGGGGGGTCAGGGAGGGTGGGTGGGGGGGGGGGTCAGGGAGGGTGGGTGGGGGGGGGGGTCAGGGAGGGTGGGTGGGGGGGGGGTCAGGGAGGGTGGGTGGGGGGGGGGTCAGGGAGGGTGGGTGGGGGGGGGGTCAGGGAGGGTGGGTGGGGGGGGGGTCAGGGAGGGTGGGTGGGGGGGGGGTCAGGGAGGGTGGGTGGGGGGGGGGGTCAGGGAGGGTGGGTGGGGGGGGGGTCAGGGAGGGTGGGTGGGGGGGGGGGTCAGGGAGGGTGGGTGGGGGGGGGGGTCAGGGAGGGTGGGTGGGGGGGGGTCAGGGAGGGTGGGTGGGGGGGGGGTCAGGGAGGGTGGGTGGGGGGGGGGTCAGGGAGGGTGGGTGGGGGGGGGTCAGGGAGGGTGGGTGGGGGGGGGTCAGGGAGGGCGGGTGGGGGGGGTCAGGGAGGGGTCAGGGAGGGTGGGTGGGGGGGGGTCAGGCAGGGTGGGTGGGGGGGGGTCAGGCAGGGTGGGTGGGGGGGGGTCAGGCAGGGTGGGTGGGGGGGGGGTCAGGCAGGGTGGGTGGGGGGGGGTCAGGCAGGGTGGGTGGGGGGGGGTCAGGCAGGGTGGGTGGGGGGGGGTCAGGCAGGGTGGGTGGGGGGGGTCAGGCAGGGTGGGTGGGGGGGGGGGTCAGGGAGGGTGGGTGGGGGGGGTCAGGGAGGGTGGGTGGGGGGGGGTCAGGGAGGGTGGGTGGGGGGGTCAGGGAGGGTGGGTGGGGGGGGTCAGGGTGGGTGGGGGTCAGGGAGGGAGGGTGGGTGGGGGGCTCAGGGAGGGTGGGTGGGGGTCAGGGAGGGTGGGTGGGGGGGGGGTCAGGGAGGGTGGGTGGGTGGGGGGGGTCAGGGAGGGTGGGGGGGGGTCAGGGAGGGTGGGTGGTGGGGGGGGGTCAGGGAGGGTGGGGTGGTGGGGGGGGGTCAGGGAGGGTGGGTGGTGGGGGGGGGGTCAGGGAGGGTGGGTGGTGGGGGGGGGGGGTCAGGGAGGGTGGGGGGGGTCAGGGAGGTTGGGTGGTGGGGGGTCAGGGAGGGTGGGTGTGGGGGGGGGTCAGGGACGGTGGGTGTGGGGGGGGGGTCAGGGAGGGTGGGTGTGGGGGGGGTCAGGGAGGGTGGGTGTGGGGGGGGGTCAGGGAGGGTGGGTGTGGGGGGGGGTCAGGGAGGGTGGGTGTGGGGGGGGGGTCAGGGAGGGTGGGTGTGGGGGGGGGTCAGGGAGGGGAGGTCAGGGAGGGTGGGTGTGGGGGGGGTCAGGGAGGGTGGGTGTGGGGGGGGTCAGGGAGGGTGGGTGTGGGGGGGGTCAGGGAGGGTGGATGTGGGGGGGGTCAGGGAGGGTGGGTGTGGGGGGGGTCAGGGAGGGTGGGTGGTGGGGGGGGTCAGGGAGGGTGGGTGGTGGGGGGGGTCAGGGAGGGTGGGTGTGGGGGGGGGGGTCAGGGAGGGGAGGTGGGGGGGGGGATCAGGGAGGGTGGGTGGGGGGGGGTCAGGGAGGGTGGGTGGGGGGGGTCAGGGAGGGTGGGTGGGGGGGTCAGGGAGGGTGGGTGGGGGGGTCAGGGAGGGTGGGTGGGGGGGGGGTCAGGGAGGGAGGGTGGGTGGGGGGCTCAGGGAGGGTGGGTGGGGGGGGGGTCAGGGAGGGTGGGTGGGTGGGGGGGGGTCAGGGAGGGTGGGTGGGTGGGGGGGGTCAGGGAGGGTGTGGGGGGGGTCAGGGAGGGTGTGGGGGGGGTCAGGGAGGGTGGGGGGGGGTCAGGGAGGGTGGGGGGGGGTCAGGGAGGGTGGGGGGGGGTCAGGGAGGGTGGGGGGGGGGTCAGGGAGGGTGGGGGGGGGGGGTCAGGGAGGGTGGGGGGGGGGGTCAGGGAGGGTGGGTGGTGGGGGGGGGGGTCAGGGAGGGTGGGTGGTGGGGGGGGGGGTCAGGGAGGGTGGGTGGTGGGGGGGGGGTCAGGGAGGGTGGGTGGTGGGGGGGGGGTCAGGGAGGGTGGGTGGTGGGGGGGGGGGTCAGGGAGGGTGGGTGGTGGAGGGGGGGTCAGGGAGGGTGGGTGTGGGGGGGGGTCAGGGAGGGTGGGTGTGGGGGGGGGTCAGGGAGGGTGGGTGGTGGGGGGGGGTCAGGGAGGGTGGGTGGGGGGGGGGGTCAGGGAGGGTGGGGGGGGGGGTCAGGGAGGGTGGGGGGGGTCAGGGAGGGTGGGGGGGGTCAGGGAGGGTGGGGGGGGTCAGGGAGGGTGGGGGGGGGTCAGGGAGGGTGGGGGGGGTCAGGGAGGGTGGGGGGGGTCAGGGAGGGTGGGGGGGGTCAGGGAGGGTGGGGGGGGGTCAGGGAGGGTGGGGGGGGGTCAGGGAGGGTGGGGGGGGGTCAGGGAGGGTGGGGGGGGTGAGGGTGGGTGGTGGGGGGGGGTCAGGGAGGGTGGGTGTGGGGGGGGGTCAGGGAGGGTGGGTGTGGGGGGGGTCAGGGAGGGTGGGTGTGGGGGGGGGTCAGGGAGGGTGGGTGTGGGGGGGGGTCAGGGAGGGTGGGTGTGGGGGGTCAGGGAGGGTGGGTGGGGGGGGGTCAGGGAGGGAGGGTGGGTGGGGGGCTCAGGGAGGGTGGGTGGGGGGGGGTCAGGGAGGGTGGGTGGGGGGGGGTCAGGGAGGGTGGGTGGGGGGGGGTCAGGGAGGGTGGGTGGGTGGGGGGGGGTCAGGGAGGGTGGGTGGGTGGGGGGGGGTCAGGGAGGGTGGGTGGGTGGGGGGGGTCAGGGAGGGTGTGGGGGGGGTCAGGGAGGGTGGGGGGGGGGTCAGGGAGGGTGGGGGGGGGTCAGGGAGGGTGGGGGGGGGTCAGGGAGGGTGGGGGGGGGTCAGGGAGGGTGGGGGGGGGTCAGGGAGGGTGGGGGGGGGTCAGGGAGGGTGGGGGGGGGTCAGGGAGGGTGGGGGGGGGGTCAGGGAGGGTGGGTGGTGGGGGGGGGGTCAGGGAGGGTGGGTGGTGGGGGGGGGGGTCAGGGAGGGTGGGTGGTGGGGGGGGGGTCAGGGAGGGTGGGTGGTGGGGGGGGTCAGGGAGGGTGGGTGGTGGAGGGGGGGTCAGGGAGGGTGGGTGTGGGGGGGGGTCAGGGAGGGTGGGTGTGGGGGGGGGTCAGGGAGGGTGGGTGTGGGGGGGGTCAGGGAGGGTGGGTGTGGGGGGGGTCAGGGAGGGTGGGTGGTGGGGGGGGTCAGGGAGGGTGGGTGGTGGGGGGGGGGTCAGGGAGGGTGGGGGGGGTCAGGGAGGGTGGGGGGGGTCAGGGAGGGTGGGGGGGGTCAGGGAGGGTGGGGGGGGGTCAGGGAGGGTGGGGGGGGGTCAGGGAGGGTGGGGGGGGGTCAGGGAGGGTGGGGGGGGTCAGGGAGGGTGGGGGGGTCAGGGAGGTTGGGTGGTGGGGGGTCAGGGAGGTTGGGTGGTGGGGGGTCAGGGAGGTTGGGTGGTGGGGGGTCAGGGAGGGTGGGTGTGGGGGGGGTCAGGGAGGGTGGGTGTGGGGGGGGTCAGGGAGGGTGGGTGGTGGGGGGGGTCAGGGAGGGTGGGTGTGGGGGGGGTCAGGGAGGGGAGGTCAGGGAGGGGAGGGGGGGTCAGGGAGGTCAGGGAGGGGAGGGGGGGGTCAGGGAGGGGAGGGGGGGGTCAGGGAGGGGAGGGGGGGTCAGGGAGGGGAGGGGGGGTCAGGGAGGGGAGGTCAGGGAGGGGAGGGGGGGGTCAGGGAGGGGAGGGGGGGGTCAGGGAGGGTGGGGGCGGGCAGTGGGAGGGGGGGTTGGGAAGGGGGGCAGTGGGTTTGGGGGGGGGGGGTTAGGGGGGATACATGGTTGGGAGGGGGTCACTCACCCGGCGCCGCCATGGAAACGGTCCGTCCGGTAGCTGGCTCCGCGGAGCTCCTTCCGCTTCCGGCCCCGCCCCCTGTGGGGAGAGTGTGAGCTGTGCCCCTCCCCCCCTGTCACAGGGCCAGGCAGGCCCCGCCCTTCTAACAGGGCGTTACCTTTTAATTCATTTGGGAGAACCTTGGGGAGAAAGTGAATCAGTGATGCCAACATCCCAAACCAGACCCCAACTTTTGTTTGGATATCAGACAAGAACCCCAAACAACGTTTGTAATTTGTAAAACTGTGGAAAGGATACTTCACCCCAGGAGTGATGACTGACCAACAGGCATCTTTTATTTAAAACCACTTTCAATTTAAACACAGAATTAACCTCATTAACATCAAAGAAAAGAGCTTTACAATTAACAGTTATACAGTTCCAAACACAAGAAAAAACTTACGCCCTCCACCTTCATGATCAACATTCCAGCTAAGCAACCCCCTGGCTTAAATGCCACTTATAAACAAATTTAACCGTGTGTGGAGACAATTTGGAGAGAGATCCTTTTCGAAAATCCTTCTGTCTGGTCAGAATTCAATGCCTAACACTGGGAAGTTCCAAGGAACAAAGGGATCCAGGTGTGTTTGTCCATAGAACTCTGAAGCCAGGTTAATAGGGTGGTGACAAAGGCAGATGGGACACTTGCCTTTTATCAATCGGGGCATAGATTACAAAAGCAGGGAGGTCATGTTGCAGTTTTATAGAACTTTGGTGAGGCCACAGCTGGAGTACTGTGTGCAGTTCGGGTCGCCACATTGTAGGAAGGATGTGATTGCACTGGAAGGGGTGCAGAGGCGTTTCACCAGGATGTTGCCTGGGTTGGAACATTTAAAGCGATGAAGGGAGGTTGGACAGGCTTGGGTTGTTTTCTCTGCCGCAGAGAAGACTGAGGGGTGAGCTGATCGAGGTGTCCAAGATTATAAGGGGCATGGACAAGGTGGATGGGGAGCAGCTGTTCACCTTAGTTGAAGGATCAGTCACACGGGGACTCAGGTTGAAGGTGAGGGGCTGCAGTTTTAAGGGGGATTTGAAAAATACCTTTTTTACCCAGAGGGTGGTTAATGGTCTGGAATGCACTGCCTGGGAGGGTGTTGGAGGCGGGATGCCTCACATCCTTTAAGAAGTACCTGGATAAGCACTTGGCACATCACAACATTCACTGGCAAATGGGATTAGGTAGGTACATCAGGTCTTTTTCATGTGTCGGTGCAGACCCTATAATACGCCAAATACTGCGTAATTCTGTGAAAAGCTTTTGCTCAACCTGACCACAGCTGGCAAAACTGCTGCTCAATGTTAAAACTTCTAGCAGGCTGCAAAACTACAGATGGACTTGGCTCCTCCCATTCAGTACATCACCAGTATCCCATTATGATATTCAATCACCTGCTTAGCTAGGAGGGTATACAAGCATTCATAAATTATCCATTCTCTGGGGAATTTCCAACAACCATAACAATGTTCCATTAAGCCACTCTGTAAACAAGTAAATGGTTAAAATTAATAATGACTTTTATGACTTCTTAATTGCAGATTTAGCAGACACACAGTCTGGATACCTAAACCTATGTTCTTTAACAATAGGTAGGTAAAGTCGCTATAGTCCCAGATGACCATAGGCTGCTTTCCCTTTGAGGGGGGGCAGCTGACTGGTGGTGATGGACAAGGTTGAGAATGTGGGGCCTTTCTGGATAATCTCTTTAATAATATTACTGCAGCAAATATTCATCTTAACCCAAGCTTTTAAAAACAAGGGTGCCGCAAATATAAAATATGATGGCCGCTATTCTCCCCCCCCCCCACGCCGGGTGGGAGAATCGCCGGGGTGCCGCGCGAATCGCACCACGCCGCCCCGACCGCCGCACGTGATTCTCCCACCCCCCGGAAACCAGCGGCGCGCGATTCGCACCGGGCCGCTCGGAGAACCGGCGAGCGGCGATTCTCCGGCCGGATGGGCCGACCAGCCGCTACGACACAAAATGTTCCCGCCGGCGCCGTCCACCACTGGTCGCTGCCGGCGGGAACTCTGCGGGAACGCTGGGGGGGGCAGCCTTTGGGGGGAGGGGGGCTCCTTCACCGGGGTGGCCTCCGATGGGGTCTGACTCGCGACCGGGGCCCACCGATCGGCGGGCCGGCCTCTCCCCCCCAGGCCTACCTCCTTCCGCGCGTGGCCCCAGAACACCGGCTCCATGTTGGTGATAGGCCGGCGTGCGTAAGACGTTCCCCACGCATGCGCAGGATGGCGCGGTGCCCATTTGGCGCCGCGTAAAGACGCTGGAGCAGCGTGAACCGCTCCAGCGCCGTGCTGACCCCCTGTGGGGGCCAGAATAGGTTGTGTCCGGGCCCTGTTTGTGCCGTCGTGAAACGCGACGGCGTTCACGATGGCGCGAACATTTGGCCTCAATATCGGAGAATCGCCCCCACATGTACCAATTTCTTACATTCATCACAATGGCTACAGGTTAGAGAAATTCTTTGGCATTTGGAATAGTTGGATTGTGGAATGCCCTGTGCACAAAACATTGCACCAATGAAGTCCCGAACTTATATTAACAAGGAGCCTGGTTTTCCTTTGCAACATGAGGCATGTAAGGGGGACTGGAGAGGGAGCTGGAGAGTGGGATGGGACAATGACTCTTTAGAGGAATAGCTGATGCGGTTTCAAGGAGCCAGAAGCTTCTGTCTACGCTGAGACATTCCACCAACGTTATCAAAAACATACTTAAACTGCAATCTTAACCTTGATGAAGATGTTTCTGATTGGTCAGATTACCTGATATCATGTTTTATTTGTAACAAGGTAGGATATTTAAATTCCTCTTTTCCCCTTACTCTGTGTCTATTTTTCTATCTGTCTCTCCCTATGTCACTATGTATGTCTCCCTCTCTCTCTATCTCTGTGTCTCTCTCTCTGTTTCTGTCACTCTCTCATGCGCGCACTCTATCTCTGTTTCTTTCTCTCTCGTTCTCTGTCTCTATTATTTATTACTGGCATTTTCCTGCACCCTCCTCATTCCTGTCCGTCTCAACTCTGAGTTTGAAATTGTTAGCACTCATTAGCCCATTCTACATGTGCGCTGAACTGGGATCAGTGTCCATTGAGCCAGTCCCGAGAGAGTGGGTCCACCAGGGTCAGAGAGAGGGGATCTAACTTGGTCAGCACCACGGGAGAGGGAGAACTCCTGGACAACAGGTAAGACAGAGAATGACTCCGACTTTGAGAGTTTCTGGGGAAGTGGAGAGTGTGAGTTTTGAGGAGGGCACAGTTTGAGTTTTGAGGGGGTGACAGAGTGAGTTTTGAGGGGGTCAGTGTGAGTTTTGAGGGGGTGACAGAGTGAGTTTTGAGGGGGTGACAGAGTGAGTTTTGAGGGGGTGACAGAGTGAGTATTGAGGGGGGGACAGAGTGAGTTTTGAGGGGGTACAGAGTGAGTTTTGAGGGGGGACAGAGTGAGTATTGAGGGGGGACAGAGTGAGTTTTGAAGAGGGACAGAGTGAGTTTTGAGGGGGGACAGAGTGAGTTTTGAGGAGGGACAGAGTGAGTTTTGAGGGGGGACAGAGTGAGTTTTGAGGGGGTGAAAGAGTGAGTTTTGATGGGGGGACAGAGTGAGTTTTGAGGGGATGACAGAGTGAGTTTTGAGGGGGTGACAGAGTGAGTTTTGAGGAGGGACAGAGTGAGTTTTGAGGGGGGACAGAGTGAGTTTTGAGGAGGGACAGAGTGAGTTTTGAGGGGGTGACAGAATGGGTTTTGAGGGGGGGACAGAGTGAGTTTTGAGGGGGGACAGAGTGAGTTTTGAGGGGGAACAGAGTGAGTTTTGAGGGGGGTCAGTGTGTGTTTTGAGGGGAGACAGAGTGAATTTTGAGGGGGTGACAGAGTGAGTTTTGAGTGAGGACAGAGTGAGTTTTGAGGGGGGGACAGAGTGAGTTTTCAGGGGGCGACAGAGTGAGTTTTGAGGGGGGGACAGAGTGAGTTTTGAGGGGGAACAGAGTGAGTTTTGAGGGGTGGTCAGTGTGAGTTTTGAGGGGGGACAATGTGAGTTTTGAGGGGGTGAGAGAGGAAGTTTTGAGGGGGGGTCAGTGTGAGTTTTGAGGGGGGTCAGTGTGAGTTTAGAGGGGGTGACAGTATGAGTTTAGAGGGGGTGACAGAGTGAGTTTTGAGGGGGTGACAGAGTGAGTTTTGAGAGGGGTCAGTGTGAGTTTTGAGGGGAGGACAGAGTGAGTTTTGAGGGGGGTCAGAGAGTTTTGAGGGGGACAGAGTGAATTTTGATAGGGGGACAGAGTGAGTTTTGAGGGGGGACAGAGTGAGTTTTAAGGGGGACAGAGTGAGTTTTGAGGGGGGTCAGTGTGAGTTTTGAGGGGGGACACAGTGAGTTTTGAGGGGGGGCAGAGTGAGTTTTGAGGGGGACAGAGTGAGTTTTGAGGGGGGACAGAGTGAGTTTTGAGGGGGGTCAGTGTGAGTTTTGAGGGGGACAGTGTGAGTTTTGAGGGGGTCACAGTGTGAGTTTGGAGGGGGAACAGAGTGAGTTTTGAGGGGGGACAGAGTGAGTTTTGAGGGGGACAGACTGAGTTTTGAGGGGGGACAGAGTGAGTTATGAGGGGGGGACAGAGTGAGTTTTGAGGAGGGACAGAGTGAGATTTGAGGGGGGACAGAGTGAGTTTTGTGGGGGGACACAGTGAGTTTTGAGGGGGGACAGAGTGAGATATGAGGGGGGCACAGTGTGAGTTTTGAGGGGGGAACTGAATGAGTTTTGAGGTGTGACAGCGTGAGTTTTGAGGGTGGTCAGTGTGAGTTTTGAGGTGTGACAGCGTGAGTTTTGAGGGGGGTCAGTGTGAGTTTTGAGGTGTGACAATGTGAGTTTTGAGGGGGGACAGAGTAAGTTTTGTGGGGGGTAGAGTGAGTTTTGAGGGGGTACAGAGTGAGTTTTGAGGGGGGTCAGTGTGTGTTTTGAGGGGGGACAGAGTGAATTTTGAGGGGGTGACAGAGTGAGTTTTGAGGGAGGACAGAGTGAGTTTTGAGGGGGGGACAGAGTGAGTTTTCAGAGGGTGACAGAGTGAGTTTTGAGGGGGGGACAGAGTGAGTTTTGAGGGGGAACAGAGTGAGTTTTCAGGGGTGACAGAGTGAGTTTTGAGGGGTGGTCAGTGTGAGTTTTGAGGGGTAGACAATATGAGTTTTGAGGGGGTGAGAGAGGAAGTTTTGAGGGGGGGTCAGTGTGAGTTTAGAGGGGGTGACAGAGTGAGTTTTGAGGGGGTGACAGAGTGAGTTTTGAGGGGGGTCAGTGTGAGTTTTGAGGGGGGGACAGAGTGAGTTTTCAGGGGGGTCAGAGTGAGTTTTGAGGGGGACAGAGTGAATTTTGATGGGGGGACAGAGTGAGTTTTGAGGGGGGACAGAGTGAGTTTTGAGGGGGACAGAGTGAGTTTTGAGGGGGGTCAGTGTGAGTTTTGAGGGGGGACACAGTGAGTTTTGAGGGGGGACAGAGTGAGTTTTGAGGGGGACAGAGTGAGTTTTGAGGGGGGACAGAGTGAGTTTTGAGGGGGGTCAGTGTGAATTTTGAGGGGGTGAAAGAGTGAGTTTTGATGGGGGGACAGAGTGAGTTTTGAGGGGATGACAGAGTGAGTTTTGAGGGGGTGACAGAGTGAGTTTTGAGGAGGGACAGAGTGAGTTTTGAGGGGGGACAGAGTGAGTTTTGAGGAGGGACAGAGTGAGTTTTGAGGGGGTGACAGAATGGGTTTTGAGGGGGGGACAGAGTGAGTTTTGAGGGGGGACAGAGTGAGTTTTGAGGGGGAACAGAGTGAGTTTTGAGGGGGGTCAGTGTGTGTTTTGAGGGGAGACAGAGTGAATTTTGAGGGGGTGACAGAGTGAGTTTTGAGTGAGGACAGAGTGAGTTTTGAGGGGGGGACAGAGTGAGTTTTCAGGGGGCGACAGAGTGAGTTTTGAGGGGGGGACAGAGTGAGTTTTGAGGGGGAACAGAGTGAGTTTTGAGGGGTGGTCAGTGTGAGTTTTGAGGGGGGACAATGTGAGTTTTGAGGGGGTGAGAGAGGAAGTTTTGAGGGGGGGTCAGTGTGAGTTTTGAGGGGGGTCAGTGTGAGTTTAGAGGGGGTGACAGTATGAGTTTAGAGGGGGTGACAGAGTGAGTTTTGAGGGGGTGACAGAGTGAGTTTTGAGAGGGGTCAGTGTGAGTTTTGAGGGGAGGACAGAGTGAGTTTTGAGGGGGGTCAGAGAGTTTTGAGGGGGACAGAGTGAATTTTGATAGGGGGACAGAGTGAGTTTTGAGGGGGGACAGAGTGAGTTTTAAGGGGGACAGAGTGAGTTTTGAGGGGGGTCAGTGTGAGTTTTGAGGGGGGACACAGTGAGTTTTGAGGGGGGGCAGAGTGAGTTTTGAGGGGGACAGAGTGAGTTTTGAGGGGGGACAGAGTGAGTTTTGAGGGGGGTCAGTGTGAGTTTTGAGGGGGACAGTGTGAGTTTTGAGGGGGTCACAGTGTGAGTTTGGAGGGGGAACAGAGTGAGTTTTGAGGGGGGACAGAGTGAGTTTTGAGGGGGACAGACTGAGTTTTGAGGGGGGACAGAGTGAGTTATGAGGGGGGGACAGAGTGAGTTTTGAGGAGGGACAGAGTGAGATTTGAGGGGGGACAGAGTGAGTTTTGTGGGGGGACACAGTGAGTTTTGAGGGGGGACAGAGTGAGATATGAGGGGGGCACAGTGTGAGTTTTGAGGGGGGAACTGAATGAGTTTTGAGGTGTGACAGCGTGAGTTTTGAGGGTGGTCAGTGTGAGTTTTGAGGTGTGACAGCGTGAGTTTTGAGGGGGGTCAGTGTGAGTTTTGAGGTGTGACAATGTGAGTTTTGAGGGGGGACAGAGTAAGTTTTGTGGGGGGTAGAGTGAGTTTTGAGGGGGTACAGAGTGAGTTTTGAGGGGGGTCAGTGTGTGTTTTGAGGGGGGACAGAGTGAATTTTGAGGGGGTGACAGAGTGAGTTTTGAGGGAGGACAGAGTGAGTTTTGAGGGGGGGACAGAGTGAGTTTTCAGAGGGTGACAGAGTGAGTTTTGAGGGGGGACAGAGTGAGTTTTGAGGGGGAACAGAGTGAGTTTTCAGGGGTGACAGAGTGAGTTTTGAGGGGTGGTCAGTGTGAGTTTTGAGGGGTAGACAATATGAGTTTTGAGGGGGTGAGAGAGGAAGTTTTGAGGGGGGGTCAGTGTGAGTTTAGAGGGGGTGACAGAGTGAGTTTTGAGGGGGTGACAGAGTGAGTTTTGAGGGGGGTCAGTGTGAGTTTTGAGGGGGGGACAGAGTGAGTTTTCAGGGGGGTCAGAGTGAGTTTTGAGGGGGACAGAGTGAATTTTGATGGGGGGACAGAGTGAGTTTTGAGGGGGGACAGAGTGAGTTTTGAGGGGGACAGAGTGAGTTTTGAGGGGGGTCAGTGTGAGTTTTGAGGGGGGACACAGTGAGTTTTGAGGGGGGACAGAGTGAGTTTTGAGGGGGACAGAGTGAGTTTTGAGGGGGGACAGAGTGAGTTTTGAGGGGGGTCAGTGTGAATTTTGAGGGGGGACAGAGTAAGTTTTGAGGGGGGCACAGTGTGAGTTTGGAGGGGGAACAGAGTGAGTTTTGAGGGGGGGTCAGTGTGAGTTTTGAGGGGGGACAGAGTGAGTTTTGAGGGGGACAGACTGAGTTTTGAGGGGGACAGACTGAGTTTTGAGGGGGACAGAGTGAGTTTTGAGGGGGGGACAGAGTGAGTTTTGAGGGGGGACAGAGTGAGTTTTGAGGGGGGTAAGTGAGTTTTAACAGGGGGGACAGAGTGAGTTTTGAGGGGGGACAGAGTGAGTTTTGAGGGGGGACACAGTGAGTTTTGAGGGGGGGACACAGTGAGTTTTGAGGGGGGACACAGTGTGTTTTGAGGGGGGCACAGTGTGAGTTTTGAGGGGGGAACAGAGTGAGTTTTGAGGGGGGAACAGAGTGAGTTTTGAGGGGGAACAGAGTGAGTTTTGAGGGGGGAGTGAGTGAGTTTTGAGGGGAGGTCAGTGTGAGTTTTGAGGGGGGAACAGAGTGAGTTTTGAGGGGGTACAGAGTGAGTTTTGAGGGGGGACAGAGTGAGTATTGAGGGGGGACAGAGTGAGTTTTGAGGAGGGACAGAGTGAGTTTTGAGGGGGGACAGAGTGAGTTTTGAGGGGGTGAAAGAGTGAGTTTTGATGGGGGGACAGAGTGAGTTTTGAGGGGATGACAGAGTGAGTTTTGAGGGGGTGACAGAGTGAGTTTTGAGGAGGGACAGAGTGAGTTTTGAGGGGGGACAGAGTGAGTTTTGAGGAGGGACAGAGTGAGTTTTGAGGGGGTGACAGAATGGGTTTTGAGGGGGGGACAGAGTGAGTTTTGAGGGGGGACAGAGTGAGTTTTGAAGGGGAACAGAGTGAGTTTTGAGGGGGGTCAGTGTGTGTTTTGAGGGGGGACAGAGTGAATTTTGAGGGGGTGACAGAGTGAGTTTTGAGTGAGGACAGAGTGAGTTTTGAGGGGGAGACAGAGTGAGTTTTCAGGGGGCGACAGAGTGAGTTTTGAGGGGGGGACAGAGTGAGTTTTGAGGGGGAACAGAGTGAGTTCTGAGGGGTGGTCAGTGTGAGTTTTGAGGGGGGACAATGTGAGTTTTGAGGGGGTGAGAGAGGAAGTTTTGAGGGGGGGTCAGTGTGAGTTTTGAGGGGGGTCAGTGTAAGTTTAGAGGGGGTGACAGTATGAGTTTAGAGGGGGTGACAGAGTGAGTTTTGAGGGGGTGACAGAGTGAGTTTTGAGAGGGGTCAGTGTGAGTTTTGAGGGGAGGACAGAGTGAGTTTTGAGGGGGGTCAGAGAGTTTTGAGGGGGACAGAGTGAATTTTGATAGGGGGACAGAGTGAGTTTTGAGGGGGGACAGAGTGAGTTTTAAGGGGGACAGAGTGAGTTTTGAGGGGGGTCAGTGTGAGTTTTGAGGGGGGACAGAGTGAGTTTTGAGGGGGACAGAGTGAGTTTTGAGGGGGGACAGAGTGAGTTTTGAGGGGGGTCAGTGTGAGTTTTGAGGGGGACAGTGTGAGTTTTGAGGGGGTCACAGTGTCAGTTTGGAGGGGGAACAGAGTGAGTTTTGAGGGGGGACAGAGTGAGTTTTGAGGGGGACAGACTGAGTTTTGAGGGGGGACAGAGTGAGTTATGAGGGGGGGACAGAGTGAGTTTTGAGGAGGGACAGAGTGAGATTTGAGGGGGGACAGAGTGAGTTTTGTGGGGGGACACAGTGAGTTTTGAGGGGGGACAGAGTGAGATATGAGGGGGGCACAGTGTGAGTTTTGAGGGGGGAACTGAATGAGTTTTGAGGTGTGACAGCGTGAGTTTTGAGGGTGGTCAGTGTGAGTTTTGAGGTGTGACAGCGTGAGTTTTGAGGGGGGTCAGTGTGAGTTTTGAGGTGTGACAATGTGAGTTTTGAGGGGGGACAGAGTAAGTTTTGTGGGGGGTAGAGTGAGTTTTGAGGGGGTACAGAGTGAGTTTTGAGGGGGGTCAGTGTGTGTTTTGAGGGGGGACAGAGTGAATTTTGAGGGGGTGACAGAGTGAGTTTTGAGGGAGGACAGAGTGAGTTTTGAGGGGGGGACAGAGTGAGTTTTCAGAGGGTGACAGAGTGAGTTTTGAGGGTGGGACAGAGTGAGTTTTGAGGGGGAACAGAGTGAGTTTTGAGGGGTGACAGAGTGAGTTTTGAGGGGTGGTCAGTGTGAGTTTTGAGGGGTAGACAATATGAGTTTTGAGGGGGTGAGAGAGGAAGTTTTGAGGGGGGGTCAGTGTGAGTTTAGAGGGGGTGACAGAGTGAGTTTTGAGGGGGTGACAGAGTGAGTTTTGAGGGGGGTCAGTGTGAGTTTTGAGGGGGGGACAGAGTGAGTTTTGAGGGGGGTCAGAGTGAGTTTTGAGGGGGACAGAGTGAATTTTGATGGGGGGACAGAGTGAGTTTTGAGGGGGGACAGAGTGAGTTTTGAGGGGGACAGAGTGAGTTTTGAGGGGGGTCAGTGTGAGTTTTGAGGGGGGACACAGTGAGTTTTGAGGGGGGACAGAGTGAGTTTTGAGGGGGACAGAGTGAGTTTTGAGGGGGGACAGAGTGAGTTTTGAGGGGGGTCAGTGTGAATTTTGAGGGGGGACAGAGTGAGTTTTGAGGGGGGCACAGTGTGAGTTTGGAGGGGGAACAGAGTGAGTTTTGAGGGGGGGTCAGTGTGAGTTTTGAGGGGGGACAGAGTGAGTTTTGAGGGGGACAGACTGAGTTTTGAGGGGGACAGACTGAGTTTTGAGGGGGACAGAGTGAGTTTTGAGGGGGGGACAGAGTGAGTTTTGAGGGGGGACAGAGTGAGTTTTGAGGGGGGTAAGTGAGTTTTAACAGGGGGGACAGAGTGAGTTTTGAGGGGGGACAGAGTGAGTTTTGTGGGGGGACACAGTGAGTTTTGAGGGGGGACAGAGTGAGTTTTGAGGGGGGACACAGTGAGTTTTGAGGGGGGGACACAGTGAGTTTTGAGGGGGGACACAGTGAGTTTTGAGGGGGGCACAGTGTGAGTTTTGAGGGGGGAACAGAGTGAGTTTTGAGGGGGGAACAGAGTGAGTTTTGAGGGGGAACAGAGTGAGTTTTGAGGGGGGAGTGAGTGAGTTTTGAGGGGAGGTCAGTGTGAGTTTTGAGGGGGGAACAGAGTGAGTTTTGAGGGGGAACAGAGTGAGTTTTGAGGGGGGAGTGAGTGAGTTTTGAGAGGGGGTCAGTGTGAGTTTTGAGGGGGGAACAGAGTGAGTTTTGAGGGGGGGTCAGTGTGAGTTTTGAGGTGTGGTCAGTCTGAGTTTTGATGGGGGGAATGAGTGAGTTTTGAGGGGGGACAGAGTGAGTTTAGAGGGGGTAGAGTGAGTTTTGAGGAGGGACAGAGTGAGTTTTGAGGGGGGACAGAGTGAGTTTTGAGGGGGTGACAGAGTGAGTTTTGATGGGGGGACAGAGTGAGTTTTGAGGAGGGACAGAGTGAGTTTTGAGGGGGTGACAGAGTGAGTTTTGATAGGGGGCCAGAGTGAGTTTTGATGAGGGACAGAGTGAGTTTTGAGGGGATGACAGAGTGAGTTTTGAGGGGGTGACAGAGTGAGTTTTGAGGAGGGACAGAGTGAGTTTTGAGGGGGGACAGAGTGAGTTTTGAGGGGGTGACAGAATGGGTTTTGAGGGGGGGACAGAGTGAGTTTTGAGGTGGGACAGAGTGAGTTTTGAGGGGGAACAGAGTGTGTTTTGAGTGGGGTCAGTGTGTGTTTTGAGGGGGGTCAGAGTGAATTTTGAGGGGGTGACAGAGTGAGTTTTGAGGGAGGGCAGAGTGAGTTTTCAGGGGGGGGACAGAGTGAGTTTTGAGGGGGGGACAGAGACAGATTTGAGGGGGAACAGAGTGAGTTTTGAGGGGTGACAGAGTGAGTTTTGAGGGGTGGTCAGTGTGAGTTTTGAGGGGTAGACAATATGAGTTTTGAGGGGGTGAGAGAGGAAGTTTTGAGGGGGGTCAGTATGAGTTTAGAGGGGGTGACAGAGTGAGCTTTGAGGGGGTGACAGAGTGAGTTTTGAGAGGGGTCAGTGTGAGTTTTGAGGGGGGGACAGAGTGAGTTTTGAGGGGGGTCAGAGTGAGTTTTGAGGGGGACAGAGTGAATTTTGATGGGGGGACAGAGTGAGTTTTGAGGGGGGACAGAGTGAGTTTTGAGGGGGACAGAGTGAGTTTTGAGGGGGGTCAGTGTGAGTTTTGAGGGGGGACACAGTGATTTTTGAGGGGGGACAGAGTGAGTTTTGAGGGGGACAGAGTGAGTTTTGAGGGGGGACAGAGTGAGCTTTGAGGGGGGTCAGTGTGAATTTTGAGGGGGACAGCGTGAGTTTTGAGGGGGGCACAGTGTGAATTTTGAGGTGGAACAGAGTGAGTTTTGAGGGGGACAGAGTGAGTTTTGAGGGGGACAGACTGAGTTTTGAGGGGGGACAGAGTGAGTTTTGAGGGGGGGACAGAGTGAGTTTTGAGGAGGGACAGAGTGAGATTTGAGGGGGGACAGAGTGAGTTTTGAGGGGGGTAAGTGAGTTTTCAGGGGGCACAGAGTGAGTTTTAAGGGGGGACAGAGTGAGTTTTGTGGGGGGCACAGTGTGAGTTTTGAGGGGGGAACAGAGTGAGTTTTGAGGTGTGACAGCGCGAGTTTTGAGGGTGGTCAGTGTGAGTTTTGAGGTGTGACAGCGTGAGTTTTGAGGGGGGTCAGTGTGAGTTTTGAGGTGTGACAATGTATGTTTTGAGGGGGGACAGAGTAAGTTTTGAGGGGGGTCAGTGTGAGTTTTGAGGGGGGTCAGTGTGAGTTTTGAGGTGTGACAATGTGAGTTTTGAGAGGGGACAGAGTGAGTTTTGAGGGGGGTAGAGTGAGTTTTGAGGGGGGACAGAGTGAGTTCTGAGGGGGGTCAGAGTGAGTTTTGAGAGGGGAAAGAGTAAGTTTTGAGGGGGGTCAGTGTGAGTTTTGAGGTGTGACAGCATGAGTTTTGAGGGGGGACAGAGTGAGTTTTGAGGGGGACAGAGTGAGTTTTGAGGGGGGTCAGTGTGAGTTTTGAGGTGTGTCAGCGTGAGTTTTGAGGGGGGACAGAGTGAGTTTTGAGGGGGACAGAGTGAGTTTTGAGGAGGGACAGAGTGAGTTTTGAGGGGGGTCAGTGTGAGTTTTGAGGTGTGACAGCGTGAGTTTTGAGGGGGGACAGAGTGAGTTTTGAGGGGGACAGAGTGAGTTTTGAGGGGGGTCAGTGTGAGTTTTGAGGGGGGACAGAGTGAGTTTTGAGGGGGGACAGAGTGAGTTTTGAGGGGGGACAGAGTGAGTTTTGAGGGGGGTCAGTGTGAGTTTTGAGGGGGACAGAGTGAGTTTTGAGGGGGGCACAGTGTGAGTTTGGAGGGGGAACAGAGGGAGTTTTGAGGGGGGACAGAGTAAGTTTTGAGGGAGGACAGAGTGAGTTTTGAGGGGGGACAGAGTGAGTTTTGAGTGGGACAGACTGAGTTTTGAGGGGGGACAGAGTGAGTTTTGAGTGGGACAGACTGAGTTTTGAGGGGGGACAGAGTGAGTTTTGAGGGGGGGACAGGGTGAGTTTTAGGGGGTTAAGTGTGAGTTTTGAGGGGGGACAGAGTGAGTTTTGAGGGGGGACAGAGTGAGTTTTGAGGGGGGACACAGTGAGTTTTGAGGGGGGACAGAGTGCGTTTTGAGGGGGGCACAGTGTGAGTTTTGAGGGGGGAACAGAGTGAGTTTTGAGGGGGAACAGAGTGAGCTTTGATGGGGGACAGAGTGAGTTTTGAGGGAGGGTCAGTGTGAGTTTTGAGGGGGGAAAAGAGTGAATTTTGAGGGGGGGTCAATGTGAATTTTGAAGGGAAACAGGGTGAGTTTTCAGGGGGGGTCAGTGTGAGTTTTGAGGGGTGGTCAGTCTGAGTTTTGATGGGGGGACAGAGTGAGTTTTGAGGGGGGACAGAGTGAGTTTGGAGGGGGTGTCAATGTGAGTTTTCTGGGGGATTCAGTCTGAGTTTTGAGGGGGGAACAGAGTGAGTTTTGACGGGGGACAGAGTGAGTTTTGAGGGGGATCAGTGTGAGTTTTGAGGGGATCAGTGTGAGTTTTGAGGAGGGGACAGAGTGAGTATTGAGGCGGGACAGAGTGAGTGTTGAGGGGGGACAGAGTGAGTTTTGAGGAGGGACAGAGTGAGTTTTGATGGGGGGACAGAGTGAATTTTGAGGGGGGACAGAGTGAATTTTGAGGGGGGACAGAGTGAGTTTTGAGGGGGGACAGAGTGAGTTTTGAGGGGGAACAGAGTGAGTTTTGAGGGGTGACAGAGTGAGTTTTGAGGGGTGGTCAGTGTGAGTTTTGAGGGGGGACAATGTGAGTTTTGAGGGGGTGAGAGAGGAAGTTTTGAGGGGGGGTCAGTGTGAGTTTTGAGGGGGGTCAGTATGAGTTTAGAGGGGGTGACAGAGTGAGTTTTGAGGGGGTGACAGAGTGAGTTTTGAGGGGGGTCAGTGTGAGTTTTGAGGGGAGGACAGAGTGAGTTTTGAGGGGGGTCAGAGAGTTTTGAGGGGGACAGAGTGAATTTTGATAGGGGGACAGAGTGAGTTTTGAGGGGGGACAGAGTGAGTTTTAAGGGGGACAGAGTGAGTTTTGAGGGGGGTCAGTGTGAGTTTTGAGGGGGGACACAGTGAGTTTTGAGGGGGGACAGAGTGAGTTTTGAGGGGGACAGAGTGAGTTTTGAGGGGGGTCAGTGTGAGTTTTGAGGGGGGTCAGTGTGAGTTTTGAGGGGGACAGTGTGAGTTTTGAGGGGGTCACAGTGTGAGTTTGGAGGGGGAACAGAGTGAGTTTTGAGGGGGGACAGAGTGAGTTTTGAGGGGGACAGACTGAGTTTTGAGGGGGGACAGAGTGAGTTATGAGGGGGGGACAGAGTGAGTTTTGAGGAGGGACAGAGTGAGATTTGAGGGGGGACAGAGTGAGTTTTGTGGGGGGACACAGTGAGTTTTGAGGGGGGACAGAGTGAGATATGAGGGGGGCACAGTGTGAGTTTTGAGGGGGGAACAGAATGAGTTTTGAGGTGTGACAGCGTGCGTTTTGAGGGTGGTCAGTGTGAGTTTTGAGGTGTGACAGCGTGAGTTTTGAGGGGGGTCAGTGTGAGTTTTGAGGTGTGACAATGTGAGTTTTGAGGGGGGACAGAGTAAGTTTTGAGGTGGGTAGAGTGAGTTTTGAGGGGGTACAGAGTGAGTTTTGAGGGGGGTCAGTGTGTGTTTTGAGGGGGGACAGAGTGAATTTTGAGGGGGTGACAGAGTGAGTTTTGAGGGAGGACAGAGTGAGTTTTGAGGGGGGGACAGAGTGAGTTTTCAGAGGGTGACAGAGTGAGTTTTGAGGGGGGGACAGAGTGAGTTTTGAGGGGGAACAGAGTGAGTTTTGAGGGGTGACAGAGTGAGTTTTGAGGGGTGGTCAGTGTGAGTTTTGAGGGGTAGACAATATGAGTTTTGAGGGGGTGAGAGAGGAAGTTTTGAGGGGGGGTCAGTGTGAGTTTAGAGGGGGTGACAGAGTGAGTTTTGAGGGGGTGACAGAGTGAGTTTTGAGGGGGGTCAGTGTGAGTTTTGAGGGGGGGACAGAGTGAGTTTTGAGGGGGGTCAGAGTGAGTTTTGAGGGGGACAGAGTGAATTTTGATGGGGGGACAGAGTGAGTTTTGAGGGGGGACAGAGTGAGTTTTGAGGGGGACAGAGTGAGTTTTGAGGGGGGTCAGTGTGAGTTTTGAGGGGGGACAGTGAGTTTTGAGGGGGGACAGAGTGAGTTTTGAGGGGGACAGAGTGAGTTTTGAGGGGGGACAGAGTGAGTTTTGAGGGGGGTCAGTGTGAATTTTGAGGGGGGACAGAGTGAGTTTTGAGGGGGGCACAGTGTGAGTTTGGAGGGGGAACAGAGTGAGTTTTGAGGGGGGTCAGTGTGAGTTTTGAGGGGGAACAGAGTGAGTTTTGAGGGCGACAGACTGAGTTTTGAGGGGGACAGAGTGAGTTTTGAGGGGGGGACAGAGTGAGTTTTGAGGAGGGACAGAGTGAGTTTTGAGGGTGGACAGAGTGAGTTTTGAGGGGGGTAAGTGAGTTTTCAGGGGGGACAGAGTGAGTTTTGAGGGGGGACAGAGTGAGTTTTGTGGGGGGACACAGTGAGTTTTGAGGGGGGACAGAGTGAGTTTTGAGGGGGGACACAGTGAGTTTTGAGGGGGGACACAGTGAGTTTTGAGGGGGGACACAGTGAGTTTTGAGGGGGGCACAGTGTGAGTTTTGAGGGGGGAACAGAGTGAGTTTTGAGGGGGAACAGAGTGAGTTTTGAGGGGGGGAGTGAGTGAGTTTTGATGTAGGTCAGTGTGAATTTTGAGGGGGGAACAGAGTGAGTTTTGAGGGGGAACAGAGTGAGTTTTGAGGGGGAGTGAGTGAGTTTTGAGAGGGGGTCAGTGTGAGTTTTGAGGGGGGGAACAGAGTGAGTTTTGAGGGGGGGTCAGTGTGAGTTTTGAGGTGTGGTCAGTCTGAGTTTTGATGGGGGGAATGAGTGAGTTTTGAGGGGGGACAGAGTGAGTTTAGAGGGGGTAGAGTGAGTTTTGACGAGGGACAGAGTGAGTTTTGAGGGGGGACAGAGTGAGTTTTGAGGGGGTGACAGAGTGAGTTTTGATGGGGGGACAGAGTGAGTTTTGAGGAGGGACAGAGTGAGTTTTGAGGGGGTGACAGAGTGAGTTTTGATAGGGGGACAGAGTGAGTTTTGATGAGGGACAGAGTGAGTTTTGAGGGGATGACAGAGTGAGTTTTGAGGGGGTGACAGAGTGAGTTTTGAGGAGAGACAGAGTGAGTTTTGAGGGGGGACAGAGTGAGTGTTGAGGAGGGACAGAGTGAGTTTTGAGGTGGGACAGAGTGAGTTTTGAGGGGGAACAGAGTGTGTTTTGAGGGGGGACAGTGTGTGTTTTGAGGGGGGACAGAGTGAATTTTGAGGGGGTGACAGAGTGAGTTTTGAGGGAGGACAGAGTGAGTTTTCAGGGGGGGACAGAGTGAGTTTTGAGGGGGGGACAGAGACAGATTTGAGGGGGAACAGAGTGAGTTTTGAGGGGTGACAGAGTGAGTTTTGAGCGGTGGTCAGTGTGAGTTTTGAGGGGTAGACAATATGAGTTTTGAGGGGGTGAGAGAGGAAGTTTTGAGGGGGGTCAGTATGAGTTTAGAGGGGGTGACAGAGTAAGCTTTGAGGGGGTGACAGAGTGAGTTTTAAGAGGGGTCAGTGTGAGTTTTGAGGGGGGGAGAGAGTGAGTTTTGAGGGGGGTCAGAGTGAGTTTTGAGGGGGGCAGAGTGAATTTTGATGGGGGGACAGAGTGAGTTTTGAGGGGGGACAGAGTGAGTTTTGAGGGGGACAGAGTGAGTTTTGAGGGGGGTCAGTGTGAGTTTTGAGGGGGGACACAGTGAGTTTTGAGGGGGGACAGAGTGAGTTTTGAGGGGGACAGAGTGAGTTTTGAGGGGGGACAGAGTGAGCTTTGAGGGGGGTCAGTGTGAATTTTGAGGGGGACAGCGTGAGTTTTGAGGGGGGCACAGTGTGAATTTTGAGGGGGAACAGAGTGAGTTTTGAGGGGGACAGAGTGAGTTTTGAGGGGGACAGACTGAGTTTTGAGGGGGGACAGAGTGAGTTTTGAGGGGGGGACAGAGTGAGTTTTGAGGAGGGACAGAGTGAGATTTGAGGGGGGACAGAGTGAGTTTTGAGGGGGGTAAGTGAGTTTTCAGGGGGCACAGAGTGAGTTTTGAGGGGGGACAGAGTGAGTTTTGTGGGGGGCACAGTGTGAGTTTTGAGGGGGGAACAGAGTGAGTTTTGAGGTGTGACAGCGCGAGTTTTGAGGGGGGTCAGTGTGAGTTTTGAGGTGTGACAGCGTGAGTTTTGAGGGGGGTCAGTGTGAGTTTTGAGGTGTGACAATGTGAGTTTTGAGGGGGGACAGAGTAAGTTTTGAGGGGGGTAGAGTGAGTTTTGAGGGGGGACAGAGTGAGTTCTGAGGGGGGTCAGAGTGAGTTTTGAGGTGTGACAGCATGAGTTTTGAGGGGGGACAGAGTGAGTTTTGAGGGGGACAGAGTGAGTTTTGAGAGGGGACAGAGTGAGTTTTGAGAGGGGACAGAGTGAGTTTTGAGGGGGGACAGAGTGAGTTTTGAGGTGTGACAGCATGAGTTTTGAGGGTGGACAGAGTGAGTTTTGAGGGGGACAGAGTGAGTTTTGAGGGGGGTCAGTGTGAGTTTTGAGGTGTGTCAGCGTGAGTTTTGAGGAGGGACAGAGTGAGTTTTGAGGGGGACAGAGTGAGTTTTGAGGGGGGACAGAGTGAGTTTTGAGGGGGGTCAGTGTGAGTTTTGAGGTGTGACAGCGTGAGTTTTGAGGGGGGACAGAGTGAGTTTTGAGGGGGACAGAGTGAGTTTTGAGGGGGGTCAGTGTGAGTTTTGAGGTGTGTCAGCGTGAGTTTTGAGGGGGGACAGAGTGAGTTTTGAGGGGGACAGAGTGAGTTTTGAGGGGGGTCAGTGTGAGTTTTGAGGGGGGACAGAGTGAGTTTTGAGGGGGACAGAGTGAGTTTTGAGGGGGGTCAGTGTGAGTTTTGAGGGGGACAGAGTGAGTTTTGAGGGGGGCACAGTGTGAGTTTGGAGGGGGAACAGAGGGAGTTTGGAGGGGGGACAGAGTAAGTTTTGAGGGAGGACAGAGTGAGTTTTGAGGGGGGACAGAGTGAGTTTTGAGTGGGACAGACTGAGTTTTGAGGGGGGACAGAGTGAGTTTTGAGTGGGACAGACTGAGTTTTGAGGGGGGACAGAGTGAGTTTTGAGGGGGGGACAGGGTGAGTTTTAGGGGGTTAAGTGTGAGTTTTGAGGGGGGACAGAGTGAGTTTTGAGGGGGGACAGAGTGAGTTTTGAGGGGGGACACAGTGAGTTTTGAGGGGGGACAGAGTGAGTTTTGAGGGGGGTAAGTGAGTTTTCAGGGGGCACAGAGTGAGTTTTGAGGGGGGACAGAGTGAGTTTTGTGGGGGGCACAGTGTGAGTTTTGAGGGGGGAACAGAGTGAGTTTTGAGGTGTGACAGCGCGAGTTTTGAGGGTGGTCAGTGTGAGTTTTGAGGTGTGACAGCGTGAGTTTTGAGGGGGGTCAGTGTGAGTTTTGAGGTGTGACAATGTGAGTTTTGAGGGGGGACAGAGTAAGTTTTGAGGGGGGTAGAGTGAGTTTTGAGGGGGGACAGAGTGAGTTCTGAGGGGGGTCAGAGTGAGTTTTGAGAGGGGACAGAGTGAGTTTTGAGGGGGGTCAGTGTGAGTTTTGAGGTGTGACAGCATGAGTTTTGAGGGGGGACAGAGTGAGTTTTGAGGGGGACAGAGTGAGTTTTGAGGGGGGTCAGTGTGAGTTTTGAGGTGTGTCAGCGTGAGTTTTGAGGGGGGACAGAGTGAGTTTTGAGGGGGACAGAGTGAGTTTTGAGGGGGGACAGAGTGAGTTTTGAGGGGGGTCAGTGTGAGTTTTGAGGTGTGACAGCGTGAGTATTGAGGGGGGACAGAGTGAGTTTTGAGGGGGACAGAGTGAGTTTTGAGGGGGGTCAGTGTGAGTTTTGAGGGGGGACAGAGTGAGTTTTGAGGGGGGACAGAGTGAGTTTTGAGGGGGGACAGAGTGAGTTTTGAGGGGGGTCAGTGTGGGTTTTGAGGGGGACAGAGTGAGTTTTGAGGGGGGCACAGTGTGAGTTTGGAGGGGGAACAGAGGGAGTTTTGAGGGGGGACAGAGTAAGTTTTGAGGGAGGACAGAGTGAGTTTTGAGGGGGGACAGAGTGAGTTTTGAGTGGGACAGACTGAGTTTTGAGGGGGGACAGAGTGAGTTTTGAGTGGGACCGACTGAGTTTTGAGGGGGGACAGAGTGAGTTTTGAGGGGGGGACAGGGTGAGTTTTAGGGGGTTAAGTGTGAGTTTTGAGGGGGGACAGAGTGAGTTTTGAGGGGGGACAGAGTGAGTTTTGAGGGGGGACACAGTGAGTTTTGATGGGGGACAGAGTGAGTTTTGAGGGGGGCACAGTGTGAGTTTTGAGGGGGGAACAGAGTGAGTTTTGAGGGGGAACAGAGTGAGCTTTGATGGGGGACAGAGTGAGTTTTGAGGGAGGGTCAGTGTGAGTTTTGAGGGGGGAAAAGAGTGAATTTTGAGGGGGGGTCAATGTGAATTTTGAGGGGAAACAGGGTGAGTTTTCAGGGGGGGTCAGTGTGAGTTTTGAGGGGTGGTCAGTCTGAGTTTTGATGGGGGGACAGAGTGAGTTTTGAGGGGGGACAGAGTGAGTTTGGAGGGGGTGTCAATGTGAGTTTTCAGGGGGATTCAGTCTGAGTTTTGAGGGGGGAACAGAGTGAGTTTTGACGGGGGACAGAGTGAGTTTTGAGGGGGATCAGTGTGAGTTTTGAGGGGATCAGTGTGAGTTTTGAGGAGGGGACAGAGTGAGTATTGAGGCAGGACAGAGTGAGTGTTGAGGGGGGACAGAGTGAGTTTTGAGGAGGGACAGAGAGAGTTTTGATGGGGGGACAGAGTGAATTTTGAGGGGGGACAGAGTGAGTTTTGAGGGGGGACAGAGTGAGTTTTGAGGGGAACAGAGTGAGATTTGAGGAGGGACAGAGTGAGTTTTGAGGGGGGACAGAGTAAGTTTTGAGGGGGGACAGAGTGAGTTTTGAGTGGGGTCAGTGTGAGTTTTGAGGTGTGACAGCGTGAGTTTTGAGGGGGACAGAGTGAGTTTTGAGGGGGGACAGAGTGAGTTTTGTGGGGGGTCAGTGTGAGTTTTGAGGGGGACAGAGTGATTTTTGAGGGGGGCACAGTATGTGTTTGGAGGGGGAACAGAGTGAGTTTTGAGGGGGGACAGAGTGAGTTTTGAGGGAGGACAGAGTGAGTTTTGAGGGGTGACAGAGTGAGTTTTGGGGGGACAGACTGAGTTTTGAGGGGGGACAGAGTGAATTTTGAGGGGGACAGACTGAGTTTTGAGGGGGGACAGAGTGAGTTTTGAGGGGGGGACAGAGTGAGTTTTGAGGGGGACAGAGTGAGTTTTCAGGGGGCACAGTGTGAGTTTGGAGGGGGAACAGAGGGAGTTTTGAGGGGTACAGAGTGAGTTTTGAGGGGGGACAGAGTGAGTTTTGAGGGGGACAGAGTGAGTTTTGAGGGGGGTCAGTGTGAGTTTTGAGGGGGGACACAGTGAGTTTTGAGGGGGGACAGAGTGAGTTTTGAGGGGGACAGAGTGAGTTTTGAGGGTGGACAGAGTGAGCTTTGAGGGGGGTCAGTGTGAATTTTGAGGGGGACAGCGTGAGTTTTGAGGGGGGCACAGTGTGAGTTTTGAGGGGGAACAGAGTGAGTTTTGAGGATGGACAGAGTGAGTTTTGAGGGGGACAGACTGAGTTTTGAGGGGGGACAGAGTGAGTTTTGAGGGGGGGACAGAGTGAGTTTTGAGGAGGGACAGAGTGAGATTTGAGGGGGGACAGAGTGAGTTTTGAGGGGGGTAAGTGAGTTTTCAGGGGGCACAGAGTGAGTTTTGAGGGGGGACAGAGTGAGTTTTGTGGGGGGCACAGTGTGAGTTTTGAGGGGGGAACAGAGTGAGTTTTGAGCTGTGACAGCGCGAGTTTTGAGGGTGGTCAGTGTGAGTTTTGAGGTGTGACAGCGTGAGTTTTGAGGGGGGTCAGTGTGAGTTTTGAGGTGTGACAATGTGAGTTTTGAGGGGGGACAGAGTAAGTTTTGAGGGGGGTAGAGTGAGTTTTGAGGGGGGACAGAGTGAGTTCTGAGGGGGGTCAGAGTGAGTTTTGAGGGGGGACAGAGTGAGTTTTGAGGGGGGTCTGTGTGAGTTTTGAGGTGTGACAGCATGAGTTTTGAGGGGGGACAGAGTGAGTTTTGAGGGGGACAGAGTGAGTTTTGAGGGGGGTCAGTGTGAGTTTTGAGGTGTGTCAGCGTGAGTTTTGAGGGGGGACAGAGTGAGTTTAGAGGGGGACAGAGTGAGTTTTGAGGGGGGACAGAGTTTTGAGGGGGGTCAGTGTGAGTTTTGAGGTGTGACAGCGTGAGTTTTGAGGGGGGACAGAGTGAGTTTTGAGGGGGACAGAGTGAGTTTTGAGGGGGGTCAGTGTGAGTTTTGAGGGGGGACAGAGTGAGTTTTGAGGGGGGACAGAGTGAGTTTTGAGGGGGGACAGAGTAAGTTTTGAGGGGGGTCAGTGTGAGTTTTGAGGGGGACAGAGTGAGTTTTGAGGGGGGCACAGTGTGAGTTTGGAGGGGGAACAGAGGGAGTTTTGAGGGGGGACAGAGTAAGTTTTGAGGGAGGACAGAGTGAGTTTTGAGGGGGGACAGAGTGAGTTTTGAGTGGGACAGACTGAGTTTTGAGGGGGGACAGAGTGAGTTTTGAGTGGGACAGACTGAGTTTTGAGGGGGGACAGAGTGAGTTTTGAGGGGGGGACAGGGTGAGTTTTAGGGGGTTAAGTGTGAGTTTTGAGGGTGGACAGAGTGAGTTTTGAGGGGGGACAGAGTGAGTTTTGAGGGGGGACACAGTGAGTTTTGAGGGGGGACAGAGTGAGTTTTGAGGGGGGCACAGTGTGAGTTTTGAGGGGGGAACAGAGTGAGTTTTGAGGGGGAACAGAGTGAGTTTTGATGGGGGACAGAGTGAGTTTTGAGGGAGGGTCAGTGTGAGTTTTGAGGGGGGAAAAGAGTGAATTTTGAGGGGGGGTCAATGTGAATTTTGAGGGGAAACAGGGTGAGTTTTCAGGGGGGTCAGTGTGAGTTTTGAGGGGTGGTCAGTCTGAGTTTTGATGGGGGGACAGAGTGAGTTTTGAGGGGGGACAGAGTGAGTTTGGAGGTGGTGTCAATGTGAGTTTTCAGGAGGATTCAGTCTGAGTTTTGAGAGGGGAACAGAGTGAGTTTTGACGGGGGACAGAGTGAGTTTTGAGGGGGATCAGTGTGAGTTTTGAGGGGATCAGTGTGAGTTTTGAGGAGGGGACAGAGTGAGTATTGAGGCGGACAGAGTGAGTGTTGAGGGGGGACAGAGTGAGTTTTGAGGAGGGACAGAGTGAGTTTTCATGGGGGGACAGAGTGAATTTTGAGGGGGGACAGAGTGAATTTTGAGGGGGGACAGAGTGAGTTTTGAGGGGGGACAGAGTGAGTTTTGAGGGGAACAGAGTGAGATTTGAGGAGGGACAGAGTGAGTTTTGAGGGGGGACAGAGTAAGTTTTGAGGGGGGACAGAGTGAGTTTTGAGTGGGGTCAGTGTGAGTTTTGAGGTGTGACAGCGTGAGTTTTGAGGGGGGACAGAGTGAGTTTTGAGAAGGACAGAGTGAGTTTTGAGGGGGGTCAGTGTGAATTTTGATGGGGGACAGAGTTAGTTTTGAGGGGGGACAGAGTGAGTTTTGAGGGGGACAGAGTGAGTTTTGAGGGGGGACAGAGTGAGTTTTGGGGGGGGTCAGTGTGAGTTCTGAGGGGGACAGAGTGATTTTTGAGGGGGGCACAGTATGTGTTTGGAGGGGGAACAGAGTGAGTTTTGAGGGGGGACAGAGTGAGTTTTGAGGGGGACAGACTGAGTTTTGAGGGGGGACAGAGTGAATTTTGAGGGGGACAGACTGAGTTTTGAGGGGGGACAGAGTGAGTTTTGAGGGGGGGACAGAGTGAGTTTTGAGGGGGACAGAGTGAGTTTTGAGGGGGGACAGAGTGAGTTTTGAGGGGGACAGAGTGAGTTTTGAGGGGGACAGAGTGAGTTTTGAGGGAGGTCTGTGTGAGTTTTGATGGGGGACAGAGTGAGTTTTGAGGGGGGCACACTGTGTGTTTGGAGGGGGAACAGAGTGAGTTATGAGGGGGGACAGAGTGAGTTTTGAGGGAGGACAGAGTGAGTTTTGAGGGGGGACAGAGTGAGTTTTGAGTGGGACAGACTGAGTTTTGATGGGGGACGGAGTGAGTTTTGAGTGGGACAGACTGAGTTTTGAGGGGGGACGGAGTGAGTTTTGAGTGGGACAGACTGAGTTTTGAGGGGGGACAGAGTGAGTTTTGAGGGGGACAGACTGAGTTTTGAGGGGGGACAGAATGAGTTTTGAGGGGGGGACAGAGTGAGTTTTGAGGAGGGACAGTGTGAGTTTTATGGGGGGACAGAGTGAGTTTTAGGGGGTTAAGTGTGAGTTTTGAGGGGCGACATAGTGAGTTTTGAGGGGGGACAGAGTGAGTTTTGAGGGGGGACACAGTGAGTTTTGTGGGGGGACAGAGTGAGTTTTGAGGGGGGCACAGTGTGAGTTTTGAGGGGGGAACAGAGTGAGTTTTGAGGGGGAACAGAGTGAGTTTTGAGGGGGGACGGAGTGAATTTTGAGGGGGGGTCAATGTGAGTTTTGAGGGGAAACAGGGTGAGTTTTCAGGGGGGGTCAGTGTGAGTTTTGAGGGGTGGTCAGTCTGAGTTTTGATGGGGGGACAGAGTGAGTTTTGAGGGGGGACAGAGTGAGTTTGGAGGGGCTGTCAATGTGAGTTTACAGGGGGATTCAGTCTGAGTTTTGAGGGGGGAACAGAGTGAGTTTTGACGGGGACAGAGTGAGTTTTGAGGGGGATCAGTGTGAGTTTTGAGGGGATCAGTGTGAGTTTTGAGGAGGGGACAGAGTGAGTATTGAGGCGGGACAGAGTGAGTGTTGACGGGGGACAGAGTGAGTTTTGAGGGGTGGTCAGTCTGAGTTTTGATGGGGGGACAGAGTGAGTTTTGAGGGGGGACAGAGTGAGTTTGGAGGGGCTGTCAATGTGAGTTTACAGGGGGATTCAGTCTGAGTTTTGAGGGGGGAACAGAGTGAGTTTTGACGGGGACAGAGTGAGTTTTGAGGGGGATCAGTGTGAGTTTTGAGGGGATCAGTGTGAGTTTTGAGGAGGGGACAGAGTGAGTATTGAGGCGGGACAGAGTGAGTGTTGAGGGGGGACAGAGTGAGTTTTGAGGGGGGTCAGTGTGAGTTTTGAGGGGGGACAGAGTGAGTTTTGAGGGGGGACAGAGTGAGTTTTGAGGGGGGACAGAGTGAGTTTTGAGTGGGGTCAGTGTGAGTTTTGAGGGGGGTCAGTGTGAGTTTTGAGGTGTGACAGCGTGAGATTTGAGGGGGGACAGAGTGAGTTTTGAGGGGGACAGAGTGAGTTTTGAGGGGGGTCAGTGTGAGTTTTGAGGGGGGACAGAGTGAGTTTTGAGGGGGGACAGAGTAAGTTTTGAGGGGGGACAGAGTGAGTTTTGAGTGGGGTCAGTGTGAGTTTTGAGGTGTGACAGCGTGAGTTTTGAGGGGGGACAGAGTGAGTTTTGAGAAGGACAGAGTGAGTTTTGAGGGGGGTCAGTGTGAGTTTTGATGGGGGACAGAGTTAGTTTTGAGGGGGGACAGAGTGAGTTTTGAGGGGGACAGAGTGAGTTTTGAGGGGGACAGAGTGAGTTTTGGGGGGGGTCAGTGTGAGTTCTGAGGGGGACAGAGTGATTTTTGAGGGGGGCACAGTATGTGTTTGGAGGGGGAACAGAGTGAGTTTGAGGGGGGACAGAGTGAGTTTTGAGGGAGGACAGAGTGAGTTTTGAGGGGGGACAGAGTGAGTTTTGAGGGGGACAGACTGAGTTTTGAGGGGGGACAGAGTGAATTTTGAGGGGGACAGACTGAGTTTTGAGGGGGGACAGAGTGAGTTTTGAGGGGGGGACAGAGTGAGTTTTGAGGGGGACAGAGTGAGTTTTGAGGGGGGACAGAGTGAGTTTTGAGGGGGACAGAGTGAGTTTTGAGGGGGACAGAGTGAGTTTTGAGGGAGGTCTGTGTGAGTTTTGATGGGGGACAGAGTGAGTTTTGAGGAGGGCACAGTGTGTGTTTGGAGGGGGAACAGAGTGAGTTTTGAGGGGGGACAGAGTGAGTTTTGAGGGAGGACAGAGTGAGTTTTGAGGGGGACAGAGTGAGTTTTGAGGGGGGCACAGTGTGAGTTTTGAGGGGGGAACAGAGTGAGTTTTGAGGGGGAACAGAGTGAGTTTTGATGGGGGACAGAGTGAGTTTTGAGGGAGGGTCAGTGTGAGTTTTGAGGGGGGAAAAGAGTGAATTTTGAGGGGGGGTCAATGTGAATTTTGAGGGGAAACAGGGTGAGTTTTCAGGGGGGTCAGTGTGAGTTTTGAGGGGTGGTCAGTCTGAGTTTTGATGGGGGGACAGAGTGAGTTTTGAGGGGGGACAGAGTGAGTTTGGAGGTGGTGTCAATGTGAGTTTTCAGGAGGATTCAGTCTGAGTTTTGAGGGGGGAACAGAGTGAGTTTTGACGGGGGACAGAGTGAGTTTTGAGGGGGATCAGTGTGAGTTTTGAGGGGATCAGTGTGAGTTTTGAGGAGGGGACAGAGTGAGTATTGAGGCGGACAGAGTGAGTGTTGAGGGGGGACAGAGTGAGTTTTGAGGAGGGACAGAGTGAGTTTTAATGGGGGGACAGAGTGAATTTTGAGGGGGACAGAGTGAATTTTGAGGGGGGACAGAGTGAGTTTTGAGGGGGGACAGAGTGAGTTTTGAGGGGAACAGAGTGAGATTTGAGGAGGGACAGAGTGAGTTTTGAGGGGGGACAGAGTAAGTTTTGAGGGGGGACAGAGTGAGTTTTGAGTGGGGTCAGTGTGAGTTTTGAGGTGTGACAGCGTGAGTTTTGAGGGGGGACAGAGTGAGTTTTGAGAAGGACAGAGTGAGTTTTGAGGGGGGTCAGTGTGAATTTTGATGGGGGACAGAGTTAGTTTTGAGGGGGGACAGAGTGAGTTTTGAGGGGGACAGAGTGAGTTTTGAGGGGGACAGAGTGAGTTTTGGGGGGGGTCAGTGTGAGTTCTGAGGGGGACAGAGTGATTTTTGAGGGGGGCACAGTATGTGTTTGGAGGGGGAACAGAGTGAGTTTTGAGGGGGGACAGAGTGAGTTTTGAGGGAGGACAGAGTGAGTTTTGAGGGGGGACAGAGTGAGTTTTGAGGGGGACAGACTGAGTTTTGAGGGGGGACAGAGTGAATTTTGAGGGGGACAGACTGAGTTTTGAGGGGGGACAGAGTGAGTTTTGAGGGGGGGACAGAGTGAGTTTTGAGGGGGACAGAGTGAGTTTTGAGGGGGGACAGAGTGAGTTTTGAGGGGGACAGAGTGAGTTTTGAGGGGGACAGAGTGAGTTTTGAGGGAGGTCTGTGTGAGTTTTGATGGGGGACAGAGTGAGTTTTGAGGGGGGCACACTGTGTGTTTGGAGGGGGAACAGAGTGAGTTATGAGGGGGGACAGAGTGAGTTTTGAGGGAGGACAGAGTGAGTTTTGAGGGGGGACAGAGTGAGTTTTGAGTGGGACAGACTGAGTTTTGATGGGGGACGGAGTGAGTTTTGAGTGGGACTGACTGAGTTTTGAGGGGGGACGGAGTGAGTTTTGAGTGGGACAGACTGAGTTTTGAGGGGGGACAGAGTGAGTTTTGAGGGGGACAGACTGAGTTTTGAGGGGGGACAGAGTGAGTTTTGAGGGGGGGACAGAGTGAGTTTTGAGGAGGGACAGTGTGAGTTTTATGGGGGGACAGAGTGAGTTTTAGGGGGTTAAGTGTGAGTTTTGAGGGGGGACATAGTGAGTTTTGAGGGGGGACAGAGTGAGTTTTGAGGGGGGACACAGTGAGTTTTGAGGGGGGACAGAGTGAGTTTTGAGGGGGGCACAGTGTGAGTTTTGAGGGGGGAACAGAGTGAGTTTTGAGGGGGAACAGAGTGAGTTTTGAGGGGGGACGGAGTGAATTTTGAGGGGGGGTCAATGTGAGTTTTGAGGGGAAACAGGGTGAGTTTTCAGGGGGGGTCAGTGTGAGTTTTGAGGGGTGGTCAGTCTGAGTTTTGATGGGGGGACAGAGTGAGTTTTGAGGGGGGACAGAGTGAGTTTGGAGGGGCTGTCAATGTGAGTTTACAGGGGGATTCAGTCTGAGTTTTGAGGGGGGAACAGAGTGAGTTTTGACGGGGACAGAGTGAGTTTTGAGGGGGATCAGTGTGAGTTTTGAGGGGATCAGTGTGAGTTTTGAGGAGGGGACAGAGTGAGTATTGAGGCGGGACAGAGTGAGTGTTGACGGGGGACAGAGTGAGTTTTGAGGGGTGGTCAGTCTGAGTTTTGATGGGGGGACAGAGTGAGTTTTGAGGGGGGACAGAGTGAGTTTGGAGGGGCTGTCAATGTGAGTTTACAGGGGGATTCAGTCTGAGTTTTGAGGGGGGAACAGAGTGAGTTTTGACGGGGACAGAGTGAGTTTTGAGGGGGATCAGTGTGAGTTTTGAGGGGATCAGTGTGAGTTTTGAGGAGGGGACAGAGTGAGTATTGAGGCGGGACAGAGTGAGTGTTGAGGGGGGACAGAGTGAGTTTTGAGGGGGGTCAGTGTGAGTTTTGAGGGGGGACAGAGTGAGTTTTGAGGGGGGACAGAGTGAGTTTTGAGGGGGGACAGAGTGAGTTTTGAGTGGGGTCAGTGTGAGTTTTGAGGGGGGTCAGTGTGAGTTTTGAGGTGTGACAGCGTGAGATTTGAGGGGGGACAGAGTGAGTTTTGAGGGGGACAGAGTGAGTTTTGAGGGGGGTCAGTGTGAGTTTTGAGGGGGGACAGAGTGAGTTTTGAGGGGGGACAGAGTAAGTTTTGAGGGGGGACAGAGTGAGTTTTGAGTGGGGTCAGTGTGAGTTTTGAGGTGTGACAGCGTGAGTTTTGAGGGGGGACAGAGTGAGTTTTGAGAAGGACAGAGTGAGTTTTGAGGGGGGTCAGTGTGAGTTTTGATGTGGGACAGAGTTAGTTTTGAGGGGGGACAGAGTGAGTTTTGAGGGGGACAGAGTGAGTTTTGAGGGGGGACAGAGTGAGTTTTGTGGGGGGTCAGTGTGAGTTTTGAGGGGGACAGAGTGATTTTTGAGGGGGGCACAGTATGTGTTTGGAGGGGGAACAGAGTGAGTTTGAGGGGGGACAGAGTGAGTTTTGAGGGAGGACAGAGTGAGTTTTGAGGGGGGACAGAGTGAGTTTTGAGGGGGACAGACTGAGTTTTGAGGGGGGACAGAGTGAATTTTGAGGGGGACAGACTGAGTTTTGAGGGGGGACAGAGTGAGTTTTGAGGGGGGGACAGAGTGAGTTTTGAGGGGGACAGAGTGAGTTTTGAGGGGGGACAGAGTGAGTTTTGAGGGGGACAGAGTGAGTTTTGAGGGGGACAGAGTGAGTTTTGAGGGAGGTCTGTGTGAGTTTTGATGGGGGACAGAGTGAGTTTTGAGGAGGGCACAGTGTGTGTTTGGAGGGGGAACAGAGTGAGTTTTGAGGGGGGACAGAGTGAGTTTTGAGGGAGGACAGAGTGAGTTTTGAGGGGGACAGAGTGAGTTTTGAGTGGGACAGACTGAGTTTTGAGGGGGGACGGAGTGAGTTTTGAGTGGGACAGACTGAGTTTTGAGGGGGGACGGAGTGAGTTTTGAGTGGGACAGACTGAGTTTTGAGGGGGGACAGAGTGAGTTTTGAGGGGGACAGACTGAGTTTTGAGGGGGGACAGAGTGAGTTTTGAGGGGGACAGACTGAGTTTTGAGGGGGGACAGAGTGAGTTTTGAGGGGGGGACAGAATGAGTTTTGAGGAGGGACAGTGTGAGTTTTATGGGGGGACAGAGTGAGTTTTAGGGGGTTAAGTGTGAGTTTTGAGGGGGGCATAGTGAGTTTTGAGGGGGGACAGAGTGAGTTTTGAGGGGGGACACAGTGAGTTTTGAGGGGGGACAGAGTGAGTTTTGAGGGGGGCACAGTGTGAGTTTTGAGGGGGGAACAGAGTGAGTTTTGAGGGGGAACAGAGTGAGTTTTGAGGGGGGACGGAGTGAATTTTGAGGGGGGGTCAATGTGAGTTTTGAGGGGAAACAGGGTGAGTTTTCAGGGGGGGTCAGTGTGAGTTTTGAGGGGTGGTCAGTCTGAGTTTTGATGGGGGGACAGAGTGAGTTTTGAGGGGGGACAGAGTGAGTTTGGAGGGGGTGTCAATGTGAGTTTACAGGGGGATTCAGTCTGAGTTTTGAGGGGGGAACAGAGTGAGTTTTGACGGGGACAGAGTGAGTTTTGAGGGGGATCAGTGTGAGTTTTGAGGGGATCAGTGTGAGTTTTGAGGAGGGGACAGAGTGAGTATTGAGGCGGGACAGAGTGAGTGTTGAGGGGGGACAGAGTGAGTTTTGAGGGGGGTCAGTGTGAGTTTTGAGGGGGGACAGAATGAGTTTTGAGGGGGGACAGAGTGAGTTTTGAGGGGGGACAGAGTGAGTTTTGAGGGTGGTTAGTGTGAGTTTTGAGGGGGGTCAGTGTGAGTTTTGAGGTGTGACAGCGTGAGTTTTGAGGGGGGACAGAGTGAGTTTTGAGGGGGACAGAGTGAGTTTTGAGCGGGGTCAGTGTGAGTTTTGAGGGGGGACAGAGTGAGTTTTGAGGGGGGGACAGAGTGAGTTTTGAGGGGGACAGAGTGAGTTTTGAGGCGGACAGAGTGAGTTTTGAGGGGGGACAGAGTGAGTTTTGAAGGAGGACAGAGTGAGTTTTGAGGGGGGACAGAGTGAGTTTTGATGGGGACGGACTGAGTTTTGAGGGGGGACAGAGTGAGTTTTATGGGGGGACGGAGTGAATTTTGAGGGGGGGTCAATGTGAGTTTTGAGGGGAAACAGGGTGAGTTTTCAGGGGGGGTCAGTGTGAGTTTTGAGGGGGGACAGAGTGAGTTTTGAGGGGGACAGAGTGAGTTTTGAGGGGGGTCAGTGTGAGTTTTGAGGGGGGTCAGTGTGAGTTTTGAGGGGGGGTCAGTATGAGTTTTGAGGGGGGTCAGTGTGAGTTTTGAGGGGGGACAGAGTGAGTTTTGAGGAGGTGACAGATTGAGTTTTGAGGGGGGCACAGTGTGAGTTTTGAAGGGGGAACTGAGTGAGTTTTGAGGGGGGTCAGTGTGAGTTTTGAGGGGGGGTCAGAGTGAGTTTTGATGGGGGACAGAGTGAGTTTTGAGGGGGGACAGAGTGAGTTTTGAGGGGGATCAGTGTGAGTTTTGAGGGGATCAGTGTGAGTTTTGAGGAGGGGACAGCGTGAGTATTGAGGTGGGACAGAGTGAGTGTTGAGGGGGGACAGAGTGAGTTTTGAGGGGGGACAGAGTGAGTTTTGATGGGGGGACAGAGTGAGTTTTGAGGGGGACAGAGTGAATTTTGAGGGGGTACAGAGTGAGTTTTGAGGAGGGACAGAGTGAGTTTTGAGGGGAACAGAGTGAGTTTTGAGGGGGGACAGAGTGAGTTTTGAGGGGGGACAGAGTAAGTTTTGAGGGGGACATAGTGAGTTTTGAGGGGGTGACAGAGTGAGTTTTGAGGGGGGCACAGTGTGAGTTTTGAAGGGGGAACAGAGTGAATTTTGAAGGGCTGACAGAGTGAGTTTTAAGGGGGGGTCAGTGTGAGTTTTGAGGGGGGGTCAGAGTGAGTTTTGATGGGGGACATAGTGAGTTTTGAGGGGGAACAGAGTGAGTTTTGAGGGGGGATAGAGTGAATTTTGAGGGGGGACAGAATGAGTTCTGAGGGGGGACAGAGTGAGTTTTGAGGGGGAACAGAGTGAGTTTTGAGGGGTGACAGAGTGAGTTTTAAGGGGGGGTCAGTGTGAGTTTTGAGGGGGGGTCAGAGTGAGTTTTGATGGGGGACATAGTGAGTTTTGAGGGGGAACAGAGTGAGTTTTGAGGGGGGATAGAGTGAATTTTGAGGGGGGACAGAATGAGTTTTGAGGGGGGACAGAGTGAGTTTTGAGGGGGGACAGAGTGAGTTTTGAGGGTGGTTAGTGTGAGTTTTGAGGGGGGTCAGTGTGAGTTTTGAGGTGTGACAGCGTGAGTTTTGAGGGGGGACAGAGTGAGTTTTGAGGGGGACAGAGTGAGTTTTGAGCGGGGTCAGTGTGAGTTTTGAGGGGGGACAGAGTGAGTTTTGAGGGGGGGACAGAGTGAGTTTTGAGGGGGACAGAGTGAGTTTTGAGGCGGACAGAGTGAGTTTTGAGGGGGGACAGAGTGAGTTTTGAAGGAGGACAGAGTGAGTTTTGAGGGGGGACAGAGTGAGTTTTGATGGGGACAGACTGAGTTTTGAGGGGGGACAGAGTGAGTTTTATGGGGGGACGGAGTGAATTTTGAGGGGGGGTCAATGTGAGTTTTGAGGGGAAACAGGGTGAGTTTTCAGGGGGGGTCAGTGTGAGTTTTGAGGGGGGACAGAGTGAGTTTTGAGGGGGACAGAGTGAGTTTTGAGGGGGGTCAGTGTGAGTTTTGAGGGGGATCAGTGTGAGTTTTGAGGGGGGGTCAGTATGAGTTTTGAGGGGGGTCAGTGTGAGTTTTGAGGGGGGACAGAGTGAGTTTTGAGGAGGTGACAGATTGAGTTTTGAGGGGGGCACAGTGTGAGTTTTGAAGGGGGAACTGAGTGAGTTTTGAGGGGGGTCAGTGTGAGTTTTGAGGGGGGGTCAGAGTGAGTTTTGATGGGGGACAGAGTGAGTTTTGAGGGGGGACAGAGTGAGTTTTGAGGGGGATCAGTGTGAGTTTTGAGGGGATCAGTGTGAGTTTTGAGGAGGGGACAGCGTGAGTATTGAGGTGGGACAGAGTGAGTGTTGAGGGGGGACAGAGTGAGTTTTGAGGGGGGACAGAGTGAGTTTTGATGGGGGGACAGAGTGAGTTTTGAGGGGGACAGAGTGAATTTTGAGGGGGTACAGAGTGAGTTTTGAGGAGGGACAGAGTGAGTTTTGAGGGGAACAGAGTGAGTTTTGAGGGGGGACAGAGTGAGTTTTGAGGGGGGACAGAGTAAGTTTTGAGGGGGACATAGTGAGTTTTGAGGGGGTGACAGAGTGAGTTTTGAGGGGGGCACAGTGTGAGTTTTGAAGGGGGAACAGAGTGAATTTTGAGGGGCTGACAGAGTGAGTTTTAAGGGGGGGTCAGTGTGAGTTTTGAGGGGGGGTCAGAGTGAGTTTTGATGGGGGACATAGTGAGTTTTGAGGGGGAACAGAGTGAGTTTTGAGGGGGGATAGAGTGAATTTTGAGGGGGGACAGAGTGAGTTCTGAGGGGGGACAGAGTGAGTTTTGAGGGGGAACAGAGTGAGTTTTGAGGGGTGACAGAGTGAGTTTTAAGGGGGGGTCAGTGTGAGTTTTGAGGGGGGACAGAGTGAGTTTTGAGTGGGACAGACTGAGTTTTGAGGGGGGACAGAGTGAGTTCTGAGGGGGGACAGAGTGAGTTTTGAGGGGGGACAGAGTGAGTTTTGAGTGGGACAGACTGAGTTTTGAGGGGGGACAGAGTGAGTTTTGAGTGGGACAGACTGAGTTTTGAGGGGGGACAGAGTGAGTTTTGAGGGGGGGACAGGGTGAGTTTTAGGGGGTTAAGTGTGAGTTTTGAGGGTGGACAGAGTGAGTTTTGAGGGGGGACAGAGTGAGTTTTGAGGGGGGACACAGTGAGTTTTGAGGGGGGACAGAGTGAGTTTTGAGGGGGGCACAGTGTGAGTTTTGAGGGGGGAACAGAGTGAGTTTTGAGGGGGAACAGAGTGAGTTTTGATGGGGGACAGAGTGAGTTTTGAGGGAGGGTCAGTGTGTGTTTTGAGTAGGGAAAAGAGTGAATTTTGAGGGGGGGTCAATGTGAATTTTGAGGGGAAACAGGGTGAGTTTTCAGGGGGGTCAGTGTGAGTTTTGAGGGGTGGTCAGTCTGAGTTTTGATGGGGGGACAGAGTGAGTTTTGAGGGGGGACAGAGTGAGTTTGGAGGTGGTGTCAATGTGAGTTTTCAGGAAGATTCAGTCTGAGTTTTGAGGGGGGAACAGAGTGAGTTTTGACGGGGGACAGAGTGAGTTTTGAGGGGGATCAGTGTGAGTTTTGAGGGGATCAGTGTGAGTTTTGAGGAGGGGACAGAGTGAGTATTGAGGCGGACAGAGTGAGTGTTGAGGGGGGACAGAGTGAGTTTTGAGGAGGGACAGAGTGAGTTTTGATGGGGGGACAGAGTGAATTTTGAGGGGGGACAGAGTGAATTTTGAGGGGAGACAGAGTGAGTTTTGAGGGGGGACAGAGTGAGTTTTGAGGGGAACAGAGTGAGATTTGAGGAGGGACAGAGTGAGTTTTGAGGGGGGACAGAGTAAGTTTTGAGGGGGGACAGAGTGAGTTTTGAGTGGGGTCAGTGTGAGTTTTGAGGTGTGACAGCGTGAGTTTTGAGGGGGGACAGAGTGAGTTTTGAGAAGGACAGAGTGAGTTTTGAGGGGGGTCAGTGTGAATTTTAATGGGGGACAGAGTTAGTTTTGAGGGGGGACAGAGTGAGTTTTGAGGGGGACAGAGTGAGTTTTGAGGGGGGACAGAGTGAGTTTGGAGGGGCTGTCAATGTGAGTTTACAGGGGGATTCAGTCTGAGTTTTGAGGGGGGAACAGAGTGAGTTTTGACGGGGACAGAGTGAGTTTTGAGGGGGATCAGTGTGAGTTTTGAGGGGATCAGTGTGAGTTTTGAGGAGGGGACAGAGTGAGTATTGAGGCGGGACAGAGTGAGTGTTGACGGGGGACAGAGTGAGTTTTGAGGGGTGGTCAGTCTGAGTTTTGATGGGGGGACAGAGTGAGTTTTGAGGGGGGACAGAGTGAGTTTGGAGGGGCTGTCAATGTGAGTTTACAGGGGGATTCAGTCTGAGTTTTGAGGGGGGAACAGAGTGAGTTTTGACGGGGACAGAGTGAGTTTTGAGGGGGATCAGTGTGAGTTTTGAGGGGATCAGTGTGAGTTTTGAGGAGGGGACAGAGTGAGTATTGAGGCGGGACAGAGTGAGTGTTGAGGGGGGACAGAGTGAGTTTTGAGGGGGGTCAGTGTGAGTTTTGAGGGGGGACAGAGTGAGTTTTGAGGGGGGACAGAGTGAGTTTTGAGGGGGGACAGAGTGAGTTTTGAGTGGGGTCAGTGTGAGTTTTGAGGGGGGTCAGTGTGAGTTTTGAGGTGTGACAGCGTGAGATTTGAGGGGGGACAGAGTGAGTTTTGAGGGGGACAGAGTGAGTTTTGAGGGGGGTCAGTGTGAGTTTTGAGGGGGGACAGAGTGAGTTTTGAGGGGGGACAGAGTAAGTTTTGAGGGGGGACAGAGTGAGTTTTGAGTGGGGTCAGTGTGAGTTTTGAGGTGTGACAGCGTGAGTTTTGAGGGGGGACAGAGTGAGTTTTGAGAAGGACAGAGTGAGTTTTGAGGGGGGTCAGTGTGAGTTTTGATGGGGGACAGAGTTAGTTTTGAGGGGGGACAGAGTGAGTTTTGAGGGGGACAGAGTGAGTTTTGAGGGGGGACAGAGTGAGTTTTGTGGGGGGTCAGTGTGAGTTTTGAGGGGGACAGAGTGATTTTTGAGGGGGGCACAGTATGTGTTTGGAGGGGGAACAGAGTGAGTTTGAGGGGGGACAGAGTGAGTTTTGAGGGAGGACAGAGTGAGTTTTGAGGGGGGACAGAGTGAGTTTTGAGGGGGACAGACTGAGTTTTGAGGGGGGACAGAGTGAATTTTGAGGGGGACAGACTGAGTTTTGAGGGGGGACAGAGTGAGTTTTGAGGGGGGGACAGAGTGAGTTTTGAGGGGGACAGAGTGAGTTTTGAGGGGGGACAGAGTGAGTTTTGAGGGGGACAGAGTGAGTTTTGAGGGGGACAGAGTGAGTTTTGAGGGAGGTCTGTGTGAGTTTTGATGGGGGACAGAGTGAGTTTTGAGGAGGGCACAGTGTGTGTTTGGAGGGGGAACAGAGTGAGTTTTGAGGGGGGACAGAGTGAGTTTTGAGGGAGGACAGAGTGAGTTTTGAGGGGGACAGAGTGAGTTTTGAGGGGGGCACAGTGTGAGTTTTGAGGGGGGAACAGAGTGAGTTTTGAGGGGGAACAGAGTGAGTTTTGATGGGGGACAGAGTGAGTTTTGAGGGAGGGTCAGTGTGAGTTTTGAGGGGGGAAAAGAGTGAATTTTGAGGGGGGGTCAATGTGAATTTTGAGGGGAAACAGGGTGAGTTTTCAGGGGGGTCAGTGTGAGTTTTGAGGGGTGGTCAGTCTGAGTTTTGATGGGGGGACAGAGTGAGTTTTGAGGGGGGACAGAGTGAGTTTGGAGGTGGTGTCAATGTGAGTTTTCAGGAGGATTCAGTCTGAGTTTTGAGGGGGGAACAGAGTGAGTTTTGACGGGGGACAGAGTGAGTTTTGAGGGGGATCAGTGTGAGTTTTGAGGGGATCAGTGTGAGTTTTGAGGAGGGGACAGAGTGAGTATTGAGGCGGACAGAGTGAGTGTTGAGGGGGGACAGAGTGAGTTTTGAGGAGGGACAGAGTGAGTTTTGATGGGGGGACAGAGTGAATTTTGAGGGGGGACAGAGTGAATTTTGAGGGGGGACAGAGTGAGTTTTGAGGGGGGACAGAGTGAGTTTTGAGGGGAACAGAGTGAGATTTGAGGAGGGACAGAGTGAGTTTTGAGGGGGGACAGAGTAAGTTTTGAGGGGGGACAGAGTGAGTTTTGAGTGGGGTCAGTGTGAGTTTTGAGGTGTGACAGCGTGAGTTTTGAGGGGGGACAGAGTGAGTTTTGAGAAGGACAGAGTGAGTTTTGAGGGGGGTCAGTGTGAATTTTGATGGGGGACAGAGTTAGTTTTGAGGGGGGACAGAGTGAGTTTTGAGGGGGACAGAGTGAGTTTTGAGGGGGACAGAGTGAGTTTTGGGGGGGGTCAGTGTGAGTTCTGAGGGGGACAGAGTGATTTTTGAGGGGGGCACAGTATGTGTTTGGAGGGGGAACAGAGTGAGTTTTGAGGGGGGACAGAGTGAGTTTTGAGGGAGGACAGAGTGAGTTTTGAGGGGGGACAGAGTGAGTTTTGAGGGGGACAGACTGAGTTTTGAGGGGGGACAGAGTGAATTTTGAGGGGGACAGACTGAGTTTTGAGGGGGGACAGAGTGAGTTTTGAGGGGGGGACAGAGTGAGTTTTGAGGGGGACAGAGTGAGTTTTGAGGGGGGACAGAGTGAGTTTTGAGGGGGACAGAGTGAGTTTTGAGGGGGACAGAGTGAGTTTTGAGGGAGGTCTGTGTGAGTTTTGATGGGGGACAGAGTGAGTTTTGAGGGGGGCACACTGTGTGTTTGGAGGGGGAACAGAGTGAGTTATGAGGGGGGACAGAGTGAGTTTTGAGGGAGGACAGAGTGAGTTTTGAGGGGGGACAGAGTGAGTTTTGAGTGGGACAGACTGAGTTTTGATGGGGGACGGAGTGAGTTTTGAGTGGGACAGACTGAGTTTTGAGGGGGGACGGAGTGAGTTTTGAGTGGGGCAGACTGAGTTTTGAGGGGGGACAGAGTGAGTTTTGAGGGGGACAGACTGAGTTTTGAGGGGGGACAGAGTGAGTTTTGAGGGGGGGACAGAGTGAGTTTTGAGGAGGGACAGTGTGAGTTTTATGGGGGGACAGAGTGAGTTTTAGGGGGTTAAGTGTGAGTTTTGAGGGGGGACATAGTGAGTTTTGAGGGGGGACAGAGTGAGTTTTGAGGGGGGACACAGTGAGTTTTGAGGGGGGACAGAGTGAGTTTTGAGGGGGGCACAGTGTGAGTTTTGAGGGGGGAACAGAGTGAGTTTTGAGGGGGAACAGAGTGAGTTTTGAGGGGGGACGGAGTGAATTTTGAGGGGGGGTCAATGTGAGTTTTGAGGGGAAACAGGGTGAGTTTTCAGGGGGGGTCAGTGTGAGTTTTGAGGGGTGGTCAGTCTGAGTTTTGATGGGGGGACAGAGTGAGTTTTGAGGGGGGACAGAGTGAGTTTGGAGGGGCTGTCAATGTGAGTTTACAGGGGGATTCAGTCTGAGTTTTGAGGGGGGAACAGAGTGAGTTTTGACGGGGACAGAGTGAGTTTTGAGGGGGATCAGTGTGAGTTTTGAGGGGATCAGTGTGAGTTTTGAGGAGGGGACAGAGTGAGTATTGAGGCGGGACAGAGTGAGTGTTGACGGGGGACAGAGTGAGTTTTGAGGGGTGGTCAGTCTGAGTTTTGATGGGGGGACAGAGTGAGTTTTGAGGGGGGACAGAGTGAGTTTGGAGGGGCTGTCAATGTGAGTTTACAGGGGGATTCAGTCTGAGTTTTGAGGGGGGAACAGAGTGAGTTTTGACGGGGACAGAGTGAGTTTTGAGGGGGATCAGTGTGAGTTTTGAGGGGATCAGTGTGAGTTTTGAGGAGGGGACAGAGTGAGTATTGAGGCGGGACAGAGTGAGTGTTGAGGGGGGACAGAGTGAGTTTTGAGGGGGGTCAGTGTGAGTTTTGAGGGGGGACAGAGTGAGTTTTGAGGGGGGACAGAGTGAGTTTTGAGGGGGGACAGAGTGAGTTTTGAGTGGGGTCAGTGTGAGTTTTGAGGGGGGTCAGTGTGAGTTTTGAGGTGTGACAGCGTGAGATTTGAGGGGGGACAGAGTGAGTTTTGAGGGGGACAGAGTGAGTTTTGAGGGGGGTCAGTGTGAGTTTTGAGGGGGGACAGAGTGAGTTTTGAGGGGGGACAGAGTAAGTTTTGAGGGGGGACAGAGTGAGTTTTGAGTGGGGTCAGTGTGAGTTTTGAGGTGTGACAGCGTGAGTTTTGAGGGGGGACAGAGTGAGTTTTGAGAAGGACAGAGTGAGTTTTGAGGGGGGTCAGTGTGAGTTTTGATGTGGGACAGAGTTAGTTTTGAGGGGGGACAGAGTGAGTTTTGAGGGGGACAGAGTGAGTTTTGAGGGGGGACAGAGTGAGTTTTGTGGGGGGTCAGTGTGAGTTTTGAGGGGGACAGAGTGATTTTTGAGGGGGGCACAGTATGTGTTTGGAGGGGGAACAGAGTGAGTTTGAGGGGGGACAGAGTGAGTTTTGAGGGAGGACAGAGTGAGTTTTGAGGGGGGACAGAGTGAGTTTTGAGGGGGACAGACTGAGTTTTGAGGGGGGACAGAGTGAATTTTGAGGGGGACAGACTGAGTTTTGAGGGGGGACAGAGTGAGTTTTGAGGGGGGGACAGAGTGAGTTTTGAGGGGGACAGAGTGAGTTTTGAGGGGGGACAGAGTGAGTTTTGAGGGGGACAGAGTGAGTTTTGAGGGGGACAGAGTGAGTTTTGAGGGAGGTCTGTGTGAGTTTTGATGGGGGACAGAGTGAGTTTTGAGGAGGGCACAGTGTGTGTTTGGAGGGGGAACAGAGTGAGTTTTGAGGGGGGACAGAGTGAGTTTTGAGGGAGGACAGAGTGAGTTTTGAGGGGGACAGAGTGAGTTTTGAGTGGGACAGACTGAGTTTTGAGGGGGGACGGAGTGAGTTTTGAGTGGGACAGACTGAGTTTTGAGGGGGGACGGAGTGAGTTTTGAGTGGGACAGACTGAGTTTTGAGGGGGGACAGAGTGAGTTTTGAGGGGGACAGACTGAGTTTTGAGGGGGGACAGAGTGAGTTTTGAGGGGGACAGACTGAGTTTTGAGGGGGGACAGAGTGAGTTTTGAGGGGGGGACAGAATGAGTTTTGAGGAGGGACAGTGTGAGTTTTATGGGGGGACAGAGTGAGTTTTAGGGGGTTAAGTGTGAGTTTTGAGGGGGGCATAGTGAGTTTTGAGGGGGGACAGAGTGAGTTTTGAGGGGGGACACAGTGAGTTTTGAGGGGGGACAGAGTGAGTTTTGAGGGGGGCACAGTGTGAGTTTTGAGGGGGGAACAGAGTGAGTTTTGAGGGGGAACAGAGTGAGTTTTGAGGGGGGACGGAGTGAATTTTGAGGGGGGGTCAATGTGAGTTTTGAGGGGAAACAGGGTGAGTTTTCAGGGGGGGTCAGTGTGAGTTTTGAGGGGTGGTCAGTCTGAGTTTTGATGGGGGGACAGAGTGAGTTTTGAGGGGGGACAGAGTGAGTTTGGAGGGGGTGTCAATGTGAGTTTACAGGGGGATTCAGTCTGAGTTTTGAGGGGGGAACAGAGTGAGTTTTGACGGGGACAGAGTGAGTTTTGAGGGGGATCAGTGTGAGTTTTGAGGGGATCAGTGTGAGTTTTGAGGAGGGGACAGAGTGAGTATTGAGGCGGGACAGAGTGAGTGTTGAGGGGGGACAGAGTGAGTTTTGAGGGGGGTCAGTGTGAGTTTTGAGGGGGGACAGAATGAGTTTTGAGGGGGGACAGAGTGAGTTTTGAGGGGGGACAGAGTGAGTTTTGAGGGTGGTTAGTGTGAGTTTTGAGGGGGGTCAGTGTGAGTTTTGAGGTGTGACAGCGTGAGTTTTGAGGGGGGACAGAGTGAGTTTTGAGGGGGACAGAGAGAGTTTTGAGCGGGGTCAGTGTGAGTTTTGAGGGGGGACAGAGTGAGTTTTGAGGGGGGGACAGAGTGAGTTTTGAGGGGGACAGAGTGAGTTTTGAGGCGGACAGAGTGAGTTTTGAGGGGGGACAGAGTGAGTTTTGAAGGAGGACAGAGTGAGTTTTGAGGGGGGACAGAGTGAGTTTTGATGGGGACGGACTGAGTTTTGAGGGGGGACAGAGTGAGTTTTATGGGGGACGGAGTGAATTTTGAGGGGGGGTCAATGTGAGTTTTGAGGGGAAACAGGGTGAGTTTTCAGGGGGGGTCAGTGTGAGTTTTGAGGGGGGACAGAGTGAGTTTTGAGGGGGACAGAGTGAGTTTTGAGGGGGGTCAGTGTGAGTTTTGAGGGGGGTCAGTGTGAGTTTTGAGGGGGGGTCAGTATGAGTTTTGAGGGGGGTCAGTGTGAGTTTTGAGGGGGGACAGAGTGAGTTTTGAGGAGGTGACAGATTGAGTTTTGAGGGGGGCACAGTGTGAGTTTTGAAGGGGGAACTGAGTGAGTTTTGAGGGGGGTCAGTGTGAGTTTTGAGGGGGGGTCAGAGTGAGTTTTGATGGGGGACAGAGTGAGTTTTGAGGGGGGACAGAGTGAGTTTTGAGGGGGATCAGTGTGAGTTTTGAGGGGATCAGTGTGAGTTTTGAGGAGGGGACAGCGTGAGTATTGAGGTGGGACAGAGTGAGTGTTGAGGGGGGACAGGGTGAGTTTTGAGGGGGGACAGAGTGAGTTTTGATGGGGGGACAGAGTGAGTTTTGAGGGGGACAGAGTGAATTTTGAGGGGGTACAGAGTGAGTTTTGAGGAGGGACAGAGTGAGTTTTGAGGGGAACAGAGTGAGTTTTGAGGGGGGACAGAGTGAGTTTTGAGGGGGGACAGAGTAAGTTTTGAGGGGGACATAGTGAGTTTTGAGGGGGTGACAGAGTGAGTTTTGAGGGGGGCACAGTGTGAGTTTTGAAGGGGGAACAGAGTGAATTTTGAAGGGCTGACAGAGTGAGTTTTAAGGGGGGGTCAGTGTGAGTTTTGAGGGGGGGTCAGAGTGAGTTTTGATGGGGGACATAGTGAGTTTTGAGGGGGAACAGAGTGAGTTTTGAGGGGGGATAGAGTGAATTTTGAGGGGGGACAGAGTGAGTTCTGAGGGGGGACAGAGTGAGTTTTGAGGGGGAACAGAGTGAGTTTTGAGGGGTGACAGAGTGAGTTTTAAGGGGGGGTCAGTGTGAGTTTTGAGGGGGGGTCAGAGTGAGTTTTGATGGGGGACATAGTGAGTTTTGAGGGGGAACAGAGTGAGTTTTGAGGGGGGATAGAGTGAATTTTGAGGGGGGACAGAATGAGTTTTGAGGGGGGACAGAGTGAGTTTTGAGGGGGGACAGAGTGAGTTTTGAGGGTGGTTAGTGTGAGTTTTGAGGGGGGTCAGTGTGAGTTTTGAGGTGTGACAGCGTGAGTTTTGAGGGGGGACAGAGTGAGTTTTGAGGGGGACAGAGTGAGTTTTGAGCGGGGTCAGTGTGAGTTTTGAGGGGGGACAGAGTGAGTTTTGAGGGGGGGACAGAGTGAGTTTTGAGGGGGACAGAGTGAGTTTTGAGGCGGACAGAGTGAGTTTTGAGGGGGGACAGAGTGAGTTTTGAAGGAGGACAGAGTGAGTTTTGAGGGGGGACAGAGTGAGTTTTGATGGGGACAGACTGAGTTTTGAGGGGGGACAGAGTGAGTTTTATGGGGGGACGGAGTGAATTTTGAGGGGGGGTCAATGTGAGTTTTGAGGGGAAACAGGGTGAGTTTTCAGGGGGGGTCAGTGTGAGTTTTGAGGGGGGACAGAGTGAGTTTTGAGGGGGACAGAGTGAGTTTTGAGGGGGGTCAGTGTGAGTTTTGAGGGGGATCAGTGTGAGTTTTGAGGGGGGGTCAGTATGAGTTTTGAGGGGGGTCAGTGTGAGTTTTGAGGGGGGACAGAGTGAGTTTTGAGGAGGTGACAGATTGAGTTTTGAGGGGGGCACAGTGTGAGTTTTGAAGGGGGAACTGAGTGAGTTTTGAGGGGGGTCAGTGTGAGTTTTGAGGGGGGGTCAGAGTGAGTTTTGATGGGGGACAGAGTGAGTTTTGAGGGGGGACAGAGTGAGTTTTGAGGGGGATCAGTGTGAGTTTTGAGGGGATCAGTGTGAGTTTTGAGGAGGGGACAGCGTGAGTATTGAGGTGGGACAGAGTGAGTGTTGAGGGGGGACAGAGTGAGTTTTGAGGGGGGACAGAGTGAGTTTTGATGGGGGGACAGAGTGAGTTTTGAGGGGGACAGAGTGAATTTTGAGGGGGTACAGAGTGAGTTTTGAGGAGGGACAGAGTGAGTTTTGAGGGGAACAGAGTGAGTTTTGAGGGGGGACAGAGTGAGTTTTGAGGGGGGACAGAGTAAGTTTTGAGGGGGACATAGTGAGTTTTGAGGGGGTGACAGAGTGAGTTTTGAGGGGGGCACAGTGTGAGTTTTGAAGGGGGAACAGAGTGAATTTTGAGGGGCTGACAGAGTGAGTTTTAAGGGGGGGTCAGTGTGAGTTTTGAGGGGGGGTCAGAGTGAGTTTTGATGGGGGACATAGTGAGTTTTGAGGGGGAACAGAGTGAGTTTTGAGGGGGGATAGAGTGAATTTTGAGGGGGGACAGAGTGAGTTCTGAGGGGGGACAGAGTGAGTTTTGAGGGGGAACAGAGTGAGTTTTGAGGGGTGACAGAGTGAGTTTTAAGGGGGGGTCAGTGTGAGTTTTGAGGGGGGACAGAGTGAGTTTTGAGTGGGACAGACTGAGTTTTGAGGGGGGACAGAGTGAGTTCTGAGGGGGGACAGAGTGAGTTTTGAGGGGGGACAGAGTGAGTTTTGAGTGGGACAGACTGAGTTTTGAGGGGGGACAGAGTGAGTTTTGAGTGGGACAGACTGAGTTTTGAGGGGGGACAGAGTGAGTTTTGAGGGGGGGACAGGGTGAGTTTTAGGGGGTTAAGTGTGAGTTTTGAGGGTGGACAGAGTGAGTTTTGAGGGGGGACAGAGTGAGTTTTGAGGGGGGACACAGTGAGTTTTGAGGGGGGACAGAGTGAGTTTTGAGGGGGGCACAGTGTGAGTTTTGAGGGGGGAACAGAGTGAGTTTTGAGGGGGAACAGAGTGAGTTTTGATGGGGGACAGAGTGAGTTTTGAGGGAGGGTCAGTGTGTGTTTTGAGTAGGGAAAAGAGTGAATTTTGAGGGGGGGTCAATGTGAATTTTGAGGGGAAACAGGGTGAGTTTTCAGGGGGGTCAGTGTGAGTTTTGAGGGGTGGTCAGTCTGAGTTTTGATGGGGGGACAGAGTGAGTTTTGAGGGGGGACAGAGTGAGTTTGGAGGTGGTGTCAATGTGAGTTTTCAGGAAGATTCAGTCTTAGTTTTGAGGGGGGAACAGAGTGAGTTTTGACGGGGGACAGAGTGAGTTTTGAGGGGGATCAGTGTGAGTTTTGAGGGGATCAGTGTGAGTTTTGAGGAGGGGACAGAGTGAGTATTGAGGCGGACAGAGTGAGTGTTGAGGGGGGACAGAGTGAGTTTTGAGGAGGGACAGAGTGAGTTTTGATGGGGGGACAGAGTGAATTTTGAGGGGGGACAGAGTGAATTTTGAGGGGAGACAGAGTGAGTTTTGAGGGGGGACAGAGTGAGTTTTGAGGGGAACAGAGTGAGATTTGAGGAGGGACAGAGTGAGTTTTGAGGGGGGACAGAGTAAGTTTTGAGGGGGGACAGAGTGAGTTTTGAGTGGGGTCAGTGTGAGTTTTGAGGTGTGACAGCGTGAGTTTTGAGGGGGGACAGAGTGAGTTTTGAGAAGGACAGAGTGAGTTTTGAGGGGGGTCAGTGTGAATTTTAATGGGGGACAGAGTTAGTTTTGAGGGGGGACAGAGTGAGTTTTGAGGGGGACAGAGTGAGTTTTGAGGGGGGACAGAGTGAGTTTTGGGGGGGGTCAGTGTGAGTTCTGAGGGGGACAGAGTGATTTTTGAGGGGGGCACAGTATGTGTTTGGAGGGGGAACAGAGTGAGTTTTGAGGGGTGACAGAGTGAGTTTTGAGGGAGGACAGAGTGAGTTTTGAGGGGGGACAGAGTGAGTTTTGAGGGGGACAGACTGAGTTTTGAGGGGGGACAGAGTGAATTTTGAGGGGGACAGACTGAGTTTTGAGGGGGGACAGAGTGAGTTTTGAGGGGGGGACAGAGTGAGTTTTGAGGGGGACAGAGTGAGTTTTGAGGGGGGACAGAGTGAGTTTTGAGGGGGACAGAGTGAGTTTTGAGGGGGACAGAGTGAGTTTTGAGGGAGGTCTGTGTGAGTTTTGATGGGGGACAGAGTGAGTTTTGAGGGGGGCACACTGTGTGTTTGGAGGGGGAACAGAGTGAGTTATGAGGGGGGACAGAGTGAGTTTTGAGGGAGGACAGAGTGAGTTTTGAGGGGGGACAGAGTGAGTTTTGAGTGGGACAGACTGAGTTTTGAGGGGGGACGGAGTGAGTTTTGAGTGGGACAGACTGAGTTTTGAGGGGGGACGGAGTGAGTTTTGAGTGGGACAGACTGAGTTTTGAGGGGGGACAGAGTGAGTTTTGAGGGGGACAGACTGAGTTTTGAGGGGGGACAGAGTGAGTTTTGAGGGGGGGACAGAGTGAGTTTTGAGGAGGGACAGTGTGAGTTTTATGGGGGGACAGAGTGAGTTTTAGGGGGTTAAGTGTGAGTTTTGAGGGGGGACATAGTGAGTTTTGAGGGGGGACAGAGTGAGTTTTGAGGGGGGACACAGTGAGTTTTGAGGGGGGACAGAGTGAGTTTTGAGGGGGGCACAGTGTGAGTTTTGAGGGGGGAACAGAGTGAGTTTTGAGGGGGAACAGAGTGAGTTTTGAGGGGGGACGGAGTGAATTTTGAGGGGGGGTCAATGTGAGTTTTGAGGGGAAACAGGGTGAGTTTTCAGGGGGGGTCAGTGTGAGTTTTGAGGGGTGGTCAGTCTGAGTTTTGATGGGGGGACAGAGTGAGTTTTGAGGGGGGACAGAGTGAGTTTGGAGGGGCTGTCAATGTGAGTTTACAGGGGGATTCAGTCTGAGTTTTGAGGGGGGAACAGAGTGAGTTTTGACGGGGACAGAGTGAGTTTTGAGGGGGATCAGTGTGAGTTTTGAGGGGATCAGTGTGAGTTTTGAGGAGGGGACAGAGTGAGTATTGAGGCGGGACAGAGTGAGTGTTGAGGGGGGACAGAGTGAGTTTTGAGGGGGGTCAGTGTGAGTTTTGAGGGGGGACAGAGTGAGTTTTGAGGGGGGACAGAGTGAGTTTTGAGGGGGGACAGAGTGAGTTTTGAGTGGGGTCAGTGTGAGTTTTGAGGGGGGTCAGTGTGAGTTTTGAGGTGTGACAGCGTGAGATTTGAGGGGGGACAGAGTGAGTTTTGAGGGGGACAGAGTGAGTTTTGAGGGGGGTCAGTGTGAGTTTTGAGGGGGGACAGAGTGAGTTTTGAGGGGGGACAGAGTAAGTTTTGAGGGGGGACAGAGTGAGTTTTGAGTGGGGTCAGTGTGAGTTTTGAGGTGTGACAGCGTGAGTTTTGAGGGGGGACAGAGTGAGTTTTGAGGGGGGACAGAGTGAGTTTTGAGAAGGACAGAGTGAGTTTTGAGGGGGGTCAGTGTGAGTTTTGATGGGGGACAGAGTTAGTTTTGAGGGGGGACAGAGTGAGTTTTGAGGGGGACAGAGTGAGTTTTGAGGGGGGACAGAGTGAGTTTTGTGGGGGGTCAGTGTGAGTTTTGAGGGGGACAGAGTGATTTTTGAGGGGGGCACAGTATGTGTTTGGAGGGGGAACAGAGTGAGTTTGAGGGGGGACAGAGTGAGTTTTGAGGGAGGACAGAGTGAGTTTTGAGGGGGGACAGAGTGAGTTTTGAGGGGGACAGACTGAGTTTTGAGGGGGGACAGAGTGAATTTTGAGGGGGACAGACTGAGTTTTGAGGGGGGACAGAGTGAGTTTTGAGGGGGGGACAGAGTGAGTTTTGAGGGGGACAGAGTGAGTTTTGAGGGGGGACAGAGTGAGTTTTGAGGGGGACAGAGTGAGTTTTGAGGGGGACAGAGTGAGTTTTGAGGGAGGTCTGTGTGAGTTTTGATGGGGGACAGAGTGAGTTTTGAGGGGGGCACAGTGTGTGTTTGGAGGGGGAACAGATTGAGTTTTGAGGGGGGACAGAGTGAGTTTTGAGGGAGGACAGAGTGAGTTTTGAGGGGGGACAGAGTGAGTTTTGAGTGGGACAGACTGAGTTTTGAGGGGGGACGGAGTGAGTTTTGAGTGGGACAGACTGAGTTTTGAGGGGGGACAGAGTGAGTTTTGAGGGGGACAGACTGAGTTTTGAGGGGGGACAGAGTGAGTTTTGAGGGGGGGACAGAATGAGTTTTGAGGAGGGACATTGTGAGTTTTATGGGGGGACAGAGTGAGTTTTAGGGGGTTAAGTGTGAGTTTTGAGGGGGGACATAGTGAGTTTTGAGGGGGGACAGAGTGAGTTTTGAGGGGGGACACAGTGAGTTTTGAGGGGGGACAGAGTGAGTTTTGAGGGGGGCACAGTGTGAGTTTTGAGGGGGGAACAGAGTGAGTTTTGAGGGGGAACAGAGTGAGTTTTGAGGGGGGACGGAGTGAATTTTGAGGGGGGGTCAATGTGAGTTTTGAGGGGAAACAGGGTGAGTTTTCAGGGGGGGTCAGTGTGAGTTTTGAGGGGTGGTCAGTCTGAGTTTTGATGGGGGGACAGAGTGAGTTTTGAGGGGGGACAGAGTGAGTTTGGAGGGGGTGTCAATGTGAGTTTACAGGGGGATTCAGTCTGAGTTTTGAGGGGGGAACAGAGTGAGTTTTGACGGGGACAGAGTGAGTTTTGAGGGGGATCAGTGTGAGTTTTGAGGGGATCAGTGTGAGTTTTGAGGAGGGGACAGAGTGAGTATTGAGGCGGGACAGAGTGAGTGTTGAGGGGGGACAGAGTGAGTTTTGAGGGGGGTCAGTGTGAGCTTTGAGGGGGGACAGAGTGAGTTTTGAGGGGGGACAGAGTGAGTTTTGAGGGGGGACAGAGTGAGTTTTGAGGGGGGTCAGTGTGAGTTTTGAGGGGGGTCAGTGTGAGTTTTGAGGTGTGACAGCGTGAGTTTTGAGGGGGGACAGAGTGAGTTTTGAGGGGGACAGAGTGAGTTTTGAGCGGGGTCAGTGTGAGTTTTGAGGGGGGACAGAGTGAGTTTTGAGGGGGGGACAGAGTGAGTTTTGAGGGGGACAGAGTGAGTTTTGAGGCGGACAGAGTGAGTTTTGAGGGGGACAGAGTGAGTTTTGAGGGAGGTCTGTGTGAGTTTTGATGGGGGACAGAGTGAGTTTTGAGGGGGGACAGAGTGAGTTTTGAAGGAGGACAGAATGAGTTTTGAGGGGGGACAGAGTGAGTTTTGATGGGGACAGACTGAGTTTTGAGGGGGGACAGAGTGAGTTTTATGGGGAGACGGAGTGAATTTTGAGGGGGGGTCAATGTGAGTTTTGAGGGGAAACAGGGTGAGTTTTCAGGGGGGGTCAGTGTGAGTTTTGAGGGGGGACAGAGTGAGTTTTGAGGGGGACAGAGTGAGTTTTGAGGGGGGTCAGTGTGAGTTTTGAGGGGGGTCAGTGTGAGTTTTGAGGGGGGTCAGTATGAGTTTTGAGGGGGGTCAGTGTGAGTTTTGAGGGGGGACAGAGTGAGTTTTGAGGAGGTGACAGATTGAGTTTTGAGGGGGGCACAGTGTGAGTTTTGAAGGGGGAACTGAGTGAGTTTTGAGGGGGGTCAGTGTGAGTTTTGAGGGGGGGTCAGAGTGAGTTTTGATGGGGGACAGAGTGAGTTTTGAGGGGGGACAGAGTGAGTTTTGAGGGGGATCAGTGTGAGTTTTGAGGGGATCAGTGTGAGTTTTGAGGAGGGGACAGCGTGAGTATTGAGGTGGGACAGAGTGAGTGTTGAGGGGGGACAGAGTGAGTTTTGAGGGGGGACAGAGTTAGTTTTGATGGGGGGACAGAGTGAGTTTTGAGGGGGACAGAGTGAATTTTGAGGGGGTACAGAGTGAGTTTTGAGGAGGGACAGAGTGAGTTTTGAGGGGAACAGAGTGAGTTTTGAGGGGGGACAGAGTGAGTTTTGAGGGGGGACAGAGTAAGTTTTGAGGGGGACATAGTGAGTTTTGAGGGGGTGACAGAGTGAGTTTTGAGGGGGGCACAGTGTGAGTTTTGAAGGGGGAACAGAGTGAATTTTGAGGGGCTGACAGAGTGAATTTTGAGGGGGGGTCAGTGTGAGTTTTGAGGGGTGACAGAGTGAGTTTTAAGGGGGGGTCAGTGTGAGTTTTGAGGGGGGGTCAGAGTGAGTTTTGATGGGGGACATAGTGAGTTTTGAGGGGGAACAGAGTGAGTTTTGAGGGGGGATAGAGTGAATTTTGAGGGGGGACAGAGTGAGTTCTGAGGGGGGACAGAGTGAGTTTTGAGGGGGAACAGAGTGAGTTTTGAGGGGTGACAGAGTGAGTTTTAAGGGGGGGTCAGTGTGAGTTTTGAGGGGGGGTCAGAGTGAGTTTTGATGGGGGACATAGTGAGTTTTGAGGGGGAACAGAGTGAGTTTTGAGGGGGGATAGAGTGAATTTTGAGGGGGGACAGAGTGAGTTCTGAGGGGGGACAGAGTGAGTTTTGAGGGGGAACAGAGTGAGTTTTGAGGGGGGACAGAGTGAGTTTTGAGGAGGGACAGAGTAAGTTTTGAGGGGGGACAGAGTGAGTTTTGAGGGAGGACAGAGTGAGTGTTGAGGGGGGACAGAGTGAGTTTTGAGGGGGCAGACTGAGTTTTGAGGGGGGACAGAGTAAGTTTTGAGGGGGACAGAGTGAGTTTTGAGGGGGGCACAGTGTGAGTTTTGAGGGCGGGGTCAGTGTGAGTTTTGAGGGGGGGGGAGTGTGAGTTTTGAGGGGGGACAGAGTGAGTTTTTAGGGGGGCACAGTGTGAGTTTTGGGGGGGACAGTGTGAGTTTTGAGGGGGGTCAGTGTGAGTTTTGAGGGGGGGAGTGTGAGTTTTGAGGGGGGACAGAGTGAGTTTTTAGGGGGGCACAGTGTGAGTTTTGGGGGGGACAGTGTGAGTTTTGAGGGGGGACAGTGTGAGTTTTGAGGGGTGGGGAGTGTGAGTTTTTAGGGGGGAGTTTTGAGGGCGGGGTCAGTGTGAGTTTTGAGGGGGGGAGTGTGAGTTTTGGGGGGGCAGTGGGAGTTTTGAGGGCGGGGTCAGTGTGAGTTTTGAGGGGGGGGGAGTGTGAGTTTTGAGGGGGGACAGAGTGAGTTTTTAGGGGGGCACAGTGTGAGTTTTGAGGGGGGACAGTGGGAGTATTGAGGGCGGGGACAGTGTGAGTTTTGAGGGGTGGGGAGTGTGAGTTTTTAGGGGGTAGTTTTGAGGGCGGGGTCAGTGTGAGTTTTGAGGGATGGGGATTGTGAGTTTTTAGGGGGGAGTTTTGACGGGGGGACAGTGGGAGTTTTGAGGGGGGGACAGTGGTAGTTTTGAGCGGGGGCAGAGTGTGTTTTGCAGGTGGAGGGGAGGGTGGCGCCGGGCCGGAGGGGGGTGTGTGTGTGGAACCTGCTGGTGCCAGGTCCCTGAGGGAGACAGTATCCTGGCGGTCGTCGGGGAACGCCACGTAGGCAAACTGGGGGCTTGCATGGAGCGAGTGCACCCTCTCCACCAACGGGTCCGCCTTGTGGAGTCGGACGTGCCTACGGAGCAGGACTGGTCCTGGAGCTGTAAGCCAAGTTGGGAGCGACACCCCGGATGTGGACTTCCTGGGGAAGGCCAAAAGACATTCATGTGGTGTACTGTTGGTAGCGGTGCAGAGTAATGAGCGAATGGAGTGGAGTGCATCAGGGAGGACGTCTTGCCAGCGGGAGGCTGGGAGATTTCTGGATCGTAGAGCCAGCTGGACGGCCCTCCATACCGTCCCATTCTCCCTTTCTACCTGTCCGTTTCCTCGGGGGTTGTAGCTCGTCGTCCTGCTGGAGGCGATACCCCTGCTGAGCAGGAACTGACGTAGCTCATCACTCATGAATGAGGATCCCCTGTCACTGTGGATGTAGGTGGGGAAGCCGAACAGAGTGAAGATAGAATTAAGGGCTTTAATGACGGTGGCAGACGTCAAGTCAGGGCATGGGATGGCGAAGGGAAAACGGGAGTATTCATCGATCACACTGAGGAAATGCGTGTGTCGGTCGGAGGAGGGGAGGGGGCCTTTGAAATCCACGCTGAGGCGTTCAAAGGGGCGGGAGGCCTTCACCAGGTGCGCGCGGTCCGGCCGGTAGAAGTACGGTTTGCACTCCGCACAGACCTGGCAGTCCTTGGTGATCGTCCTTACTTCCTCGACGGAGTAGGGAAAATTTCATGCCTTAATGAAGTGGTACAACCGAGTGACCCCTGGGTGACAAAGGCTGTCGTGCAGGGTCCGGAGTTGGTCTAACTGTGCGCTGGCACATGTACCTCGGGATAGGGCATCTGGGGGCTCGTTGAGTTTGCCAGGGCGATGCTTAATCTCGTAGTTATAGGTGGAGAGCTCGATTCTCCACCGCAAGATTTTGTCATTTTTGATCTTGCCTCGCTGTGTGGTTGAACATGAAGGCTACCGACCGTTGTTCAGTGGGGAGAGTGAATCTCCTGCCGGCCAGGTAATGCCTCCAATGTCGCACAGCCTCAACAATAGCCTGGGCCTCCTTTTCGATGGATGAGTGCCGAATTTCGGAGGCATGGAGGGTGCGGGAAAAGAATGCCACGGGCCTGCCTGCCTGGTTGAGGGTGGCGGCAAGGGCGATGTCCGATGCGTCGCTTTCTACTTGGAAAGGAAGTGTTTCGTCTACAGCGTGCATTGTGGCCTTGGCAATAACAGCTCTGATCCGGGCGAAGGCCTGTTGGGCCTCTGCGTCAGGGGGAAATGAGTGGACTGTATGAGTGGGCGGGCCTTGTCCGCATAGTTTGGGACCCACTGAGCGTAATACGAGAAGAACCCCAGGCAGCGTTTGAGGGCCTTGGGGCAGTGGGGGAGGGGAAGCTCCATGAGGGGGCGCATGCGGTCGGGATTGGGCCCCAGAACTCCGTTCTGGACCACGTAGCCGATGATGGCTAAGCGGTTTGCACGGAACACACACTTCTCCTTGTTATACGTGAGGTTGAGGAGAGTGGCGGTGCGGAGAAATTTAGCGAGGTTGGCGGCGTGATCCTGCTGATCATGGCCGCAGATGGTCACATTGTCTAGGTACGGAAACGTGGCCCGCAAGGTCGATCATTCGGTCCATCTCCCTTTGGAAGACCGAAACCCCATTGGTGATGTTGAAGGGGACCCTAAGGAAGTGATATAGCTGGCCGTCTGCCTCGAAGGCCGTGTATGGCCAGTCCGATTTACGGATGGGGAGCTGGTGGTCGGCGGATTCCAGGTCCACCGTTGAGAAGACCCGGTACTGTGCAATCAGGTTAACCAATTCAGATATGCGTGGGAGGGGGTACGCGTTGAGCTGCGTGTCCCTGTTGATGGTCTGTCTGTAGTCCATGACCATTCGGTTTTTCTCCGCAGACTTAACTGCTACCACTTGAGCTCTCCAGGGGCTGTTGCTGGCCTCGATTACTCCCTCCTGAAGCAACCGCTAGGCCTCGGACCTGATGAAGGCCTTATCCTGGGTGCTGTACCATCTGCTCCTGGTGGCGACGGGTTTACAATCTGGAGTTAGATTGTCAAAGAGGGAAGGAGGATCGACCTTTAGGGTCGCGAGGCCGCACACAGTGAGGGGTGATAAGGGTCCGCCGAATTTAAGGGTCAGGCTCTGGAGGTTGCACTGGAAGTCCAGGCCGAGGATAAGTGCAGCGCAGAGGTTAGGGAGGACGTAGTGGCGAAAGCCGTGGAACTCTACGCCTTGGACTGTGAGCGTGACTGTGCAGTACCCCCGGATCGCTACGCGATGGGATCCGGAGGCCAGGGAGATACTTTGATTGGTAGGGTGTACTTTAAGGGAGCAGCGCGTTACCGTGTTTGGATGTACAAAGCTGTCGGTGCTCCCAGAGTCCAGTAGGCAGGAGGTCACATGGCCATTGACTTTCACGCTGGTGGATGCGTTGGTCAGAGCGTGTGGTCTGGACTGGTCGATTGCCATGGATGCGAGTCGTGGTTGATCATCGGGTAGTGAGGCGGCCACTGCGTCGGGGTCCTGAAACGCCGTTGGTCTCCATGTGCTGCGGGGTGGACAAGATGGCGGCGCCCGGAGGTCCTGGGGGTCACAAAATGGCGGTGCCCATAGGACGCACGTTGCGGGGGTGGAGCAAGATGGCGGCGCCCATGAAACGCACATGTTGTGCGGGGGAGAAGATGGCAGCGCCCATTGCTCGCACATGGCCTGGGGAGGGGAGAATGGGGGCGACCGCTGCCGCTGAGCGGTCCTGGCACACCGCTGCGTAGTGGTCCTTCTTCTCGCAGGCCTTACAAAGGGCAGTGCGGGCCGGTCAGCGTTGGTGGGGGTGTCTTTGTTTGCCGCAAAAATAGCATCGGGGGTCCCCGGAGATCACTGACTGGCACGTAGCGCAGGCGTATTGGGTGGGTAGCGCCCTCGCTGGGGTGGCTGCCTGTTGGGCCCATGAAGCGTAGGAGGAGTGGGCCACGCGGTTGGGGGCGTAGGACTGGACATTGCGCAGAGCGACCGTCATGGAGAGCGTTAGTGTTTTCGTCTCTGCGAGGTCGCGCGTGGCCCTTCGAGGAGCCGCTGCCTGATAACATCAGAACTAATCCCAGTTACACAAGCGTCCCGCATAAGGAGATCTGAGTGCTCCTTAGCTGTAACATCCTGGTAGTCACAGTCCCGCACTAGTGGGATCAGGGCCCTCCAGAAGTCCTCGATTGACTCACCAGGTAGTTGAGTACGCGTTGCGAGCGTGTGTCTGGCGAAGAGCGTGTTCGTCTTCTGCTCATAATTTTCTTTGAGTCGTGTCATGGCATCAGCGTAATTGGGCGCATCTTGGATCAGCGGGAAGACTTTAGAGCTGAGTCTGGAGTACAAGATTTGAATCTTCTGAGCGTCTGGAACAGGGGTCGGCGCCGCGTTGATATACGCTTCAAAACAAGCTCGCCAGTGCTGGAAGTCCTTTCTGGCGTCGCTTGCGTGTGGATCCAGCTGCAATCGACCTGGTTTAATCCGGAGGTCCATCTTCTGAATCAGATACTAATAATTTGAGGCACGATCAATCTGGCTGGAGACGAAGTTGAATTCAAACTGAGGCTTTATTAGTATCTGAAGTGTGGCCTCCTACAGCAGCTGACAAAATGGCTGCGAGCTGAAGGTCACGCATATTTATAACCCGGCTCCTGGGCGGAGCTAGCATGCAGGGGCCTAGGTGAACCTGTAGTGCAGGTTCTACCGTACAACCCTTAATATAAGAACACAATGGTTTACCACATACGTGTTACGGTCGGTGGAGGGGAGGGGCCATTTGAAATCAACGCTGAGGCGTTCAAAGGGGCGGGAGGCCTTCACCAGGCACACACGGTCCGGCCGGTAGAAGTGTGGCTTGCACTCCGCACAGACCTGGCAGTTCCTGGTGATTTTCCATATTTCCTCGACGGAGTAGGGCAGGTTGCGGGCCTTTATGAAATGGTACAACCGTCTGACTCCCGGGTGACAAAGGCTTTTGTGAAGGATCCGGAGTCGGTCTACTTGTGCGCTGGCACATGTACCTCGGGATAGGGCGTCTGAGGGTTCGTTGAGCTTACCGGGGTGATACAAAATCTCATAGTTGTAGGTGGAGAGCTCGACCCTCCAGCTCAAGATCTTATTGTTCTTGATCTTGCCCCGCTGTGTGTTATTGAACATGAAGGGGAATTGTCAGGGGAAAGTCATGTCTCACCAATTTGATTGAGTTTTTTGAAGGGGTAACCAAGAAGGTAGATGAGGGCAGTGCGATCGACGTTGTCTACATGGACTTTAGCAAGGCCTTTGGCAAGTTGCCGCATGGTAGGTTGTTGCAAAAGGTTAAATCTCACGGAATCCAGAGTGAGGTAGCCAATTGGATACAAAATTGTCTCGGCGACCGAAGACAAAGGGAGGTTGTGGAGGGTTGTTTTTCAAACTGGAGGCCTGTGACCAGCGGTGTGCCTCGGGGATCGGTGCTGGGTCCACTGTTACTTGTTGTATATATTAATGATTTGGATTAGAATGTAGAAGGCATGGTTAGTAAGTTTGTATGACACCAAGGTTGATGGCATAGGTGACAGTGAAGAAGATTATCTCGGATTGCAATGGGATCTTGATCAGTTGGGCCAGCTGGAGTTTAATTTGGATAAATGTGAGGAGATGCATTTTGGTAGATCGAATCAGGACAGGACCAACTCAGTTAATGGTAGGGAGTTGGGGAGAGTTACAGAACAAAGAGATCTAGGGGTACAGGTTCATTGCTCCTTGGAGGTGGAGTCGCAGGTGGACAGGGTGGTGACGAAGGCATTCAGCACGCTAGGTTTTATTGGTCAGAGCATTGAATAAAGGCGTTGGGACATCTTGTTGAAGTTGTACAAGACATGAGTAAGGCCACACATGGAATACTGTGTTCAGTTCTGGTCACCCTATTATAGGAAGGATATTGTTAAACTAGAAAGAGTGCAGAAGAGATTTACGAGGATGCTACCAGGACTTGATGGTCTGAGTTATAAGGAGAGGCTGGATAGGCTGGGACTTTTTTCCCCTGGAGCGTAGGAGGCTTAAGGGTGATCTTATAGAGGTCTATAAAATAATGAGGGGCATAGATAAGGTAGACAGTCAACATCTTTCCTAAAACCAGTGGGCATAGGTTTAAGGTGAGAGGGGAGAGATACAATAGAGTCCAGAGGGGCAAAATTTTCACACAGAGGGTTGTGAGTGTTGGGAAAGAGCTGCCAGAGGCAGTAGTAGAGGTGGGCACAGTTTTCTCTTTTAAAAAGCTTTTTGACAGTTATATGGGTAGGATGGGTATCGAGGGATATGGGACAAATGCGGGCAATTGGGATTAACTTAGTGGTAAAACTGGGCGGCATGGACAAGTTGGGCCGAAGGGCCTGTCTCCATGCTGTAAACCTCTATCACGCCATGACTCAATGTACTTAAAACTTTTGTAACAAAGTGCCAAGTAGAATGATGAAGAAGCCTCACTGTGACTGTATACAGCATTGTGTATACATACTGTGTACAATGCTGGTACCCGTGCCGAAGAAAGGTATACTTGCCTTAATGGGAGTACGATGCGGTTGACCAGTCCGATTCCTGGCTTGCGAGGAATGTCCAATTCGGAGAGATTGGGTAGACTAGGCGACTATTTTCCGGAGTTTGAAGGAATGAAAGGTGGATTAATTGAAACATATAATGCTCTTCGGGGTCTTGAAGGTGTGGATGCTGAAAGCATGTTTCCCTGGCTGGGGAGTCAAGAACTAGGGGGGGAGGGGGGGGCGGGGTCACACTCCCAGGATAAGGGGCCAGCCTTTTTGGACAGAGACGTGGAGACATTCTTCACTCCAACCCTCTATCCCTGAGAACAGTACATGCTCAGTTGTTGAGTATATTCAAGGCAGAGATCAGTAGATTTTTGATTGCTGTGAAAAATGAAGGATATGTTGATAATGTATGAAGGTGGGGTCGAGGTATATGATCAGCCATGATCTTATTGAATGATAGAACAGTCACAGAGGGATGAATGGCCTATTCCAGCTCCTATTCCATATGTCACAACCACTGCAATGTCTCCTGTTTTTTCATTGCTCTCTGTTTTTGGCTGCTTATCTTTCCCATTTTGTCTGTTTTTAACAGAGAGCTCACTCAGTATTTGAACCATCTCCTCTCGGTGTCTGGCCATTGTTTAAAGCTTCCTGTTGCGTGGAATTCCTTTGGGAAGGTCAGTGTTAATTGGGGCTCAGAGACTGGTGACATTTCCGGACATAAAAGTATGAATGCTCATTGAACTGCAAGAAACAAGACATGGTCTTTCTCTCTCCTACATAATGGATCTTTCAGCGAGACAGTTGCCAGAGATGAAAGCGGTTTGCCAAGTAAAGACTGCTTTATGTAAGGGACTGAGTCAGAAGGATAAAGATTCTGTGTGACAACAGAGTTCATGGACTATCAGTTGCAGTTACAGTGATGTGTCACACACAGGATATTTAAAAATCGTTAGCGACGACGATGACAGTCGTGCATTTATCGGAAAACACAACCTTGGGCTATTTTTCGAAAATCCTTCATGTTTATCTGTTATGACTCAAACGCTGTCCAGACTGAGACCCTCAGTGTATTGCTGAGGGGGTGCTGCAGTGTTGAAGGTTCTATCCTTCACATGAGATGTTAAGTTGAGACCCTGTCCGCACTCTCAGTGGAGTTATGTTTTGGTGCCGTTCAGCTGTTTCAGTGTAATAGTATATCAGATGTTCTCCCAGGATCAGGTTGTTTAATAGTCTACTCGGTTGGGCCACTTTTGGTTTGATTGTTTGCCACCCATTCAGATACATCTTGGGAATAGATGGACACCCTCTTTATCCATTGCCTTTGAGACATAGAAAATCGGAGCAGGAATAGACCATTCAGCCCTTCGAGTCTGCTCTACCATTCAGCATGACTGGGACTGATTCTCTATCTCAATGCCATACTCCCATGCACTCCCCCCATTGACGCCTTTACAGTCCAGAATATCGAACTATTTATCGTCTTCCAGGCCATTAATTTCTCCAGCGCTACCTTTTTGGCAATACTGATTTTCTTCAGTTCATCCTTCTCTGTGGTTCCCTCGCATTTCTGGGAGATTATTTGTGTCTCCCTCCGTGAAGCCACTTGCTCTGCCATTTCCTTGTTCTTTATTATAAATTCACCTGTTCCAGACTGTGAAACATCTGTCTTTATTAATCTTTTTATATATTGATAAAAGCTTTCACTGCCGACGTTTGTGTGACTTGCTAGTTAACTCTCATATCTGTTTTTCGCCTCTTAATCAATCTCTCTGTCCTCCTTTGCCAAATACCAAACTGTTCCCAATCCTCAGACTTGCTACTATTTCTAGCAACTCTATAAGCCTCCTTTTTGGATCTCACACTATCCTTCATTAATTTGTTTGCCATCGCTTTTCTTATTGTGTTTCTGTGCCAGAAAGGAAAGTATAGCTGTTGCAACATATACATTCAATCCTTACATATTAGCCATTGCCTATCCACCGTCAGGCCCTTTAATGAAGTACCCCAATCTATCTTAGCCAACTCATGCCTTCAAAGTTTCCTTTTAAATTTCAAGACCCTAGTTTCAGATACGACGTCTTCACTTTCTATCCTAATGAAGAATTCTATCATGTTATGGTCACTGTTTCCTAAAGGGCCCTGCACAACAAGATTATTAATTAACACCTTCTCATTGCACATTACCAAATCTAGGATAACATGTTCCCTGGTTGGTTCTTCAACCTACTGTTCTAAAATACCATCTCGTACATACTTCAGGAATTTGTCTTCCACAGTATTGTTGCTAATTTGGTTTTCCCAATCTATATGTAGATTAAAGTCACCCATGATTACTGTAGCACCCTTGCTGCTTGCATCTCAAATTTCCTGTTAAAGGCCTTTCCCATCTTCCCATTGCTGTTTGGAAGCCTATATACATCTCCCACGAATGTGTTCCACCCCTTGTTGCTTCTTAGCTCCACCAAGACTTATTCTACGTTTAGATTTTCTGAGCTAATATCCTTTCTCACTGGTGCACTGAATTCATCCTCAACTAACAATGCCAGCCCACCACCTTTCCCTTTACCCCTGACGTTCCTAAATACTGAGTACCCTTGGATATTCAGTTCCCAACTTTAGTAACTTGAGGAAGCCAGCGGGAAGAGGACAGAGGTTTAGTCAACGATATACAACGTTCTGCTGAAAACAACAGCAACTTGCTCTCAGTCCAGTCTGCGCTGGGAGAACTAACCACACCAGGCCCTGCTTTGGGCCGGTTTTTATGTTTGTAAGTAACGCGTTCCAGCTGGGTGATCTCCGCCCCCAATCTGGGAAGCTCATACTCCACGTGACCTGTGGGGAGATCAACAATGATTTCCCCGTGGTCCATCTGAGGGTTATAACACCAGCCTTGACCACCCTGCAGCCATGTCTCCATAATCGCCAGTATATTGTTTCCATTCACATTTATTTGTGTGGTTACCTCGTCTACCTTATTGTGAATGCTCCGTGCATTCTGATACAGTGGCCGGAGCTTTACGCCCGTTCACACTGACGAGCTCCTCTGGGCCCACCGACGGTGCATCTCCGCGGGTTTCCCAGTGACAATGGGTGCGTTCAACAGGAAACCCCACTGACAACAGCGAGACCAGAAGATCCAACCGCCGGCCAGGTGGGCAGAGCAGGTTGTGTGGTAAATCCTGCCCATTGCCTTCAGACTTGCCTTTTTAACATTTTTACACATCTTTTTTGTCCTGCTCTCCTATTTGTTGCTCACCCTCTTTTCCACTCTCTTCCATGTTTACTTTCTACTTTTCTGTTCTTCATTTCTATCTTTGTTTCCTCTCTTGTGTCTCCCTCGCTCAGGTTCCCAGCCCCCTGCCACCCTAGTCCAAACCCGCCCCCACAGCACCCGTGAGGATATCGGTCCCAGTCCTGCTGTGGTGAACCCCGTCACGCTTCTTCCCCAGAATCAGTCCCAATGCCCCAGGATTCCAAATACCTCCCTCCTGAGCCATCTCGTCAGCCAATCTGTGACGTCCTTGACCCTGGCACCATGGAGGCAACATACCACCCTGGAGTCCCGTGTGTGGCCGCAGAAACGTTCATCTGTTCCCCTTACTATGGAATCTCCTATCTCTATAACCCCACCCACCACCCGCTCTCCCCCCTCCCCTCCTGCTGCACTCCCCTGAGAAAACACCTCCCCAACACTATCCAAAACAGAATCCTGTTAGAGAGGGCGATGGACCCAGGGGACTCCTGCACGATCTGCCCAGTGCTTTTGCTCAGTCTGGCAGTCACCCATTCCCTTTCTGCCTGTGCGCCCTTTAGCTGCAGTGGGACCACCTCACTCTACATGGTATCCATGAAGATCTCATCCTTGTGGACGCTCCACAGCAACTCCAGTCACTGTTCCAGCCCTGAAATGTGGATTTTAAATGCTGCAGCTGGAGACACTTCCTGCACAGGTGGCCATCCTGAAAACTGGAAGTGTCCCTGATTTCCCACATCACACAAGAGGAGCATTCCATATGGTCGAGATGTCCTGCCATGACATACCCTTAAATTACTCCCTTTACGTCCTCTAGGTTAGGGTATACCCTGTATTAAGGACAGTAGAAACACTCATCAGGTCCTACACATCAAAGCCACTGCTCTTCTTTCTGAAAACAAGTTGAAAATGAAAGGAGGCCCTCCTTCCCTTTTCACCAAACTCCCTCAGTCACCAAATGCCAGGTTGAACACTGTAATGCAGCCCAAAGCAACACTCCAGTGCAGACTCAGTGATGTGACTCTGTTTACAGAGGTCTCCATGGTGATTCTTACTTCAGCCAGTCCAGAACCTGGATATACAGGTTTCCATGGTGATCAGTCTTCCCTCGGTATGGACTATGAGGTACTTTTCGGCATTTCAAGCCCAGGGTCAGGTTACATTTATATAGAAAATTATATTTTATTAGATATTTATACGACATGTTCTTGGTTATTAACCTCTTTTATTTAATGTTAGAACTATGGCTCCTCATTCTAAAACTCTCAACCGCCAGATACAACAGCCTCCAATCCCTCCCTTTTATATTTGTAAACAATTCTATCAAAGTGCTCTAAACCCTTCTTAATTCCCATGAAGACATCACCAATGTTTCAAATCTTTCTCACTTTTTGTGTTTCCTCATACCAGACACGCTTGCTCCGATATTGTGGAACCTCATACAGCACCCACAGCTTGGAGACCTCGCCTCGATATAACTGCACCATCGACTGACCCTCACTGATTCAGTACAAGATTGGCATCTTAGCCTGCATTCAATAATAATAATCGCTTATTGTCACGAGTCGGCTTCAATGAAGTTACTGTGAAAAGCCCCTAGTCGCCACATTCCGGCACCTGTTCGGGGAGGCCGGCACGGGAATTGAACCCGCGCTGCTGGCCTGGCTCTGCATTACAAGCCAGCTGTTTAGCCCACTGTGCTAAGCCAGCCCCTACCATTCAGCCTCTGACACTGAAACTCAGTCACAATCAAAGCAGTTTATCGAGAGAAGGATTCGCTGTTTTGCAAAAGCCACGGGGCAGAGCAGGACACTGACTATAGTTTCAACCCCCGATTAATGTAAAAACAAATCACTCCGAGTGATCAAAATCCTGGAACTCCCTCCCTAACAGCACTGTGGGTGTACCTGCACCACATGGACTGCAGCGGTTCAAGGAGGAGCTCACCGCCCCCTTCTGAAGGGGCAATTAGGGATGGGCAATAAATGCTGGCCTTGCCAGTGACACCTACATCCCGTAAATGAATTTATTTTTAAGTCACTGGGATGGAGAATTCTATAAATCCTCAATCCTCTGAGTGAAGATGTTTCTCCTCCATTTCAATGCGAAACGGCCGATCCCCTGCACCTGTCTTTCTTTATTTTTATTTGTTCAAGGGTTGTGGGCATCTCTGGCGGGGCCAGCATTGATTGCCCATCCCTAATTGCCCTTGAGAAGTTGAAGCTGACCCTGAGACCACTGTGTCCACATTTCCAACTCTCACTGAGGATCTAGTGGGCAGCACGGTAGCACAAGTGGATAATACTGTGGCTTCACAGCGCCAGGGTCCCAGGTTCGATTCCCGGAGTCTGCACGTTCTCCCCGTGTGTGCGTGGGTTTCCTCCGGGTGCTCCGGTTTCCTCCCACAGTCCAAAGACGTGCAGGTTAGGTGGATTGGACATGCTAAATTGCCCCTTAGTGTCCAAAAAGGTTAGGAGGGGTTATTGGGTTATGGGGATGTGGTGGAAGTGAGGCTTAAATGGGTTGGTGCAGACTTGATGGGCCGAATGGCCTCCTTCTGCACTGTATGTTCTATGTTCTCTGTCTATCTACACGTTTCTTTTCACCTGATGCATGAAAGAGAATCAGATCCAGAGTGAGTGTCGCGGGAAGAGATCACAGACATACTGGAAGCATTGGGTTTTCAGGGGCCATTTGGAGGGAGAGGGGATAGGGTTTGAGAATTGTTTCCGAGTGTAAGAGCAGGGTGCTAAAGGTTTTGTCAGTGACGATGGAGTTGGGAAGTGTGCAATGGGCTTGAGTTGGTAGCGATGGCCTGTGCCCAGGGCTATGCCAATGTTACCAGGGTCCCAGGTCCGATTCCCCGCTGGGCCACTGTCTGTGCGGAGTCTGCACGTTCTCCCCGCAGCTGAAAGGTGCACACACAGCTGAGGGGCTTTCTGATCACCACTCCGTCAGATCCGAGATTGAGAGCTCACTCTGTGAAGATAGTCCACTTGTTGCTGCCATTTCCGAATTCCGTCTCTCCCTCTCATCTTCTACCCTCTCTCCTACCTTGGAGGCCAACCCTATTGACCTGGCCCTGTCCTGTGCTGTGGATCTGAAATGGTGTTGATGTGGGCGTATTTTCTGTCTTTCATTGGTACTGACTGAGATTAATTCCCTTTGATGCTGCAGATTAACGCAGAGCACAAATGGAGGATTGTGAGAGGCACGAAAGGGACTTCAAAGAGGCCACTTCTCCCCACTTCCTCAAGGCCATCTCTTCCATCCTGACCCTTCTTGAAGTTGCGGTGGGCGCGGGACACGGGGAACTCAGCGAGCCCGATTGCAAACAGTTCAAGAGCGAGATTGAATCTGCGCAGAGAGAAACTCTGGCAGCGGAGGAGGTGGCGAGCTGTGCTGTCGATCTGATTGATGGCAGCTGTGAGAAGCTGATGGTTCAGCATGGCACACTGAGCAAGGAACAGAGAGAGCTGCAGAAATGCATCAAATCTACACAGGAGCAGCTGGCAGAGGTGGAGGCTCAGAGGAGACGGATTAAGGGGCAGATTCAAACAGCCAAGGGGTCATTGAGACACGCGGAGCAAACACTGAGGACAGCCAGGGCCAAAAAGGGAGAGAAACAAACTGGAAGAGACATCGGGATTGGCTTGAGTTTTGTTGTCCCGTGTATCGGTAAGCGGTAACATTTCAGAATTTCTTCATGAGCCTATTGTGGATTGTGCAAAAACTGACCACGACATCACCCAACATCTGCCCATCCCCAGTTCATCGGCTGGAGAAACCTTCAATCATGACATTGTTACCTCGAGAGTTGACCAGACCACAAGGCACAGACCAGGCACAAAGATCAGCCATGATCTCATTGAATGGTGGAGCAGGCTCAAGGGGCCAGATGGCCTACTCCTGCTCCTAGTTCTTATGTTCTTATGTTCCCGTTGGCCTCCAACTTTCCTCAAAGTTTAAACACATCTGAACTGTTCCCACCGTTCCCACATGCTGACTCACACCGAGTTACTCTGCACATCATCCTTGTGCTCACTGATATACACCTCAGTCCAGCAACATCTTTATTTTAAAATTCTCAACCCTTCACCCAAATCCATCCATGGCCTCGCTCCCTACAGTCTCTCTCTCCCTATCCCTGCAATCTGTTTCAGCTCCCAAACCCTCCAAGGCACCGGCATGCCACTGACCTCTTCGACATCCTCGAGTTTAATGCCTCCACCACTGCTAACCAGGCCTTCAGCTGGGCAGCACGGTAGCACATTGGTTAGCACAGTTGCTTCACAGCCTCAAGGTCCCAGGTTCGATTCCTGGCTTGGGTCACTGTCTGTGCGGAGTCTGCACGTTCTCCCCGTGTCTGCGTGGGTTTCCTCCGGGTGCTCCGGTTTCCTCCCACAGTCCAAAGATGTGCGGGTTAGGTGGATTGGCCATGGTGAATTGCCCTTAGTGTCCAAAAGAGTTAAAATCAAAGAACAAAGAAAAGTACAGCACAGGAACAGGCCCTTCGGCCCTCCAAGCCTGTGCCGACCATGCTCCCCGTCTAATCTAAAATCTTCGACACTTCCTGGGTCCGTATCCCTCTATTCCCATCCTATTCATGTATTTGTCAAGATGCCCCTTAAACATCACTATCGTCCCTGCTTCCACCACCTCCTCCGGTAGCGAGTTCCAGGCACCCACTACCCTCTGTGTAAAAAACTTGCCTCGTACATCTCCTCTAAACCTTGCCCTCGCCCTTAAACCAATGCCCCCTAGTAATTGACCCCTCTACCCTGGGAAAAAGTCTCTGACTATCCACTCTGTCTATGCCCCTCATAATTTTGTAGACCTCTATCAGGTCGCCCCTCAACCTCCATCGTTTCAGTGAGAACAAACCGAGTTTATTCAACCTCTCCTCACAGCTAATGCCCCCCATACCAGGCAACATCCTGGTAAATCTCTTCTGCACCCTCTCTAAAGCCTCCACATCCTTCTGGTAGTGTGGCGACCAGAATTGAACACTAGACTCCAAGTGTGGCCTAACTAAGGTTCTATACAGCTGCAACATGACTTGCCAATTCTTATACTCAATGCCCTGGCCAATGAAGGCAAGCATACCGTATGCCTTCTTGACTACCTTCTCCACCTGTGTTGCCCCTTTCAGTGACCTGTGGACCTGTACACCTAGATCTCTCTGACTTTCAATACTCTTGAGGGTTCTACCATTTACTGTATATTCCCTACCTGTGTTAGACCTTCCAAAATGCATTACCTCACATTTGCCCGGATTAAACTCCATCTGTCATCTCTCCGCCCAAGTCTCCAAATGATCTAAATCCTGCTGTATCCTCTGACAGTCCTCATCGCTATCCAAAATTCCACCAACCTTTGTATCGTCCGCAAACTTACTAATCAGACCAGTTACATTTTCCTCCAAATCATTTATATATACGACAAACAGCAAAGGTCCCAGCACTGATCCGTGTGGAACACCACTGGTCACAGCCCTCCAATTAGAAAAGCATTCTTCCATTGCTACTCTCTGACTTCTATGGCCTAGCCAGTTCTGTATCCATCTTGCCAGCTCACCTCTGTTGCCGTGTGACTTCACCTTTTGTACCAGTCTGCCATGAGGGACCTTGTCAAAGGCCTTACTGAAGTCCATATAGACAACATCCACTGCCTTACCTGCATCAACCATCTTTGTGACGTCCTTGAAAAACTCTATCAAGTTAGTGAGACACGACCTCCCCTTCACAAAACTGTGCTGCCTCTCGCTAATACGTCCACTTGCTTCCAAATGGGAGTAGATTCAGTCCCGAAGAATTCTCTCCAGTAATTTCCCTACCACTGACATAAGGCTCACTCACCGGCCTGTAGTTCCCTGGATTATCCTTGCTACCCTTCTTAAAGAAAGGAACAACATTGTCCTCCGGGACATCACCTGAAGACAGTGAGGATCCAAAGATTTCTGTCAAGCCCTCAGCAATTTCCTCTCTTGCCTCCTTCAGTATTCTGAGGTAGATCCCATCAGGCCTTGGGGACTTATCCACCTTAATATTTTTCAAGACGCCCAACACCTCGTCTTTTTGGATCTCAATGTGACCCAGGCTATCTACACACCCTTCTCCAGACTCAACGTCCACCAATTCCTTCTCTTTGATGAATACTGATGCAAAGTATTCATTTAGTACCTCGCCCATTTCCTCTGGCTCCACACATAGATTCTCTTGCCTGTCCTTCAGTGGGCCAACCCTTTCCCTGGCTACCCTCTTGCTTTTTATGTACGTGTAAAAAGCCTTGGGATTTTCCTTAACCCTATTTACCAATGACTTTTCATGAGCCCTTTTAGCCCTCCTGACTCCTTGCTTAAGTTCCTTCCTACTTTCCTTATATTCCACACAGGCTTCGTCTGTTCCCAGCCTTCTAGCTCTGACAAATGCCTTCTTATTCTTTTTGACGAGACCTACAATATCTCTCGTTATCCAAGGTTCCCGAAAATTGCCGTATTTATCCTTCTTCCTCACAGGAACATGGCGGTCCTGAATTCCTTTCAACTGACATTTGAAAGCCTCCCACATGTCAGATGTTGATTTGCCCTCAAACATCCGCCCCCAATCTAGGTTGTTCAGTTCCCACCTAATATTGTTATAATTAGCCTTCCCCAATTTAGCACATTCACAATAGGACCACTCTTATCCTTGTCCACTAGTACTTTAAAACTTACTGAATTGTGGTCACTGTTCCCGAAATGCTCCCCTACTGAAACTTCTACCACCTGGCCGGGCTCATTCCCCAATACCAGGTCCAGTACCGCCCCTTCCCTAGTTGGACTATCTGTGTATTGTTTTAAGAAGCCCTCCTAGATGCTCCTTACAAATGCTGCCCCATCCAAGCCCCTAGCACTAAGTGAGTCCCAGTCAATATTGGGGAAATTAAAGTCTCCCATCACAATAACCCTGTTGCTTTTACTCCTTTCCAAAGTCTGTCTAACTATCTGCTCCTCTATCTCCCGCTGGCTGTTGGGAGGCCTGTAGTAAACCCCCAACATTGTGACTGCACCCTTCTTATTCCTGATCTCTACCCATATAGCCTCACTGCCCTCTGAGGTGTCCTCCCGCAATACAGCTGTGATATTCTCCCGAACTAGTAGTGCAACTCCTCCACCCCTTTTACATCCCTTCTATCCCGCCTGAAACATCTAAATCCTGGAACGTTTAGCTGCCAATCCTGTCCTTCCCTCAACCAGGTCTTTGTAATGGCAACAACATCATAGTTCCAAGTACTAATCCAAGCTCTAAGTTCATCTGCCTTACCTGTTATACTTCTTGCATTAAACCATATGCACTTCAGGCCACCACTCCGATGTTTTCAGCAACATCGCCCTGTCTGCTCTTCCTCAAAACCATACTGGCCCTATTCCCTAGTTCTCCCTCAATTGTTTCACCTTCTGACCTATTGCGCCGGTACCCACCCCACTGCCATACTAGCTTAAACCCTTGGGTGGGGTTGCTGGGTTACGGGGATGGGGTGCAGACATGGGCTTCAGTCGGATACTCTTTCCAAGAGCTGGTGCAGACCCGATGGGCCAAATGGCCTCCTTCTGCACTGTAAATTCTGCAGACCCCAAAATCATGCGACTCTCGGCTTCTCTCCTCCTCCTTTAAAACAATCCTTTAAAACCTCTACATCTACGGGGAGTCAAGGTGGCGCAGTGGTTAGCACTGCTGCCTCACGGCGCCAAGGACCCGGGTTCGATCCCGGGACCGGGTCACTGTCCGTGTGGAGTCTGCACGTACTCCCCGTGTCTGCGTGCGTTTCCTCCGGGTGCTCCGGTTTCCTCCCACAGTCCAAAGATGTGCAGGTTAGATGAATTGTACATTCTGAATTCTCCCTCTGTGTAGCCGAACAGGCTCCGGAACGTGGCGACTAGGGGATTGTCACGGTAACTTCATTGCAGTGTTAATGTAAGCCTACTTGTGACACAAATAAAGATGATTACGATTGTTATTATTAAGTGCAGGGTGGGTGGATTGGCCATGCTAAAGTGCCCCTTAATTGGAAAAACAAGGATTGGGCATTCAGAATTAAAAAACCTCTGCCTCTTTAAACATACAAACACGTGAATGAGGAGCAGGAGTCGGCCGTTTGATAAAGCCATGGCTGATCAAAGTGTGGCCTCAGCTCCATTTTGCTGCCTAATTGGCTTTTTGACCAGACAGTGGTTTCTGCCCTAATGTCTCCTTCTGTGTCCCAGTGTCAGGCTTGTCGGAAACACGCCTGTGACACACCTGAATTGAGACATTTTCCAAAAGAAGGACTGTATAAATAGAAGAAACCCCGTGGCTACTTTTCCGAAGAATATTTCAGGGCCGTTAACCCCGGTGGCCTGTACAATATTTACCCCCTCATTCGACATCACAAAACCAAATGATCTGCCCATTATCACATTGCTGTTTTGCGGAGCTTGCTGTGTACAGATTAGGAGCGGTGTTTCTACCTTGGTCACCTCCAATGTCCTTCATTGGCTGCAATGAGCTTCGGGATGTCCTGGGATCATGAAAGGTGCTATATGAATGCAAACCTTTTTCAACTTTGACAAAACAGAACATTCCAGGATGAGTGGGTGTGTGGGTCTCAGGGGTAGGGGGGAGGGAGTGGGGGGGCTGGTATGGTAGACGGATGTAGGGATGCGACAAAGCTCAGGAAGAATCCAAAGTTTGGGAACTAACAACTGGTGCACCTTCTGCTGATTGAACTGCGGAAGGAAGGCTCTGGGAAGCAGGCTCCACATTGAGACCAGTGAAGGATTTAGAAATCAGGCAAGGGTTTGTTTTGGGATATTCCTGGAGTCTCGTGGAGATCTGTACCGACAGAGATGATATGCGATTGATGGGATTGATTGGTGGGATAGGTTTGATCTCAGCCGGGAGCCTCTTGGTTTGGGATTTCAGAATTGTGATGCTGGTTTGGGTGCCCCTGGGAGTTTGAATTCTGTGGATTTTCAGTGTTGGAAGTTTCTGATTAGATTGGCGGAATTGGGAGTTGTGTAATTGAGGATCTGTCTGTCACTTCAGCCTGAGAAGTGTGTTCGATTTCTCTTTCAGGGATTCCAATGGCGGTAGCCTTTGAGAAGGAACGTATGTACAGGAAGTCTGAAGTGGACATAGCTTTGGAGGACCTCTCGCAGGTGAAGGCGAGCATCGTGATGGACGAAGAGGAACTGAACAAACTCAACAGGCAGGCACCTGAGCTGGAGAAGGAAATGGAGAAGGCAGCAGATACTCTGAGCGGCGTGAAGCCAGAGTTACTGAAGAACAAACAATCCCGTGCTGCATTGGCCAATGTCCAGTCTAAACTCAAAACCTGCTACCAACACATGTCTGCTCTTCATGGGCGAGTGAGTGCGTTGAAAGCTCAGGCACAGAACATGTACAGCCTGGCTCCCCTCATCCCCTTTATAATCCAGGCCGGTGCATATGTTCAGGAGGAAGTCCCAGGCACTGAGCTACTGCTAACTGAGGCTCATGTCCACAAGGTCTTAGACAGGCTCAGAATTATTCTACCCAAACTGAAGGAAAGTGACCTTTCAGACAATGCCAGCTATATGTAACGTTAATAAAATATATCTATCAATTGAAGAGAGCAGAATGTGGTTATTAAATAATTTGCTGTAGGTCAGTTGAAGGTGAGCATAGGAACTGGAGTCAGTATTGGATTTGTTTATTGCCACGTGTACCAAGGGACAGTGAAAATGATTGTTCTGCATACAGTCCAGACAGGTCGTTCCGTACATGAAAAGAAAATACATAACAGGGCAAACATAAAATACACAATGTAAATATATAGGCACAGGCATCGGGCGAAGCATACAGAGTGTAGTACGACTCAGTAGAGAAGATGTGTGGAGAGATCAGTTCAGTCCATAAGAGGGCCATTTAGGAGTCTGGTAACAGCGGGGAAGAAGCTGTTTTTGAGTCAGTTAGTGCGTGTTCTCAGACTTTTGTATCTCCTGCTCGATGGAAGAAGTTGGAAGAGTGAGTAAGCCGGGTGGGAGGGGTCTTTGATTATGCTGCCCGCTTTCCCCAGGCAGCGGGAGGTGTAGATGGAGTCAATCGATGGGAGGCTTGTTGGACTGGGCGATGTTCACGACTCTCTGAAGTTTCTTACGGCCTTGGGCTGAGCAGTTGCCATACCAGGCTGTGATGCAGCCAGATAGGATGCTTTCTATGGTGCATCTGTAAAAGTTGGGAAGAGTCAATGTGGACATGCCGAATTTCCTTAGTTTCCTGAGGAAGTCTCGGGGCTGTTGTGCTTTCCTGGTGGTAGCGTCGACGTGGGTGGACCAGGACAGATTGTTGGCGATGTGCACACTTGCGAATTTGAAGCTGTCAACCATCTCCACCTCGGCCCCGTTGATGCAGACAGGGGTGTGGTCATTGAATCGTTAAACTCCTGAGTCTTCCAGAGGACAATCCAATCAGTTCCACTTCCCCTTTCTTTGCCCAATGCTCTACACGTCTTTCCTGAAAGCATATATCCAATTTCCTTTTCAAAACCATTCAATTACAATCTCGCTAATCTACACCGCAACTGCATTTATCCATCTCTGTCCCCTATTGCTTAATATAACCCACTCCCACCACAAAAAACAACCAATTGAGAGCAGATTTCAGGAGTGTGGGAGATATTTCGTACATTTTTCCATGAAAGTAACTTGGGGAGGGGGAAATTTGGGATTTTAACCCAGCATTCAAGCTGGTAATGTAACCGATGAGTGGAACCGCAAGTCGGGGTGATTGTGGGGAGGGGGCTAGCTCGTGGAGTTGCGGTGATGGCTGGAAGCTGCTCTCAGACCCATATCGAGGTAAGTGCTTTTTTCAATTTTACTTTCTGGTGGCTGGAAGTGACGGTCGAGATGAGCCCCTGAGGGATGTTTGTTGGACCACATGCAGACCTGGCTTTCCTCGTGACTGGCTGCCCCAGCACAACTCAATCTTGCAAAGGGGGCATCGCGCCGGCCAATTCGCAGTTTGCAAAGGCCCCGAGGCCAGTCCCAGTCCCCCTGACGCCTGTTCATTTGCCCAAACCAAAATGGTGTACGGCTTGTAATGAGCACTTGCTGCTAACTGAGGCTCATGCCCACAAGGGTCTTAGACAGCCTCAGAATTATTCGACCCATTTTGGAGGCGCAAAAAGTCATTTCATGAGCCCCTGGGAAAGGGGCACAACTCTTCTGAAACTCGAGGCCTGCGGGTTTTGAATGCTCCCAGCTGAAGCTGCCTCAGGCTCGGGAACCTCCCACGTTCGACCTTTGCAGATTTGCTCGGTGATTGTGTGAACACACAACGAGGCCTTTCTTCCTCTTCACCAACTGTAACCCTCAGTGTTGGCTGGGCAGCTCATTGATATTCACTGATGGTTTGTGACAGCCTCTGCAATGTGACCAGGCAACAGAACAATTCCAGCCAGTTCACCAAAGATTTACGTGTGTGCGCTGAAGCGAAACTGGGTCTGTGTGAAGGTTGGTTCGGTGCCCGTGTCTGGTGCCACCAATAGATGGAAAGACAGATCACACAAAGAGCTGTAACGGTAATGCTTATGGAGATGTACGGGGTGTACAGGAGCAGATGGGAATGCCAACTGAGGGAGCTCATTCAGATCTCTGCTGCTGTATCCAAATCTGTCCAATTCAATACCCCCTGCCCTCGTTCCATTTCCATTTTAAAATTTTCATTCTACATTTCAAATCCTTCCCCTTCTCTGGAACTTCCGCCATTCCCTCAGATCTCTGCGTTGCTCCAAATCTGCTCCCTCGCGCAGCCCGGATTTTAATCACTCCACTATTGGTGGCCGGGCCCTCGGCTGACTGGGTCCTAAGCTCTGGAATTCCCTCCCCAAACCTCTCCACCTCAGTCTTAAGACGCGTCCTTAAAACTTACTTCTTTGATCAAGCTTTTGGTCACCTGACCAAATATCACCTCACGGGGTTCAGTGCCAAATGTTGCCCATTTGCCGCTCCTGTGAACCTCCTTGGGATATTTAACGGGTGCTATATGAATGTGAGTTGTTGTTGGGAGGCAGTGAGTATGAGCAGATTCACCCACAGTGACAATGTTGAGAATAGAAGTCTCGGCAGTAAGACACTCGCGGTAACACTGGTGGCTTTGCCCAGGGGGATGGCGATGAGTTGGGTGGTGACCATGTTCATATTGAAGAGAAAAGGAATTTTGGAGGGAGGTTGGGATCACCATCCCACATTCTTCCCCCTTTTCCCATTCTCCGAGCTGCCACTCAGTGGCTTCATTAAAATTATTGGGCACGATTCAGCGGACTGAAGTTAAACCGCTTTTGGACACATTTGGCTGGGTGTCTCACGGCGGTCGCGTCAACGAGATCACGGCCCCTATTCAACGGCACCTGGTGCCAAAGATGAGCCCCCACGTGAATCTTGCCATCCTTGGCTCCCTCCTCTCTCCTGGCATCAGTTCTGCCTGCCATCCCTCAAATAACCACACAGCCCACCACCAAAATCCACTGGTTGGCACCTCGCACCCCCCCAACATCCGATCTTCGTGCTTGTACCTCAGAACCCCCGGCACCCACCAGCACAACCCCTTCATGTTCAGGTGCGGTGCCCACACATGCCACCTGCTATAGACCTCCTGACCCATCACAATGCCCTCTCTTTGTCCCCGCAGGAGAAGAACATAAGAACATAAGAACTAGGAGCAGGAGTAGGCCATCTGGCCCCTCGAGCCTGCTCTACCATTCAATGAGATCATGGCTGATCTTTTGTGGACTCAGCTCCACTTTCCGGCCTGAACACCATAACCCTTAATCCCTTTATTCTTCAAAAAACTACCTATCTATCTTTATCTTAAAAACATTTAATGAAAGAGCCTCTACTGCTTCACTGGGCAAGGAATTCCATAGATTCACAATCCTTTGGGCGAAGAGGATCCTCCTAAACTCAGTCCTAAATCTACTTCCCCTTATTTTGAGGCTATGCCCCCCAGTTCTGCTTACACCCGCCAGTAGAAACAACCTGCCCGCATCTATCCTATCTATTCCCTTCATAATTTTATATGTTTCTATAAGATCCCCCCTCATCCTTCTAAATTCCAACGAGTACAGTCCCAGTCTACTCAACCTTTCCTCTTAATGCAACCACCTCAACTCTGGGATTAACTTAGTGAATCTCCTCTGCACACCCTCCAGTGCCAGTACGTCCTTTCTCAGGTAAGGAAACCAAAACTGAACACAATACTCCAGGTGTGGCCTCACTAACACCTTTTACAATTGCAGCATAACCTCCCTAGTCTTAAACTCCATTCCTCTAGCAATGAAGGACAAAACTCCATTTGCCTTCTTAATCATCTGCTGCACCTGTAAACCAACTTTTTGCGACTCATGCACTAGCACACCCAGGTCTCTCTGCACAGCAGCATGTTTTCATATTTTATCATTTAAATAATATTCCCTTTTGCTGTTATTCCTACCAAAATGGATAACCTCAATTTGTCAACATTGTATTCCATCTGCCAGACCCTAGCCCATTCACTTTGCCTATTCAAATCCCTCGGCAGACATCCAGTATCCTCTGCACTTTTTGCTTTACCACTCATCTTAGTGTCGTCTGCAAACTTGGACACATAGCACTTGGTCCCCAACTCCAAATCATCTATGTAAATTGTGAACAGCTGTGGGCCCAACACTGATCCCTGAGGGACACCACTAGCTACTGATTGCCAACCAGAGAAACACCCATTAATCCCCACTCTTTGCTTTCTATTAATTAACCAATCCTCTATCCATGCTACTACTTTCCCCTTAATGCCATGCATCTTTATCTTATGCAGCAACCTTTTGTGTGGCACCTTGTCAAAAGCTTTCTGGAAATCCAGATATACCACATCCATTGGCTCCCCATTATCTACTGCACTGGTAATGCCCTCAAAAAATTCCACTAAATTAGTTAGGCACGACCTGCCCTTTATGAACCCATGCTGCGTCTGTCCAATAGGACAGTTTCCACCCAGATGCCTCGCAATGTCTTCCTTGATGATAGATTCCAGCATTTATAGTTATTATAGAACATACAGTGCAGAAGGAGGCCATTCAGCCCATCGAGTCTGCACCGACCCACTTAAGCCCTCACTTCCACGCTATCCCCGTAACCCAATAACCCTTCCTAACCTTTTTGGTCACTAAGGGCAATTTAGCATGGCCAATTCACCTAACCTGCACATCTTTGGACTGTGGGAGGAAACCGGAGCACCCAGAGGAAACCCACGCAGACACGGGGAGAACGTGCAGACTCTGCACAGACAGTGACCCAGCGAAGTTATGCTAACTGGCCTATAATTACTCGCTTTCTGCCTACCTCCTTTTTTAAACAGTGGTGTCACGTTTGCTAATTTCCAATCCGCCGGGACCACCCCAGTGTCTAGTGAATTTTGGTAAATTATCACTAGTGCATTTGCAATTTCCCTAGCCATCTCTTTTAGCACTCTGGGATGCATTCCATCAGGGCCAGGAGACTTGTCTACCTTTAGCCCCATTAGCTTGCCCATCACTACCTCCTTAGTGATAACAATCCTCTCAAGGTCCTCATCTGTCATAGCCTCATTTCCATCAGTCACTGGCATGTTATTTGTGTCTTCCACTGTGAAGACCGACCCAAAAAACCTGTTCAGTTCCTCAGCCATTTCCTCATCTCCCATTATTAAATCTCCCTTCTCATCCTCTAAAGGACCAATATTTACCTTAGCCACTCTTTTTTGTTTTATTTCGCCCATTGAATATAAAATGGGGGGGAGGGGAGTCCTCATCCTGTATGAGGAACGGGCCCTAGAGATCATGGGGTTGCCCAAGGAGAGAGCAGCCACAAACTGCGCGGTGGGCCTGTGCCAGAGAGGTGAGGTCCAAATGCTCCTTCACCCAGATGACCTGTTTTGATTTGATTTGATTTATTGTCACATGTACCGAAGTACAGTGAAAAGTATTTTATTGCGGCCGAGGGAACGTACACAGTACGTACATAGACGAAAAGAATAATCAACAGGGAACATTGACAAATGGTACATCGACAAACAGTGATTGGTTATAGTGCGGAACAAGGGGCCAAACAAAGCAAATACATCAGTATAGGGCGTTGTGAATAGTGTTCTTACAGGGAACAGATCAGTCCGAGGGGGAGTCGTTGAGGAGTCTTGTAGCTGTGGGGAAAAAGCTGTTCCTATGTCTGGATGTGCGGGTCTTCAGACTTCTGTACCTTCTGTCTGATGGGAGGGTCTGGAAGAAGGCAATGCCTGGGTGGGAGGGGTCTCTGATAATGCTGTCTGCCTTCCTGAGGCAGCGGGAGGTGTAGACAGAATCAATGTGGGGGTGGCAAGCTTGTGTGCTGCATTGGGCTGAGTTCACCACACTCTGCAGTTTCTTGTGATCTTCGGTCGAGCAGTTGCTATACGAAGCTGAAATGCAGCCGGATAGGATGCTCTCTGTGGCACATCTGTAGAAGTTTGTGAGCGTCGATGCAGACATGCCAAATATCTTTAGCTTCTGTAGGAAGTAGAGACGTTGTTGGGCTTTCCTGACTGTTGCATCAACGTGAGTGGACCAGGACAGACTGTTGGTGATGGTGACCCCCAGGAACTTAAATCTATCTCAAATGAATTGTACAGTCAGACAAATAATGCTTCCCTCTCACTGACCATATGTCCATTGTCTTGCAGGATCTCCATCTGATGGGCCGGGTCTTCTGGAGTCGTTTCCCCCCCTCTCCCCACCCAAGAGACCACCTCTGAGAAGAACTCCGAGGAGACCACCATCGATGTGTCATAGCTCTCACCCGTACCTTCCATCAGCGCAGAGACACACATTAATGTTGGTGGGCAACATCAATAATAATAATGATAATCTTTATTATTGTCACAAGTAGGCTTACATTAACACTGCAATGAAGTTACTGTGAAAAGCCCCTAGTCGCCACATTCCGGCGCCTGTTCGGGTACACGGAGGGAGAATTCAGAATGTCCAATTTACCGAACAGCACGTCTTTCGGGACTTGTGGGAGGAAACCGGAGCACCCGGAGGAAACCCACGCAGACACGGGGAGAACGTGCAGACTCCGCACAGACAGTGACCTAAGCCGGGAATCGAACCTGGGACCCTGGCGCTGTGAAGCCACAGTGCTAACCACTGTGCTACCTTCAGGGGCTCAGTCTGGTGAGCACCACACAGTTGCTGATGCACACCAGGTGGAGGCAGGGACACCGAAGGGAGACAGAAGTCAGAGGTCTGCTGGCTCCCAGGACCCAGCATGGCCCCAGCCAGATGCCAAGCCTCTGGACAGGCTTCTCCCAGAGCTGATGTGATAGGCCGGAGCCGTGACATTCAGGAGGAGGTGTCAACGACAGACCAATCACTGCAAGGCCAATTGGAGGAGTCTCAAAGCTTTCAGGTGCAGCAGATGGTGCTGACATTGCATGGCACCGGGGTCAACGACGCTTGGGTGGCAACAACAGTGAAAAGCCTGGAGCACAACATCCGTGCCTTGAGTGGTGGAGTTCAGGCCATGGCTCAGTCTGTGATGACCATGGCTGAGGGCCTCGACATCGTGTCCCAGTCACTGAGGACCATCGCTCAGGATGTCAAGACCCTGGTGCACACAAAGGGCAGGGGGCTACAAGGACTGGCAGTGCCAGGTCACTCCAGCTGCCCCTCCACCCCATGGAGGCACCCAGGGCCTTATGGGCACCCTCAAGGAGGAGGAAGTGCTGGTGCCCAACCCGGGGCCTGCCACCAAGCAGACTACGGCAGTCTCCAGTTCTCCTGCTTCCCCCCTCCAGAGCATCTCAAGGGCAGCGGGTGGAACAGTGTGCCATGGTAAATTGGCCCTCTGGCTTCAGGCCCTTCAGAGGATGTCTGCCCAAGGGCATCAAAGGCCACAGGGTGCGGAACGCAGCAGGCTGCCTCCTCCTCTGATGGGTATCCTGGGGACACATCGAGACATAGCAGGAGATCACATATGATCAAGAATATTGAGAAACACTGAGTGGGCTGGGGGGGAGGGGGGAGGGGGCGGTGCGGCACGGTGGGAATCACTATCTGTAGCCAGCGGGGAATGGAAATCTGTCACAGGTAATCGTTCAGAATTAAACCAAGTTACACCTGAAACGTGTGAAGCCTCTGTCATGTTAATCTTCACAACGGACCGGGAGGGTGGAACAGGGTCGTTGGGGGTAGGGGGGGGGGAACGGTGGGTGGGGGATGGTGCGATGGGACGGAGGGGGGGGGAGGTACTGAGCTGATTGTCACAGCCTCGTCCTCGGAGAATCTGGAGATGGTGTGGATCCGCATCTTGAGCACCGCACTGCACGAGTGGCAGCGTTGGCCTTCTTGTATCGCATCTCTGCCTCGGTCTCAGGCCTCCACAGTGGAATCACCAGCCATGACCTCAGCAAGTATCCCTTGTTCCCCATGAGCCAACCCGTCACCCTGGGGTGCTCCTCGAAGACACCGGGGATCTTCGAGTGCCCCAGGATGGAACTGTCATGCAGCCTCCCAGGGTACAGGGCACACACATACATGATTCAGAGGCGGTGGTCCCGCATGATCTGAACATTCAGGGAGTGGAACCCCTTCCTGTTTATATAGGGCATTCCCTGATGCCCGAGTGCTCACAGGACAAGACGCGTGCCATCGATCGCCCCTGAACTTGGGGCATACTGCCGATGGTGCAGAGCTAAGGCACACTGTTCAGGCATCAAAGTTTGCTGGACATACATCTTCCTCTGAGGCATGGCACGTGTTTCCTCGATGAGGCACTTGAGAGTTAAGGAGTGTGAAATGCTCTCACAACGAACAAGGCGAATTCCTCATTTGAAATAACCTTCAGCTGTGAAGCTAGAGGCTGCTCCCAGACAAAGGGAGTGGAATGGAATTTCAGGACCGAAGCCACAGCAGGGCGCTGTCCTGGGAGAGTTAGTTCGGACAGACAGGCTGTGGCTGTGGGTGCCCGTTATGGGTCTCCACAATATTTAAAGATGGATTGAAGGCCTCACAGACACAAAGCCCCTCACGACCTCTGATCTGCAATACTTCAGCCCCCGATCAAGCCCAACCGCCCTGAAGGACCCCCACCCCCGAGCACAGGGACAGCAGATGAGTGCCCTCGAGCTGCATGTCGGAAAACGGAAATGGCTCCTCACGTCCTCACTTCCCCTCGCCATTGCGCCAGCTTCACGTTTTTGAAATGAAATACTAAACGACACTTCCCACTGGTGGGGGGGTGTGTGGGGACTCCCGCTGCATTCGATTTCAATCTCACGAACGAGATTGGAATGAGGGTTAATGACATTCTCACCATTTTTGAGCACCATCCGGAACTCTCGATTGGGAGTGGGCCGGGTGAATCGCAAGATGGTTAGCGGCTGACCCGAATCTCAATCTGCCCTCATCCACTGTTCACCCTGCGTGCTGGGCGCAATGTGCTCGTTGAATCGCGCCCCTTGTGTTTTATCAGCACCTTTCACCCCCAAAGTAGTTACTCCAAAGAATGAAGATAGATGGGTGACGGTGAGAGGGGCTGGGAGGAAGCAGTCAGTACAGGGATCCCCTGTGGCCGTTCCCCTTAGTAACAAGTATACCGCTTTGGATACTGTTGGGGGGGGGGACTTACCAGGGGTAAGCCGTGGGGTACAGGTCTCTGGCACAGAGTCTGTCCCTGTTGCTCAGAAGGGAAGGGGGGAGAGGAGTAGAGCATTAGTCATTGGAGACTCCATAGTTAGGGGGATAGATAGGAGATTCTGTGGGAACGAGAGAGACTCGCGGTTGGTGTGTTGCCTCCCAGGTGCCAGTGTGCGTGATGTCTCGGATCGTGTTTTCGGGATCCTTAAGGGGGAGGGGGAGCAGCCCCAAGTTGTGGTCCACATAGGTACCAACGACATAGGTAGGAAAAGGGATAGGGATGTAAGGCAGAAATTCAGGGAGCTAGGGTGGAAACTGAGATCTAGGACAAACAGAGTTATTATCTCTGGGTTGTTACCCGTGCCACGTGATAGCGAGACGAGGAATAGGGAGAGAGAGGAGTTGAACACGTGGCTACAGGGATGGTGCAGGAGGGAGGGTTTCAGATTTCTGGATAATTGGGGGTTGTTCTGGAGTAGGTGGGACCTCTACAAATGGGATGGTCTACACCTGGACCAGAGGGGTACCAATACCCTGGGGTGGAAATTTGCTCATGCTCTTCGGGAGGGTTTAAACTAGTTCAGCAGGGGCTTGGGAACCTGAATTGTAGCTCCAGTATACAGGAGGTTGAGAGTAGTGAGGTCATGAGCCGGCAGGCAGGAAGGTGGTTTAAAGTGTGTCTTCTTCAATGCCAGGAGCATCCGGAATAAGGTGGGTGAACTTGCGGCATGGGTTGGTACCTGGGACTTCGATGTTGTGGCCATTTCGGAGACAATGGATAGAGCAGGGACAGGAATGGTTGTTGCAGGTGCTGGGGTTTAGATATTTCAGTAAGCTCAGGGAAAGTGGTAAAAGAGGGGGAGGGGTGGCATTGTTAGTCAAGGACAGTATTACAGTGGCAGAAAGGACGTTTAATGAGGACTCGTCCACTGAGGTAGTATGGGCTGAGGTTAGAAACAGGAAAGGAGAGGTCACCCTGTTAGGGGTTTTCTATAGGCCTCCGAAAAGTTCCAGAGATGTAGAAGAAAGGATTGCAAAGATGATTCTGGACAGGATCTGGACAGGAGCGAAAGCAACAGGTTAGTAGTTATCATGGACTTTAACTTTCCAAATATTGACTGGAAACGCTATAGTTTGAGTACTTTAGATGGGTCCGTTTTTGTCCATTGTGTGCAGGAGGGTTTCCTGACACAGTATGTAGATAGGCCAATGAGAGGCGAGGTCATATTGGATTTGGTACTGGGAAATGAACCAGGACAGGTGTTAGATTTGGAGGTAGGTGAGCACTTTGGTGATAGTGACCACAATTTGATTACGTTTACTTTAGTGATGGAAAGGGATAGGTATATACCGCAGGGCAAGAGTTATATCTGGGGGAAAGGCAATTATGATGGAATGAGGCAAGACTTATAATGCATCGGATGGAGAGGAAAACTGGAGGCTTATGTAAAGATAAGACATGAAGGTTCAGTTAGGGCGCTCAAGAGTTACAAGTTAGCTAGGAAGGACCTAAAGAGAGAGCTAAGAAGAGCCAGGAGGGGACATGAGAAGTCTTTGGCAGGTAGGATCACGGATAACCTTAAAGCTTTCCATAGATATGTCAGGAATAAAAGAATGACGAGGGTAAGAGTAGGGCCAATCAAGGACAGTAGTGGGAAGTTGTGCTTGGAGTCCGAGGAGATAGGAGAGGTGCTAAATGAATATTTTTTGTCAGTTTTCACACAGGAAAAAGACAATGTTGTCGAGGAGAATACTGAGATTCAGGCTACTAGACTAGAAGGGCTTGAGGTTCATAAGGAGGAGGTGTTAGCAATTCTGGAAAGTGTGAAACTAGATAAGTCCCCTGGGCCGGATGGGATTTATCCTAGGATTCTCTGGGAAGCTAGGGAGGAGATTGCTGAGCCTTTGGCTTTGATCTTTAAGTCATCTTTGTCTACAGGAATAGTGCCAGAAGATTGGAGGATAGCAAATATTGTCCCCTTGTTCAAGAAGGGGAGTAGAGACAACCCCGGTAACTATAGACCAGTGAGCCTTACTTCTGTTGTGGGCAAAATCTTGGAAAGGTTTATAAGAGATAGGATGTATAATCATCTGGAAAGGAACAATTTGATTAGAGATAGTCAACACGGTTTTGTGAAGGGTAGGTCGTGCCTCACAAACTTATTGAGTTCTTTGAGAAGGTGACCAAACAGGTGGATGAGGGTAAAGCAGTTGATGTGGTGTATATGGATTTCAGTAAAGCGTTTGATAAGGTTCCCCACGGTAGGCTACTGCAGAAAATACGGAGGCATGGGATTCAGGGAGATTTAGCAGTTTGGATCAGAAATTGGCTAGCTGGAAGAAGACAAAGGGTGGTGGTTGACGGGAAATGTACAGACTGGAGTCCAGTTACTAGTGGTGTACCACAATGATCTGTTTTGGGGCCACTGCTGTTTGTCATTTTTATAAATGACCTGGAGGGCGGCGTAGAAGGATGGGTGAGTAAATTTGCAGATGACTGTAAAGTCGGTGGAGTTGTGGACAGTGCGGAAGGATGTTACAAGGTACAGAGGGACATAGATAAGCTGCAGCGCTGGGCTGAGAGGCAGCAAATGGAGTTTAATGCCGAAAAGTGTGAGGTGATTCATTTTGGAAGGAATAGCAGGAAGACAGAGTACTGGGCTAATCGTAAGATTCTTGGCAGTGTGGATGAGCAGAGAGATCTCGGTGTCCATGTACATAGATCCCTGAAAGTTGCCACCCAGGTTGGGAGGGTTGTTAAGAAGGCGTACGGTGTGTTAGCTTTTATTGGTAGAAGGATTGAGTTTCGGAGCCATGAGGTCATGTTGCAGCTGTACAAAACTCTGGTGCGGCCGCATTTGGAGTATTGCATGCAATTCTGGTCGCCGCATTATAGGAAGGATGTGGAAGCATTGGAAAGGGTGCAGAGGAGATTTACCAGAATGTTGCCTGGTATGGAGGGAAGATCGTATGAGGAAAGGCTGAGGGACTTGAGGCTGTTTTCGTTAGAGAGAAGAAGGTTAAGAGGTGACTTAATTGAGGCATACAAGATGATCAGAGGATTGGATAGGGTGGACAGTGAGAGCCTTTTTCCTCGGATGGTGATGTCTAGCACGAGGGGACATAGCTTTAAATTGAGGGGAGATAGATATGACAGATGTCAGAGGTATGTTCTTTAGTCAGAGAGTAGTAATGGCGTGGAATGCCCTGTCTGCAACAGCAGTGGACTCGCCAACACTAAGGGCATTCAAGTGGTCATTGGATAGACATATGGACGATAAGGGAATAGTGTAGATGGGCTTTAGAGTGGTTTCACAGGTCGGCGCAACATCGAGGGCCGAAGGGCCTGTACTGCGCTGTAATGTTCTATGTTCTAAACTCCCCAAAGTGCTTTATAGACAATGAGGCACTTTTTGAAGTTTACTCACTGTAGTTTGGTGAGGAAAATCAGCAGTTAATTTGTGCACAGCAAGCTCCCACAAACAGCAATGTGATAATTCCCAGAGAATCTGTTTGTCTGATGTTGACTGAGGGATAAATATTGGACAGGACCCCAGGGAGAATACACCCGCTCCTCCAAATAGTGCCATGGGATCTTTAACATTCCCCTGAGGGGGAGATGGGCTTCAGTTTAACATCACATCCAAAAGACAGCGCCTCTGACAGAGCAGCACTCCCTCAGTACTGCACTGAGCTGTCAGTGATTTGAGTTTGGTGCTTTAGTCCTCGGAGTGGGTTTTGAAGCCACAACTCTCTCGATTCCACGGGGAGAGTGTGTCCAGCTGAGATGCAGCTGCAGTGTGAAGGGGAGTCTCTCTCCCTCTGAGTCAGGAACCGGTCAGCACAACACTCACTCCAGAGGGTTCAGCACAAAATCCAGGAGAGCGCTGAGCGAGTGCTGCATTGTTGGAAGGACGGTCTCTCAGGCCAGACATAAAACTCAGGCCCCGTCCGCCCTCTCGGTGAAGACAGATTCTTCACAATTCAGCTCAACTGAATTCAGCTCCAACGGGACTAGACCGGGTAGTGCAGGGAAGATGTTACCGATGGTGGGTGTGTCCAGAACCGGGGGTCACAGTCTGAGGATTCAGGGTAAACCATTTTGGACAGAGATAAGGAGACATTTCTTCACCCAAAGAGTGGTGAGCCTGTGGAATTCATTACCACAGGAAGTAGTTGATGCTGAAACTTTGAACATGTTCAAGAGGCGGCTGGATATAACACTTGGGGAGAATGGGATCAAAGGCTATGGGGAGAAAGCAGGATTAGGCTATTGAGTTGGATGATCAGCCATGATGGTGATGAATGGCGGAGCCGGCTCGAAGGGCCAAAAGGCCTCCTCCTGCTCCTATCTTCCATGAATTTCTGTATCTATGTAACTCCCGGTCCAACCAGCAGATGGAAGCAGAGATCAGTGAAAGGGAAAGTCAAAGGAGTGAAAATGTAACGTGATTACCCGGAATGGAGAGAGTTTCTCGAACATGTTTGTTCGTTCTTCAATGCATGATAATGAGGGAGTTATCAGCTCAATTAGGAAGGGTAGAGATCCCAGCACTGACAGCGGGGTGACCCATACAGGCTAAAAATATTACTCTCCGTGAGAAAGTTCAACGCTGGCCAGCTTGTTCCCAGACAAAGAATTAGTGACAAGTTGCAGAGTCTCCCTGTTGGTCACATCGCTCAGCTGGCACAGCTTTCAGAAGCAAAGAAAAGCTCACAGCCTGGCATGTTCCTCTAATATTCTGACTGGACAACGGATTGTTTCTAAGTATTACATCAAGCCCAAAAGTGAACCAGCTCAGAGCGTTCACAGCCAGCAACTCCCAAGTGAATACATCGCGATCTGAACATTAAAGGACTGTCTCAATCATCCAGACATTTAAATCTCCCTCTCATCTACACACTCAGCTCAGGAAATTCTGTTCAACTTCTTTAATTAATGTCACGATCGACTGCACGCATTGTGCACCATCTGTGAGAACTCCCGAGTGAGAAACTGGGAGCAAAAACATATCGTACAAAGTGCCACTTACTGAGAGAGGGGTCTACAGGGGAGATACCATCACTGGGAGAGGGGGAGACAGGGGAGATACCATCACTGAGAGAGGGGGAGACAGGGGAGGTACCATCACTGGGAGAGGGGGAGACAGGGGAGGTACCATCACTGGGAGAGGGGGAGACAGGGGAGGTACCATCACTGGGAGAGGGGGAGACAGGGGAGGTACCATCACTGGGAGAGGGGGAGACAGGGGAGGTACCAGCACTGAGAGAGGGGGAGACAGGGGAGGTACCAACACTGAGAGAGGGGTCTACAGGGGAGGTACCATCACTGGGAGAGGGGGAGACAGGGGAGGTACCATCACTGGGAGAGGGGGAGACAGGGGAGGTACCATCACTGGGAGAGGGGGAGACAGGGGAGGTACCATCACTGGGAGAGGGGGAGACAGGGGAGGTACCAGCACTGAGAGAGGGGGAGACAGGGGAGGTACCAACACTGAGAGAGGGGTCTACAGGGGAGGTACCATCACTGGGAGAGGGGGAGACAGGGGAGGCACCAGCACTGAGAGAGGGGTCAACAGGGGAGGTACCAGCACTGAGAGAGGGGGAGACAGGGGAGGTACCAACACTGGGAGAGGGGGAGACAGTGGAGGTACCAACACTGGGAGAGGGGGAGACAGGGGAGATACCAGCACTGGGAGAGGGGGAGACAGGGGAGATACCAGCTCTGGGAGATGGGGAGACAGGGGAGATACCAGCACTGGGAGAGGGGGAGACAGGGGAGATACCAGCACTGAGAGAGGGGGAGACAGGGGAGATACCAGCACTGTGAGAGGGGGAGACAGGGGTGATACCAGCACTGAGAGAGGGGGAGACAGGGGAGATACCAGCACTGGGAGAGGGGGAGACAGGGGAGATACCAGCACTGGGAGGGGGGAGACAGGGGAGATACCAGCACTGAGAGAGGGGGAGACAGGGGAGATACCAGCACTGGGAAGGGGAGACAGGGGAGATACCAGCACTGAGAGAGGGTGAGACAGGGGAGATACCAGTACTGAGAGAGGGGGAGACAGGGGAGATACCAGCTCTGAGAGAGGGGGAGACAGGGGTGACACCAGCACTGAGAGAAGGGTCTACAGGGGAGATACCAGAACTGGGAGAGGGGGAGACAGGGGAGATACCAGCACTGGGAGAGGGGTCTACAGGGGAGATCCCAGCACTGGGAGAGGGGGAGACAGGGGAGATACCAGCACTGGGAGAGCGGGAGACAGGGGAGGTACCAGCACTGAGAGAGGGGTCTACAGGTGAGATACCAGCACTGATCTGCGAGTCAGAGCGGAGATTTAAAAAGTGCGGGAGCTGCGAGTCGGAGCGGAGATATATAAAGTGCGGGAGCTGAGAGGGACACCTCTGGACAGCAGGCTGAAATAAAAAAACAATTCAGGAGTGACATCACAGCAAAACAATAAGTTCATTGGCTGGTGTTATCGTGCGGGGCGCAGAGGTTGCTGAGTGAGTGCTTGTTGAGAAGGGGAGTGAATAACAGGTAAGCTCTTTCTTTCTTTTTCTTTTTTTATCTAGAGAGGATGGCAGGGAAGGCAGTGCAATGTTCCTCCTGCAGAATGTTTGAGGTGAGGGACGCCGACAGTGTCCCTGCTGATTTCATCTGTGGGAAGTGCACCCATCTCCAGCTCCTCAGAAACCGAGTTAGGGAACTGGAGCTGGAGCTGGATGAACTTCGAATCATTCGGGAGGCAGAGGTGGTCATAGATAGAAGCTTCAGGGATGTAGTTACTCCGAAGAATAAAGATAGATGGGTGACGGTGAGAGGGGCTGGGAGGAAGCAGTCAGTATAGGGATTCCCTGCGGCCGTTCCCCTTCGTAACAAGTATACCACTTTGGATACTGTTGGGGGGGGGGCTTACCAGGGGTAAGCCATGAGGTACAGGTCTCTGACACGGAGTCTGTCCCTGTTGCTCAGAAGGGAAGGGGGGAGAGGAGTAGAGCATTAGTCATTGGAGTCTCCATAGTTAGGGGGATAGATAGGAGATTCTGTGGGAACGAGAGAGACTCGCGGTTGGTGTGTTGCCTCCCAGGTGCCAGGGTGCATGATGTCTCGGATCGTGTTTTCGGGATCCTTAAGGGGGAGGGGAGCAGCCTCCAAGTCGTGGTCCACATAGGTACCAACGACATAGGTAGGAAAATGGATAGGGATGTAAGGCAGGAATTCAGGGAGTTAGGGTGGAAACTTAGATCTAGGACAAACAGAGTTATTATCTCTGGGTTGTTACCCATGCCACGTGATAGTGAGACGAGTAATAGGGAGAGAGGGGAGTTGAACACGTGGCTACAGGGATGATGCAGGAGGGAGGGTTTCGGATTTCTGGATAATTGGGGCTCATTCTGGGGTCGGTGGGACCTCTACAAATGGGATGGTCTACACCTGGACCAGAGGGGTACCAATCTACTGGGGGGGAAATTTGCTAATGCTCTTTGGGAGGGTTTAAACTAGTACAGCAGGGGCTTGGGAACCTGAATTGTAGCTCCAGTATACAGGAGGTTGAGAGTAGTGAGGTCATGTGTAAGGTTTCAAAGTTGCAGGAGTGTACCGGCAGGCAGGAAGGTGGTTTAAAGTGTGTCTTCTTCAATGCCAGGAGCATCCAGAATAAGGTGAGTGAATTGCGGCATGGGTTGGTACCTGGGACTTCGATCTTGTGGCCATTTCGGAGACATGGATAGAGCAGGGACAGGAATGGTTGTTGCAGGTGCCGGGGTTTAGATATTTCAGTAAGCTATGGGAAGGTGGTAAAAGAGGGGGAGGGGTGGCATTGTTAGTCAAGGACAGTATTACGGTGACAGAAAGGACGCTTGATGAGGACTCGTCTACTGAGGTAGTATGGGCTGAGGTTAGAAACAGGAAAGGAGAGGTCACCCTGTTAGGGGTTTTCTATAGGCCTCCCAAAAGTTCCAGTGATGTCGGGGAAAGGATTGCAAAGATGATTCTGGATAGGAGCGAAAGCAACAGGGTAGTTGTTATGGGGAACTTTAACTTTCCAAATATTGACTGGAACCGCTATAGTTCGAGTACTTTAGATGGGTCTGTTTTTGTCCAATGTGTGCAGGAGGGTTTCCTGGCACAGTATGTAAATAGGCCAACGAGAGGCGAGGCCATATTAGATTTGGTACTGGGTAATGAACCAGGACATGTGTTAGATTTGGAGATAGCTGAGCACTTTGATGATAGTGACCACAATTCCATTGTGTTTACTTTAGTGATGGAAAGGCATAGGTATATACCGCAGGACAAGAGTTATATCTGGGGAAAAGGCAATTATGATGCGATGAGGCAAGACTTAGGATGCATCGGATGGAGAGGAAACTGCACGGGATGGGCACAATGGAAATGTGGAGCTTGTTCAAGGAACAGCTACTGCGTGTCCTTGATAAGTATGTACCTGTCAGGCAGGGAGGAAGTGGTCGAGCAAGGGAACTGTGGTTTACTAAAGCAGTCGAAACACTTGTCAAGAGGAAGAAGGAGGGTTATGTAAAGATGAGACATGAAGGTTCAGTTAGGGCACTCGAGAGTTACAAATTAGCTAGGAAGGACCTAAAGAGAGAGCTAAGAAGAGCCAGGAGGGGACATGAGAAGTCTTTGGCAGGTAGGATCAAGGATAAGCCTAAAGCTTTCCATAGATATGTCAGGAATAAACGAATGACTAGGGTAAGAGTAGGGCCAGTCAAGGACAGCAGCGGGAAGCTGTGCTTGGAGTCAGAGGAGATAGGAGAGGTGCTAAATGAATATTTTTCATCAGTTTTCACACAGGAAAAAGACAATTTGGTCGAGGAGAATGCTGAGATTCAGGCTACTCAACTAGAAGGGCTTGAGGTTCATAAGGAGGAGGTGTTATTAATTCTGGAAAGTGTGAAACTAGATAAGTCCCCTGGGCCGGATGGGATTTATCCTAGGATTCTCTGGGAAGCTAGGGAGGAAATTGCTGAGCCTTTGGCTTTGATCTTTAAATCATCTTTGTCTACAGGAATAGTGCCAGAAGACTGGAGGATAGCAAATGTTGTCCCCTTGTTCAAGAAGGGGAGTAGAGACAACCCCGGTAACTATAGACCAGTGAGCCTTACTTCTGTTGTGGACAAAATCTTGGAAATGTTTATAAGAGATCGGATGTATAATCATCTGGAAAGGAATAATTTGATTAGAGATAGTCAACACGGCTTTGTGAAGGGTAGGTCGTGCCTCACAAACCTTATTGAGTTATTTGAGAAGGTGACCAAACAGGTGGATGAGGGTAAAGCAGTTGATGTGGTGTATATGGATTTCAGTAAAGCGTTTGATGAGGTTCCCCACGGTAGGCTACTGCAGAAAATACATGGGATTCAGGGTGATTTAGCAGTTTGGATCAGAAATTGGCTAGCTGGAAGAAGACAAAGTGTGGTGGTTGATGGGAAATGTTCAGACTGGAGTCCAGTTACGAGTGGTGTACCACAAGGATCTGTTTTGGGGCCGCTGCTGTTTGTCATTTTTATAAATGACCTGGAGGAGGGCGTAGAAGGATGGGTGAGTAAATGTAAGATGACACTAAAGTCGGTGGAGCTGTGGACAGTGCAGAAGGATGTTACAAGTTACAGAGGGACATAGATAAGCTGCAGAGCTGGGCTGAGAGGTGGCAAATGGAGTTTAATGCAGAAAAGTGTGAGGTGATTCATTTTGGAAGGAATAAAAGGAAGACAGAGTACTGGGCTAATGGTAAGATTCTTGGCAGTGTGGATGAGCAAAGAGATCTCAGTGTCCATGTACATAGATCCCTGAAAGTTGCCACCCAGGTTGAGAGGGTTGTTAAGAAGGCGTAAGGTGTTAGCTTTTATTGGTAGAAGGATTGAGTTTAGGAGTCATGAGGTCATGTTGCAGCTGTACAAAACTCTGGTGCGGCCGCATTTGGAGTATTGCGTGCAATTCTGGTCACCGCATTGTAGGAAGGATGTGGAAGCATTGGAAAGGGTGCAGAGGAGATTTACCAGAATGTTGCCTGGTATGGAGGGAAGATCTTATGAGGAAAGGCTGAGGGACTTAAGGCTGTTTTCGTTAGAGAGAAGAAGGTTAAGAGGTGACTTAATTGAGGCATACAAGATAATTAGAGGATTGGATAGGGTGGACAGTGAGAGACTTTTCCCTCGGATGGTGATGTCTAGCACGAGGGGGCATAGCTTTAAATTGAGGGGAGATAGATATAAGACAGATGTCAGAGGTAGGTTCTTTACTCAGAGAGTAGTAAGGGCGTGGAATGCCTGCCTGCAACAGTAGTGGACTCGCCAACACTAAGGACAGCACTTGGGCAGCACGGTAGCATTGTGGATAGCATAATTGCTTCACAGCTCCAGGGTCCCAGGTTCAATTCCGGGTTGGGTCACTGTCTGTGCGGAGTCTGCACATCCTCCCCGTGTGAGCTTGGGTTTCCTCCGGGTGCTCCGGTTTCCTCCCACAGTCCAAAGATGTGCAGGTTAGGTGGATTGGCCATGATAAATTGCCCTTAGTGTCCAAAATTGCCCTTAGTGTTGGGTGGGGTTACGGGGATTGGGTGGAGGTGTTGACCTTGGGTAGGTTGCTCTTTCCAAGAGCCGGTGCAGACTCGATGGGCCGAATGGCCTCCTTCTGCACTGTAAATTCTATGATATTCTATGACATTCAAATGGTCATTGGTTAGACATATGGACGATAAGAGAATAGTGTAGATGGGCTTTAGAGTGGTTTCACAGGTCGTCGCAACATCGAGGGCCGAAGGGCCTGTACTGCGCTGTAATGTTCTATGTTCTATGTTCTAAACTCCCCAAAGTGCTTTATAGACAGGGGAGATACCAGCACTGGGAGAGGGGGAGACAGGGGAGATACAAGCACTGAGAGAGGGGGAGAAAGGGAGATACCAGCACTGCGAGGGGGGTTTCCAGGGGAGATACCAGCACTGAGAGAGGGGGAGACAGGGGTGATACCAGCACCGTGAGAGGGGGAGACAGGGGGGTACCAGCACTGGGAGAGGGGGAGACACCAGCACTGGGAGTGGGGGAGACAGGGGAGATACCAGCACTGAGTGAGGGGTAGACAGGGGTGTACCAGTACTGGGAGAGGGGGAGACATGGGGGTACCAGCAATGGGAGAGGGGGAGACAGGGGGGTACCAGCACTGGGAGAGAGGGAGACAGGGGAGATACCAGCCCTGAGAGAGGGGGAGACAGGGGAGGTACCAGCACTGGGAGAGGGGGAGAAAGGGGAGATACCAGCTCTGGGAGAGGGGGAGACAGGGGAGATACCAGCTCTGGGAGAGGGGGAGACAGGGGAGATACCAGCACTGAGAGAGAGGGAGACAGGGGAGATACCAGCACTGGGAGAGGGGTCTCCAGGGGAGATACCAACACTGGGAGAGGGGGAGATACCAGCTCTGGGAGAGGGTGAGACGGGGGTACCAGCACTGGGAGAGGGGGAGACAGGGGGGTACCAGCACTGGGAAAGGGGGAGAGAGGGGAGGTACCAGCACTGCGAGTGGGGGCGACAGGCGAGATACCAGCACTGAGGGACGGGTAGACAGGGGGATACCAGCACTGGGAGAGGGGGAGACAGCGGGGTACCAGCACTGGGAGAGGGGGAGAGGGGAGATACCAGCACTGAGAGAGGGGGCGAAAGGGAGATACCAGCACTGGGAGAGGGGTCTCCAGGGGAGATACCAACACTGGGAGAGGGGGAGATACCAGCACTGGGAGAGGGGGTGACAGGGGAGATACCAGCACTGGGAGAGGGGAAGACAGGGGATATACCAGAACTGGGAGAGGGGGTGACAGGGGAGATACCAGCACTGGGAGAGGGGGAGACAGGGGAGATACCAGAACTGGGAGAGGGGGTGACAGGGGAGATACCAGCACTGAGAGAGGGGGAGAAAGGGAGATACAAGCACTGGGAGAGGGGTATCCAGGGGAGATACCAGCACTGAGAGAGGGTGAGACAGGGGTGATACCAGCACCGAGAGAGGGGGAGACAGGGGGGTACCAGCACTGGGAGAGGGGGAGACGGGAGAGACCAGGACTGGTAGTGGGGGAGACAGGGGAGATACCAGCACTGAGTGAGGGGTAGACAGGGGGGTACCAGCACTGGGAGTGGGGGAGACAGGGAGTACCAGCACTTTGAGAGGGGAGACAGGGGGGTACCAGCACTGAGAAAGGGGGAGACAGGGGAGATATAAGCACTGAGAGAGGGGGAGACAGGGGGGTACCAGCACTGAGAGAGGTGTAGACAGGGGATATACCAGAGCTGTGAGAGGGGGTGACAGGGGAGATACCAGCACTGGGAGAGGGGGAGACAGGGGGGTACCAACACTGGGAGTGGGGGAGACAGGGAGTACCAGCACTGGGAGAGGGGGAGACAGGGGGGTACCAGCACTGAGAAAGGGGGAGACAGGGGAGATACAAGCACTGAGAGAGGGGGAGACAGGGGGTTACCAGCACTGAGGGAGGGGTAGACAGGGGATATACCAGAACTGGGAGAGGGGGTGACAGGGGAGATACCAGCACTGGGAGAGGGGGAGACAGGGGAGATACCAGCACTGGGAGAGGGGGAGACAGGGGATATACCAGAACTGGGAGAGGGGGAGACAGGGGAGATACCAGCACTGGGACAGGGGGAGAAAGGGGAGATAACAGAACTGGGAGATGGGGTGACAGGGGAGATACCAGCACTGAGAGAGGGGGAGAAAGGAAGATACAAGCACTGGGAGAGGGGTCGCCAGGGGAGATACCAGCACTGAGAGAGGGTGAGACAGGGGTGATACCAGCACCGAGAGAGGGGGAGACAGGGGGGTACCAGCACTGGGAGAGGGGGAGACAGGGGAGAGACCAGGACTGGGAGTGGGGGAGACAGGGGAGATACCAGCACTGAGTGAGGGGTAGACAGGGGGGTACCAGCACTGAGAGAGGGGTAGACAGGGGATGTACCAGAACTGGGAGAGGGGGTGACAGGGGAGATACCAGCACTGGGAGAGGGGGAGACAGGGGGGTACCAGCACTGGGAGTGGGGGAGACAGGGAGTACCAGCACTGGGAGAGGGGGAGACAGGGGATATACCAGAACTTGGAGAGGGGGAGACAGGGGAGATACCAGGACTGGGAGTGGGGGAGACAGGGGAGATACCAGCACTGAGTGAGGCGTAGACAGGGGGGTACCAGCACTGGGGGTGGGGTAGACAGGGGGGTACCAGCACTGGGAGAGGGGGAGACAGGGGAGAGACCAGGACTGGGAGTGGGGGAGACAGGGGAGATACCAGCACTGAGTGAGGCGTAGACAGGGGGGTACCAGCACTGGGGGTGGGGTAGACAGGGGGGTACCAGCACTGGGAGAGGGGGAGACAGGGGAGATACGAGCCCTGAGAGAGGGGGAGACAAGGGAGATACCAGCACTGGGAGAGGGGGAGAAAGGGGAGATACCAGCTCTTGGAGAGGGGAGACAGGGCAGATACCAGCTCTGGTAGAGGGTGAGACAGGGGTGTACCAGCTCTGGGAGAGGGGGAGACAGGGGGGTACCAGCACTGCGAGTGGGGGAGTCAGGGGAGATACCAGCACTGAGGGAGGGGTAGACAGGGGGGTACCAGCACTGGGAGAGGGAGAGACAGCGGGGTACCAGCACTGAGAGAGGGGGAGACAGGGGAGATACAAGCACTGAGAGAGGGGGAGACAGGAGGGTACCAGCACTGAGGGAGGGGTAGACAGGGGATATACCTGTACTGGGAGAGGGGGAGACAGAGGGGTACCAACACTGAGAGAGGGGGGGGGCAGGGGAGATACCAGCACTGAGGGAGGGGTAGACAGGGGGGTACCAGCACTGAGAGAGGGGGAGACAGGGGAGATACCAGCACTGAGAGAGGTGGGGGACAGGGGAGATACAAGCACTGAGAGAGGGGGAGACAGGGGGATACCAGCACTGAGAGAGGGGGGGGACAGGGGAGATACAAGCACTGAGAGAGGGGGAGACAGGGGGATACCAGCATTGTGCCCTGAAACATACGGAGATATTAGATCAGATGTGAATTGTTTATTCGAGGGAGTTGGGTTTGATGAATGTTTTAAACAGGAAAGTTTGGGAAGAGATGTGGGGAGGTGTAGGGAGGGAATTCCAGAACGTTGACCTCAGCAACTGGATGCATGGCCACCAATGGGTGGGTGATTAAAACCGGGAATGTACAAGAGGCCAGAATTCGAGGAGTGTTGACATCTCGCAGGATTGTGGGATTGGAGGAGTTACAGAGATTGGGAGTGAGGATTGGAGGAGTTACAGAGATCGGGAGGAGTGAAGATTGGAGGAGTTACAGAGATCGAGAGGAGTGGCGATTGGAGGAGTTACAGAGATCGAGAGGAGTGAGGATTGGAGGAGTTACAGAGATTGAGAGGAGTGAGGATTGGAGGAGTTCCAGAGATCGGGAGTGAGGATTGGAGGAGTTACAGAGATCGAGAGGAGTGAGGATTGGAGGAGTTCCAAAGATCGGGAGGGGTGAGGATGGGAGGAGTTCCAGAGATCGGGAGGAGTGAGGATTGGAGGAGTTACAGTGATCGGGAGGAGTGAGGATTGGAGGAGTTACAGAGATTGGGCGTGAGGATTGGAGGAGTTACAGAGATCGAGCGGAGTGAGGATTGGAGGAGTTCCAGAGATCGGGAGGAGTGAGGATTGGAGGAGTTACACAGATCGGGAGGAGTGAGGATTGGAGGAGTTACAGAGATCGGGAGGAGTGAGGATTGGAGGAGTTCCAGAGCACGAGAGGAGTGAGGATTGGAGGAGTTACAGAGATCGGGAGGAGTGAGGATTGGAGGAGTTACAGAGATCGGGAGGAGTGAGGATTGGAGGAGTTACAGAGATCGGGACGAGTGAGGATTGGAGGAGTTACAGTGATCGGGAGGAGTGAGGATTGGAGGAGTTCCAGAGATCGGGAGGAGTGAGGATTGGAGGAGTTCCAGAGCTCGAGAGGAGTGAGGATTGGAGGAGTTACAGAGATCGGGAGGAGTGAGGATTGGAGGAGTTACAGAGATTGGGAAGAGTGAGGATTGGAGGAGTTACAGAGATCGGGAGGAGTGAGGATTGGAGGAGTTACAGAGATCGGGAGGAGTGAGGATTGGAGGAGTTACAGAGATCGGGAGTGAGGATTGGAGGAGTTACAGAGATCGGGAGGAGTGAGGATTGGAGGAGTTACAGTGATCGGGAGGAGTGAGGATTGGAGGAGTTACAGTGATCGGGAGGAGTGAGGATTGGAGGAGTTACAGAGATCGGGAGTGAGGATTGGAGGAGATTACAGTGATCGGGAGGAGTGAGGATTGGAGGAGTTACAGTCATCGGGAGGAGTGAGGATTGGAGGAGTTACAGAGATCGGGAGGAGTGAGGATTGGAGGAGTTACAGAGATTGGGAGGAGTGAGGATTGGAGGAGTTACAGAGATCGGGAGGAGTGAGGATTGGAGGAGTTACAGAGATCGGGAGGAGTGAGGATTGGAGGAGTTACAGAGATCGGGAGGAGTGAGGATTGGAGGAGTTACAGAGATCGGGAGTGAGGATTGGAGGAGTTACAGAGATCGGGAGGAGTGAGGATTGGAGGAGTTACAGTGATCGGGAGGAGTGAGGATTGGAGGAGTTACAGTGATCGGGAGGAGTGAGGATTGGAGGAGTTACAGAGATCGGGAGTGAGGATTGGAGGAGATTACAGTGATCGGGAGGAGTGAGGATTGGAGGAGTTACAGAGATCGGGAGGAGTGAGGATTGGAGGAGTTACAGTGTTGGGGGGAGTGAGGATTGGAGGAGTTACAGAAATCGGGAGTGAGGATTGGAGGAGTTAAAGAGATCGGGAGGAGTGAGGATTGGAGGAGTTACAGTCATCGGGAGGAGTGAGGATTGGAGGAGTTACAGAGATCGGGAGGAGTGAGGATTGGAGGAGTTACAGAGATTGGGAGGAGTGAGGTTTGGAGGAGTTACAGAGATCGGGAGTGAGGATTGGAGGAGTTACAGAGATCGGGAGGAGTGAGGATTGGAGGAGTTACAGTCATTGGGAGGAGTGAGGATTGGAGGAGTTACAGAGATCGGGAGGAGTGAGGATTGGAGGAGTTACAGAGATTGGGAGGAGTGAGGATTGGAGGAGTTACAGAGATCGGGAGGAGTGAGGATTGGAGGAGTTACAGTGATCGGGAGGAGTGAGGATTGGAGGAGTTACAGGGATCGGCAGGAGTGAGGATTGGAGGAGTTACAGAGATCGGGAGTGAGGATTGGAGGAGTTACAGAGATCGTGAGGAGTGAGGATTGGAGGAGTTACAGTCATCGGGAGGAGTGAGGATTGGAGGAGTTACAGAGATCGGGAGGAGTGAGGTTTGGAGGAGTTACAGAGATCGGGAGTGAGGATTGGAGGAGTTTAAGAGATCCTGAGGAGTGAGGATTGGAGGAGTTACAGTCATCGGGAGGAGTGAGGATTGGAGGAGTTACAGTGATCGGGAGGAGTGAGGATTGGAGGAGTTACCGAGATCGGGAGGAGCGAGGATTGGATGAGTTACAGAGATCGGGAGGAGTGAGGATTGGAGGAGTTACAGTGATCGGGAGGAGTGAGGATTGGAGGAGTTACAGAGATCGGGAGTGAGGATTGGAGGAGTTACAGTGATCGGGAGGAGTGAGGATTGGAGGAGTTACAGAGATCGGGAGTGATGATTGGAGGAGTTACAGAGATCGGGAGGAGTGAGGATTGGAGGAGTTACAGTGATCAGGAGGAGTGAGGATTGGAGGAGTTACAGAGATCGGGAGTGAGGATTGGAGGAGTTACAGAGATCGGGAGGAGTGAGGATTGGAGGAGTTACAGAGATCGGGAGTAGTGAGGATTGGAGGAGTTACAGAGATCGGGAGGAGTGAGGATTGGAGGACTTACTGAGATCGGGAGGAGTGAGGATTGGAGGAGTTACAGAGATCAGGAGGAGTGAGGATTGGCGGAGTTACAGAGATCGGGAGGAGTGAGGATTGGAGGAGTTACAGTGATCGGGAGGAGTGAGGATTGGAGGAGTTACAGAGATCGGGAGTGAGGATTGGAGGAGTTACAGAGATCGGGAGGAGTGAGGATTGGAGGAGTTACAGTGATCAGGAGGAGTGAGGATTGGAGGAGTGACCGAGATCGGGAGGAGCGAGGATTGGATGAGTTACAGAGATCGGGAGGAGTGAGGATTGGAGGAGTTACGGTGATCGGGAGGAGTGAGGATTGGAGGAGTTACAGTGATCGAGAGGAGTGAGGATTGGAGGAGTTACAGTGATCGGGAGGAGTGAGGATTGGAGGCGTTAGAGAGCTCGGGAGAAGTGAGGATTGGAGGAGTTACAGAGATCGGGAGGAGTGAGGATTGGAGAGATTTGAAAACAAGGATGAATATTTAAGTATCACGATGTTTGCTGACCAGGAGCTGATGTAGCTCAGTGAGCTCAGGGGTTAAATAGCAACAGGGTTTATTCGCTCCGAACAGAGAAATACGGCGGGATTCTCAGCCGGCAGGATGCTCCGTCTTGCCGGCACCCCGACGTTTCCCGACGGCGTGGGGCTGCCCCACAATGAGAAACCCCAGTGACCGGCTGGCGTAACGGAGAATCCCGCCGGCGGGGCAGCAATGAGTTGAGGCGGGGCGGAGGATCCAGCCCATAATCTCAGAAGAAAATGTTGACCAAAATCAGGTTAATCTCTACTGACAGCACATCATCTTTCCGAGAGCATCTTATGATGCATCTCTCTGGCCAGCATTGTGTCCCCTCGAAATAGCTCCTCTCCTCCTGCTGCTGCTCTCTATCTCCCTGTTAAAGGCTCTGAGACTCTCTACAATGAAACTTTCAATGTCTCTCCTCTTCCCAATGAGGCTCCACTCAGCTCACTCTCCAACCCTCCCTCCAATCCTCATCGTCTCCCATTGGAGAGAGTGACCCTGGGTGCACACTGACTGCGGAGTCAAGGGTCAAAGATCTGCTGCTCCCCTCCATATTCATTGATTAAAAACATCAAACATAGTTAACAATATATATTTAATCTGCTCAAGCCCAATGCTCTCT